>NC_133458.1:16870249-17176426 GCF_048565385.1 Saimiri boliviensis
TCTTTTGGTGAATGTGTCCATTGCTGGGTATGTACCTAGGAGAGAATTGTGAGACCACAGGATATTCATATGTCCAGTTTTAGTAATGCTGCCAACAGTGTTACAAAGTAGTTGTACTAATTTAAACACCTACTGACAATGTTGAGAGTTGCAGCTGTTTCACATAAAGTGTTTTTTTATTTTAGTGACAATTTTAGTCATTTTCCTAATCCAAAGCATCCTAAGTACTCCATAAATTTGAAAAAAATTTAACTACTCTGATTAAAAAGTTTTATAGTGTCCTACTTTTAAGCAAAGCTCCATATGGCCTGTTACTTGTAGTTTCAACATTACTTTAGTTTCAGTTAATAAAGAAGTATTAAGCCTAGTAAATGTAATTTAATATTATCAAATAATTTGGAAAATACCATGGGTACTTAATCTGTTTCACTGAATTTCCATGTAACAAACAAGGTTAGCTATTTTTTGGATTGACATTTTGAAATACTAGTACACGAATATCATTGTTAGTTGAGTTTTTAGCCTTAGAAAATTAATAGAGTTTAGATCATTAAAGTGTAAGTTATTTATGATTTAATAATGGTATGGAGTTAGGACTATGATAATTAGTGAAAATATCCAAGAATGTTTTATACTTTTACATTTTAAAAATTGAAATGACACTTGGAATAACAATTGCCTTTTAGGTGATGTGGCAGTCAAAATGTTGAATGTGACAGCACCCACACCTCAGCAGTTACAAGCCTTCAAAAATGAAGTAGGAGTACTCAGGTGAGCTTGTGTGAATTACTGTTTTCCAGCGAAGGAAGTTATTTTTTTTAGCCCCTGGTTCCCAGTGGTAGCCCCTATTAGCTTTACAGATTTACTCAAAAGGACTAAATTTTTGGAAACAGAGTATGTCTGAGTATATTTTTGTCTTTAACCGCATTCTTTTAAGTAGTATGTTATATGGTACAGATGATAGAATACTTAATCCTAGACTGAATTAATGGAAGTATAATATTCTTCTAACGTAAAATAAAAGTTCTACTTATGAAAAGAATACTCTCCAGTTTTTAAGCTTATCAGAGTCCATTTAGAGATTGTATTTAGTCCTGGGCTCTGGAACTTTAGAAACATTAACAAACTATAGAGTATGTCCAGCGAGGACCACCTAAATAGGGAAGATTCTATAGGCGTTACGGGGAAAAATAATCAACAGAACTGAGAATATTTAGTTCAGAGAAGTCTGTTTTGCTCAAGAGAGTGCAGAGTTGTTCCAGAGTGCAGGAAAAAAGTTATTCCAGTGAGCAGACCAGGGAAGCAAGCCAGAGGTGAAAGCTGTAGGAAAATGATTTTGTCTCAACATTTGGAAACTTTCTAATACCAGAACTTACATAAAGATATGGGAAGGCCGGGCGAGGTGGCTCAAGCCTGTAATCCTAGCACTTTGGGAGGCCGAGGTGGGTGGATTACGAGGTTAAGAGATCGAGACCGTCCTGGTCAACATGGTGAAACCCCGTCTCTACTAAAAATACAAAAAATTAGCTGGGCATGGTGGTGTGTGCCTGTAGTCCCAGCTACTCAGGAGGCTGAGGCAGGAGAATTGCCTGAACCCAGGAGGCGGAGGTTGCGGTGAGCCGAGATCGCACCATTGCACTCCAGCCTGGGAAACAAGAGCGAAACTCTTGTCTCAAAAAAAAAAAGAAAAAAGATATGGGAGTCAGCTGCATACTCAGTGATGAACTTCCCATCATTAAAGGTATTTAAGCCACCTCTAATTGCCTGTCAGATATATTTAAAAAGATATTTCTGCATAAGGTAGGAGGTTAGACTTGGCAATTCCTAGTCTCTTCTAAATTTATCCTTTTGTTGCTTTTTTAAAAAAAATACTGGCCGGGCGCAGTGGCTCACGCCTGTAATCTCCACACTTTGGGAGGCCAAGGCGGGCAGATCACAAGGTCAGGCGATCAAGACCATCCTGGCTAACATGGTGAAACCCCATCTCTACTAAAAATGCAAAAATTATCCAGGCGTGGTGGCAGGCACCTGTAATCCCAGCTACTCAGGAGGCTGAGACAGGAGAATCACTTGAACCCAAGAGGCAGAGTTCACAGTGAGCCGAGATGGCGCCACTGCACTCCAGCCTGGCGACAAAGCAAGACGCCATCTAAGAGAAAAAAAAAAATCTTTTTCTGACAACATTTTACCAATAGGTAGACTACTTTGGTTCTCTTTTATAAGAATTGCTAAAATTTGTCGACATTTAACATTTACTGTCACATTTCTTTGTACAGGAAAACACGACACGTGAATATCCTTCTCTTCATGGGCTATTCCACAAAGCCACAACTGGCTATTGTTACCCAGTGGTGTGAAGGCTCCAGCTTGTATCACCATCTCCATATCATTGAGACCAAATTTGAGATGATCAAACTTATAGATATTGCACGACAGACTGCACAGGGCATGGAGTAAGTTCCATTCCGTTAAATGTCTTGTAAATTATTTTTGAAAACCATTGAGGATGTTTTAAAGGTTTTGGCTGCTATTCTTTTGAATTGCATTTTAAATTACTGTCAAGGAATATAAGGATGATAACTAATGGCTAGTAAATGATATGATACTAAAGAATAAATGTCTCTGTCTAGTGCAGACTTCAGAACATATATCAAGTATTTGGTAATAAATACATGACTGCAAATTTAGTTCAGCACTCAGTGATTTAGTGAAGCAATGAAGATTCAGAAGACAGAAATGGCAAAAACCTAAAAAATTGTTAATGGTTGTTGAAGTAAACAAAACAGTTAATTAGTTAACCATTAATTAGTTACTTTTAAAAATCATTTTCTCTGAGTGCCCATATTTTTTGTTTCAAAATGGTCAGTTAATAAAGTGAAAAATCTACATTCTTTTGCTTTTTGAGGATTTCAAAGTGAGTTCATATCTGTTGAATTTTGCTATGCAATTTAAAGATAAAGAGTTATTTTATAAAGTTTATCATAAGCTAATATGGGGAACTGACTTTGAAGGAAAAATTTTAAATTTTGCCTGGAACTCAAGTGTAAATGAATAGGTAAATTAAAAAGTAAAATTAAATAAATTTGAAAGCACTTAGATGAAATTTTTTTTTTTTTTTTTTTGAGACAGAGTTTCGCTCTTGTTACCCAGGCTGGAGTGCAATGGCGCAATCTCCGCTCACCGCAACCTCCGCCTCCTGGGTTCAGGCAATTCTCCTGCCTCAGCCTCCTGAGTAGCTGGGATTACAGGCACGCGCCACCATGCCCAGCTAATTGTTTGTATTTTTAGTAGAGACAGGGTTTCACCATGTTGACCAGGATGGTCTTGAACACCTGACCTGGTGATCCACTCGCCTCGGCCTCCCAAAGTGGTGGGATTACAGGCTTGAGCCACCGCGCCCGGCCTAGATGAAATTATAAACTCAGCAAAATATAAATTTGAAAGCTCTGTGAGAAGTTTAAAAATAGGTGTGATCTTAATTATTTTGTTTTTACAAATGGCTTTCACTTGCATAGATTATTATATCATTTAATCTTTATAATGTTATGAAGTAGATCTTTTTTTTTTTTTTTTTTTTTTTTACAAATAAGGAAATTGAGGCTTTTAAGTGCCTTGCCTAAGGGCACACATTTAATAAGTGACAGCAAAGGTGTTTAACTCAAGATTTCTGGCTCCCAAAGTATTCTTTTCCCCATAACCACTGTGCTACTTTTTTACATTATAAAATTAGAATAAAAGAGTAAAAGGGTATATATGTCCTAACACCTACAACTCTGACTCAGTATTACTTCTAGCAAGTAAGTGTAGAGCCAAGACTCAAAACCAGATCTGACTCTTAAATCTTCAAACTATACCACCTTCTCTTTCTCAAAACTAGGTAATATATCTGTAATTTAGATTGTTTATAAGCCTATTTTCAGCCAAAATACTTATTACAGCAAATTATTACCTTATTCAGCAACACTCCCACTTAACCCCAGACTTGGAACAATCTCAGCCGTTCTGATAAGTTAGAATCTCTTAATCTGTTCAAATCTAAAGGCTTTTAAAGAATTTAAATCTTGTGAAGAGTAAACCACGACAAAAATTGTAAACATTTGGTACTTCCCACACCACTGGTCTCTTTGCGCTTTCTTCGGCAGGCCAAGCATGTTCCTTCTTTAGGACCTTTATGTTTGTTGTCTCTTTAGGATATACATGCCACAAATACCCTTATGTCTCTGTTCGTATGTCCCCTTTTAATAGAAACCTCTGCTCACCTTTTATAACTAACATGTCCCCACATCACTCTGTTACTCTATATACCCATCGGCTTGATTTTTCTTTATTATGCACAGCTCCATCTTTATTGTTTATTATCTTTCATCCCCACTAGAATGCAGGCTGTATGACAGCTGGGGCTTGTTTTTTTTCCTTTCTTTGTTCCTAATGCCTAGAATGGGACCTGCCATACTCAATACATAACTATTAAATGAAAGAATGATTACATACAACTGCATATTATTGATAGATTTACCTTTTAGAAGAGAGAAAAGCCAAATCCTTCTCATATCACAACTGAGAAATGTGGCTGAGCATGTTGGCTCACACCTGTAATCCCAGCATTTTAGAAGGCCAGGGTAAGAGGATTGCTTGAGCCTAAGAGTTCAAGTCCAGCCAGGGCAACATAGGGAGACCGTTGTCTCTATAAAAAATAAAAAATTTAGCCAGTTATGGTGGCATTTGCCTGTAGTCCTAGCTACTCAGTAGGCTGAGGTGGGAGTATCACTTGAGCCCAGGAGTATGAGGCTGCAAGGAGTCATGATCGTGCCACTGTACTCCAGCCTGGGCAACTGGACGAGACCCTGTCTCAAAACACACAGGCTCTGTGCAGTGGCTCACGCCTATAAACGCAGCACTTTGGGAGGCCAAGGTGGATCCCTTGAAGTCAGGAGTTCAAGACCAGCCTGGCCAACATGGTGAAAATTAGCCATGCATGGTGGCATGTGCCTGTAAGCCCAGCTACTCAGGAGGCTGAGGCAGGAGAATTGCTTGAACACGGAGGCAGAGGTTGCAGTGAGCCAAAATTGCGCCACTGCACTCCAGCCTGGGTGACAGAGTGAGACTCCACCTCAAAAAAAATTTTTTTAATTGTTTTTAATGCCTGTAATCCCAGCACTTTGGGAGGCCGCAGCAGGAGGATTACCTGCACTAAGGATTGCCTGCACTAGCTTGGTCAATATGGCAAAAACCCTGTCTCTACAAAAACAAACAAAAGAAAAAAAAGAAACGGTGATGGAGCAGAAGTGCCAGGATTAATTAAGACAAGCAGTGACAGTCGAGAAGAACATTATCAAATTGGAATAATGCTGTAGTCTGAAGAACAGTCAATGAAGAGGTGATATTTTTTCAAAATGTCACTTTACAGTTTGGGATTATCTATGTAAACTTTACAGTTACCTACTCTGAAACACCTTGCTTATTTTTAAATAGATCTCATCATTTAACACGATGCAATCAGTATACGATGCTGTGAACATAGATCATTCCATTCAGTTTATCCAAGATTTTAGTAGCTGAAAAAGTACTAATTCCAAGTTTTAAGCCCTGCAGCAGAGTGTGCTTTTTATTACCGGTTTAAAATTAACCAAAGAAGATACAGTTTCTTTTCCCTATTTGTTTCTTCTTATAAGATAATAACATGCAACTTGTTAAATGTACCAATACATCTTCAGTTTCTGAAGGCTTTGTCAGGTTGAAACTCCTCTTACTAACAGGGCTATGTGGGTTTCAGATTAAGGTGACAGATTTTTGATATCTCCTGGAACTCTACTAAAACTATAATAAAGGAACTTTTTTTTTTTTTTTTTTTTTTTTGAGGCGGAGTTTCGCTCTTGTTGCCCAGGCTGGAGTGCAATGGCAC
This sequence comes from Saimiri boliviensis, assembly GCF_048565385.1. NCBI lineage: Eukaryota > Metazoa > Chordata > Mammalia > Primates > Cebidae > Saimiri > Saimiri boliviensis. Next base: position 16,876,152 of record NC_133458.1, read on the forward strand.
GATCTCGGCTCACCGCAACCTCCGCCTCCTGGGTTCAGGCAATTCTCCTGCCTCAGCCTCCTAAGTAGCTGGGATTACAGGCACACGCCACCATGCCCAGCTAATTTTTTGTATTTTTAGTAGAGACGGGGTTTCACCATGTTGACCAGGATGGTCTCGATCTCTTGACCTCGTGATCCACCCGCCTCAGCCTCCCAAAGTGCTGGGATTACAGGCTTGAGCCACCGCGCCCGGCCCAGGAACTTTTTTTTTTAAAGCATGGACACATAAGGGTGGGGACAACAGAGAGGAAGGAGACAATGTCAGCAATATTTTGAAAGCTGGAAAGCAGGTGGAGAAGTTATCATGAACTTAGTAGACCCAAAAAGACTAAAGCATCAATCAGCAGTGGGGAAATGAAAGCCAACCTGATTTATGTCATAGAATCCTCAATTCTCAGGAATTGGCAATATCAGCTGTCTCAGGGGCTGAAGGGGTTTAAATGAAAAGGCCTGTTTGAAAAGCTGTTATTTCTCTAAATCTGTTCTCTTACTCAGCGGGTAACTGCTCCATCCCTATCCTGGCAGTAGCCTGGAAGTTTGTTCTCTAGAGAGGGGAAAATAAATATCTCTGGACTGGGAAACCCTAATCTATGTCTAGGACATGGATATCTTTCCCAAAGCATGGGGATTGGATGACTGTATGCTTACTAAATGATGAACGGAGATTTCCCCAGCCCTCTCTTTTCGTTTGGTTCCCAGCATGCTAGCAGCCAAACCTTACTCTTCCTGCAGGAGACTGGAAGAGTCTTGAGTGAATTTTACCAGCTTACAAGGAAAGATCCAAAAAAAATGACATCAGGGATTCCACCTAGATTACTGTATAGTTCAAAAATAGCAAGCCCATCTGTATGCTTAACTCCTCCAGGCTGCTTGTCCTTAGTCTGAGTAAGACTGAGTATTGCTGGATAACTAGAGATTGGTGGGGAAGTCTCATGCAAATAAGAGACTATAAAACATGTAGAGAAAAATAGGCACTGGGAGAAACACATACAATGCAATGGGAGAAAAGATAATTTTGAATCCATTAAACAGGAACAGAGGTTTTCTAAGGAACATTCATGTAACAACAACAAATGCTAAAATGTTGGTATTTACAATATGCTGGAAATTATATCCTTTGCATTATTTAAATGTAACTTTTAAATGTTGATTTAAAAGGAAGTACATAGTTTCTCAGAATTCTTTTAAGGGGTCTTCAGCAAAAAAAGTTTTAAAACTATGTTAAACACTTACAGTTTAATATTAATTTCTGTATTATGCACCATAATTCAGAAGTGATACTTAACATTTTTACGAACCAAGTTACATAAAATTTATATAATTGGAACACATAACCAGATGCATCAGTCAGTCTTGAAGTGGATATTCCTGTTTTCTTATATGGTATCAGTGACAAGCACACTATTTTCACTACTTTTTTGGGGGGTTTTTTTTGTTTGTTTGTTTTTTTGTTTTTTGAGACAGGGTCTCTCCTCTGTCACCCAGGCTGGAGTGCAGTGACACAATCTCAGTTCACTGCAGCCTCTGCCTCAAGCAATCTTCCCACCTTAGTCTCCCTAGTAGCTCAAACTACAAGGGTGCACCATCACACCCGGCTAATGTTTTTGTATTTTTTGTGGAGACAGGGTTTCACCATGTTGCCCAGACTAGTCTCAAATTCCCAGGCTCAAGCAAGCCACTGCCTCTGCCTCCCACAGTGCTGGGACTACAGATGTAAGCCAGCAGGCCCGACCTGTTTTTACTACATTTGATTGAAGTTTGTTATTGTTGTAAAACAGAGTATGTTCTAAGGTATAAGGCTGACAGATACTAGGACAAACAGGATGGTCCTAATGGTCATCAACTGGTTCTTCAAATCCTAACTGTTGCTGCTGATTTTGTAACATATTTTAAAGTATGTTTTGACTTCTGGTCACCCATTTCAGCCTCATGTTTGTTTCTGTGTTTTAATTTCCCCCTGTCTATTCCCATGGATCAAATGATACAGATGGAATTCCTTACATACCTAACCTTTCCTCCCTATTTCCAGTGCTTGTTCATCTTGAATGCCAACCATAGTTTCATCCTGAGGGCTTTGTTTTGGAATTATCTCCAGAAGTTATTCCCAGTTAGAAGCCTGCTTGGATAATTAACAGCTTCTTAGCTCCCTCTACCTCTCTCTCTTTCAGTCCCCTGGCTCTACCCTGAGCACAGATGATACTTTTCTGTGGCCATTATAGCCACCATCTTACTGTACCTCCTTTCAGCTCTTCATGTCTATATTATCTTCCCTGACCAGCATCATCTCACAAAGGACTGACCAAGTTATATATAGTCTATAGCTGGACAATAAGGCTATAGGATATTTAAATAGCCTCTTAATAATGTACTTTTGCAAAGCCTTTATTTCAGAATAGCCTGCCCTATGTTGAAAATGATCTTTTCTGATTGCTCACCAAAATTCATTCTGAAGTCTCTGGATATAAGCAGAATAGGAACAAACTGATTCATTGTATAAAATGCTAGGGTTGCAGTTAACTCGTAAGATAAAACCTTTAATAATTAGAAAGGTTAGGCTGGTACAGTGGCTCACAGCTGTAATCCCAGCACTTTGTGAGGCCAAGGCAGGAGTATTGCCTGAGCCCAGGAGTTCAAGACCAATCTGGAAAACACAGCAAAACCCCATCTCTACAAAAAAGACAAAAATTAGCCAGATGTGGTGGTGTGTGCCTGTGTTCTCAACTACTTGGGAGGCTGAGGTGGGAGGATCACTTGAGCCCAGGAAGTCAAGGTTGCAGTGAGCCGTGATTGTGCCACTACATTCCAACCTGGACAACAGAGCAAGACTGTCTCCAAAATAAATAAGAATAATTAGAAAAGTTGAATAATTAGGACTTTTGACGTGTATCACCTTTATTGGATTACAGAATATAAGCAAAAAGTACGTAAGTAACATTTTTCCTGTGTGGTTCTGTCTTTCATTTGTACCTCAGTGAAAAACTATTAATAATTCATAGATTTACCTGAAAAGAGCAGAGCTATTTTAATGGTAGAATTATAAACTCACTGTGAGGAATCAGGGTTGGTAAAGTAGGTTTTATCTTCTTTTCTTTTTTTTTTTTTTTCCTTTGAGACAGTCTCACTTTGTCACCCAAACAGGAATGCAGTGGCACAATCTTGCCTCACTGTAACCTCTACCTCCCAGGTTCAAGCAATTGTCCTGCTTCAGCCTCCAAAGTAACTGGGAATACAGGCACCCACCACCATGCCAGCTCATTTTGTATTTTCAATAGACAGGGTTTCACCATGTTGGCCAGGCTAGTCTTGAACTCCTAACTTCAAGTGATATTCCCGGCCTGTTTTATCATCCTCTTACCTGCCAGTCATTAATTCATCCCAAGGACCCAGGAATCCAGAGACACTGTTACTAAAGAAATTTCAGGAATGGGCAGTACATTGTGCCTTTTTTTTTTTTTTTTTTTTTTTTTGCAGGCCTTATAGTTTCCATATAATATTTATGGTATAATTTTGAATTTAGCTTTATCAGAAAATTAAATGTTAAAAGAGGCACATAGAAAAAGTTGCAGCCTGTTGACATATTTACAGAAGCATTATATTCTCAAAATAAGATAATTAAAAATAATTTGGAGGCTGGGGGCAGTGGCTCACACCTGTAATCTTAGCACTTTGGGAGGCTGAGGCAGGCAGATCACAAGGTTAGGAGTTCAAGACCAGCCTGACCATCATAGTGAAACCCTATCTCTACTAAAAATAAAAAAATTTGCCAGACGTGGTGGTGGGCACCTGTAATCCCAGCTACTCGGGAGGCTGAGGCAGAGAATTGCTTGAACCCAGGATGGGAAGGTTGCAGCGAGCCAAGATCATGCCACTGCTCTCCAGCCTGGGCAAGAAGAGCAAAAGTCCGTCTGAAATAATAATAACAATAATAATAATTTGGAGATAAATGCTTATAATTTACTTTGTTTTAAACAGTGATGAGCATGCCCCTTTTACTCATAAATGAACCCAGTTGAAGATAGAAGGACTAAGTAAAGCTGAAACAATGGTGAACATGTATTAGTGATTGGTAATAATTCTAAACAGTCAAAGAATATTTAATTATAGTGAATATAGTTTTCTGGTGGGTAAAAATAATAATAGGATGCTGATAATAATCAGAAAATGCAGGTACCACTTTCCACCCACTGGAATTGACAAATATGCTGAGTTTTGACAAGATCGAATGTTTATATTATTAGAAAAATTGCATTTCTGATGCAACATCCACCTTAAGGGCATTCTGTAAGTATCTGTTAAAATAGAAAATGCTTGTTCTAACCCCAAGAAATATTAGCTTTTTTTCCAAGTGATGTATACAGAAAAAGATGTATTCTAGGAAACCGTACAATAGTGAAAAATTGGTCTGGATGCAGTGGCTCATGCCTCTAATCACAGCACTTTGGAAGACTAGGGTAATAGGATCACTTGAGGCCAGAAGTTTGAGACCAGCCTAGACAACACTATGAGACCCAGACTCTACATAAGATTTAAAACATTCCTTTAAGGAAAATTTTTAAAAATATAAAAACTTGGGCCGGGCGCGATGGCTCAAGCCTGTAATCCCAGCACTTTGGGAGGCCGAGGCGGGTGGATCACAAGGTCAAGAGATCGAGACCATCTTGGTCAACAAGGTGAAACCCCGTCTCTACTAAAAATACAAAAAAATTAGCTGGGCATGGTGGTGCATGCCTGTAATCCCAGCTACTCAGGAGGCTGAGACAGGAGAATTGCCTGAACCTAGGAGGCGGAGGTTGTGGTGAGCCTAGATCGTGCCATTGCACTCCAGCCTGGGTAACAAGAGCGAAACTACGTCTCAAAAAAAAAAAAAAAAAAAAATATATATATATATATATAAAGTTAAGTGAAAAATTGGAAACTTGTTCATCAGGAGAACACTTGATAAATAACATACTTGTACTTATGTGCAGTAGACTCATATATAGTAGTTAAAAATGAGGTATACGTGTATCAACATAAAGTTTTAAAATATAATGTTAAGTGAGAAAAGCAAGCTGCAGCATGAGACCACTTAAAAACTTTTAAGCAGAACATTTTTTACATTTGGGCTTTAAAAAGTACCTATTTATATGTAAAAGTACTGAAAAAAGGATTAGAAAGCAAAGATCAAGTAACATAGTGATTATCTCCGGGAATCAAGTATAAACTTTGAAAAAAGACTTGAGGTGTTTTAGTCCATTTTCTATTGCTAAAACAGAGTACATAAGGCTGGGTAATGTATTCTTTTTTGGAAAAAGAAACTTATTTCTTACAGTCCAAGAGGCTGGGAAGTCCAAGGGTATGGTGCTGACATCTGCTGGGCCTCAGATGAGGGCTTTTCTGCTGCATGGTAACATGGTGGAGAAGTAGAAGAGGAAGTGGGCGTGTGCAAAAGGGGCAAAACACAAGGGACGACCTCTCTCTATAACAGCCGCCTCTCACAGTAACTGTAGAAGTCACTACTGACCAGATGTCGTGGCTCATACCTGTAATACTAGCATATTGGCAAGCTGAGGCGGGAGGATTGCTTGAGCCCAGGAGTTTGAGACCAGCCGGGGCAACATAGTGAGACCTCATCTCTACAAAAAAATGTTTTTAATTAGCCAGACATGGTACACACACCTGTAGCCAGATACTCAGGAGGCTGAGGCAGGAGGATCACTTGAGCCCACGAGTTTGAGGCTACAGTGAGCCATAACTGAGTCCACTGCACTCCAGCCTGGGTGACAGACTCAAAGAAAAAAAGAAGTCAGTGACTCCTGCTTTCTTGAGGGCATCCTTCATGACCCAGACCCAAATGCCTCTTAAAGGTTCCACCAACTCTCAGCACCATTACATTGGGGACCAAGCCTCAACATGAGTTTTGTGGGGACAAACCATATTCAAACTATAGCAGGAGACAAATGTATAAAAGTTTTAACAGGTCTGATTATGGTAAGAATATGAGTGACATTATCCTTTGCTACTGCAGTTTTTCTTAATTTCAGAATAAAACATGTTACAGGGAAATATGTAATCCTTATAGGAATTCAGAAAATGTAAACATAAAAAGCACTAGTAATCCACCATCAAGAGATAACTGCCATTAATATTTTGATATGTATTGTGTATCCTTTCAGAATGATGTGTTTTAATACTATACACAGTGGTTTCTTGTTTTAAATCATACTGGGTTTGCCTTTTTTACCTTTTTAAATATCTCTACTGTTCAATAAATATTCTGATACCAGCTTTGCTACATACTGTTAACTCCCTGTCTCCCTCTTTTCTTTATACCAACTGTGTTCTGTGGGGTTTTTTGAAATATACTCTGATGTATTTATTTATGTATGTAGCAATGATATGCACTTACTGTGTGTCAGACATTCTGTGTAGTTTATACACATTACCTCATTTACTCCTCAGCAACCCTGTGAGATAGCAGCTTTTGTTATATCCTTGTTTTACCAATGAAGAAACCTGGGTCTGGAATGGGCAAGCCCCAGGTACTTCAGTTCCAGAGTGTATTCCCTTAACCATTAAAGCATGTTGCTTCTCCAACTTATTCAGTCCCTTCGACAACCTCAGGCAGACCCTTAATGTTATAGGGCACTTCTTGACTCTTCTTCAAGAAGCCAGCGATGACCTTGTTTGCCATGTCTTTAAGAAAGTTGGAAGTAACCATTATGACATCTACCCACCTACCTGCATTCATACCAGGTTCCTCTGCCTTATCATTAGTAAAAGCCAGTCCCTCCATTTGTACACTAGATTCCATGCCCTTACTCCTACCCAGAGTAAATCTCCCATCTTGTTAATCAATTTTTCCTTTCCTGCTGAATTTTCTCCTATCTTAAAACATCTTTTGGCTGGGAGTGGTGTTTCATGCCTGTAATCCCAACACTTTGGGAAGCTGAGGCAGGTGGATTGCTTGAGCTCAGGAGTTCAGGATCAGCCTAGACAGCATAGTGGAGCCAGTCTCTACCAAAAAACACAAAAATTAGCCAACTGTGGTAGTGTGTGCCTGTGGTCCCAACTACTTGGGAAGCTGAGGCTGGAGGATCTCTAGAGCCTGGGAAGTCGAGGCTGCAGAGAGTCAAGATCATGCCACTGCATTCCAGCCTGGGTGACAGAGCAAGACTCTGTGTCAAAAAAAAAAAAAAAAAAAATTAAAACATCTTTCACCAAGCACAGTGGTTTACGCCTGTACTCCCAGCACTGTGGGAAGCTAAAGTGGGATAATCACCTGAGCCCAGGAGTTTGAGACCAGCCTGGGTAGCAGAGTGAGTCCTTGTCTAAAAAAACTAAAATAAAATTTAAAAACAGGCCAGGTGTGGTGGCTCAGGCTTCTAATCCAAGCACTTCAAGAGGTTGAAGCAGGTGATGCTTGAGCCCAGGAGTTCAAGACCACCCTAGGCAATATGGCAAAACCCTGTCTCTACAAAAAATACAAAAATTATCCAATGTGGTGGTTTATGTCTGTGGTCCCAGCTACTCAGGAGGCTAAGGTGGAAAGATCACTTAAGCCTAGGAGGCAGAGGTTGCAGTGAGTGGAGGCTGAACCACTGAGGGACAGAGTGAGACCCTATCTCAAACAAAATTTAAAAAATTTAAAAATGAAACGTCTTTCTTATGCACATTTGGCAGAATGTTTATAGTTGTTAAATCTAGGTAGAAGGTGTATGGATATTTATTTTACTTTAATTTTTTTCTATATGTTTATTATTTTCATAATAAAAAACTTGTGGGGTCCCTCCCTTAATCCTGCTTCCCTCTTCAGTTATTACCTCATTCCTGTTCTTCCTTCTACAGTAAAACTTCTCAGAAGAGTTGTTGGTATTCACTCTCTAATTGATCTCTTTCCTTTTTATCTTGGACCCTACTCAAACCAGGCTTTTGCCTGTGCTGCTCTAAGAAACATTCTCCCCCGCATCGCCTCCCCCACCCCGCCCCCGACTCTGAGACAGAGCCTCACTTTGTAGCTCAGGTTGGAGTGCAACAGCACGCTCTTGGCTCACTATGACCTCCACCTCCCAGGTTCAAGTGATTCTACTGGCTCAGTCTCCCGAGTAGCTGGCATTACAGGTGCATGCCACCACACCCAGCTAATTTTTGTATGTTTAATAGAGACAGGGTTTCACTGTTAGCCAGGCTGGTCTGGGACTCCTGACCCCAAGTGGTCTGCCCATCTCTGCATCCCAAAGTGCTGGGATTACAGCAGGATCCACTGTGCCTGGCCAGGAAACAGCATCTTAATATGATAGTTACTGATGGCCTCCATGTTGCTAGATCCAGCAGTAAAATTCTCAGTGCACAGTTATTTGACCTGTCAGAAACATATGATACAGTTGATCACACACTTCTTCATGAAACAGGTTCTTAATCCCTCGTTTAATTGTGTTCTTAGTTTCTTGCTGCTCAGAATGTGGTCTGAGTAGCATCTGTACCACCTGGGAGCGTTTTAGAAATGCTAAGTTTTAGATACCACTCCAAATGATTCATGTTCATATTGAAGTATGAGAACCACTGCTTTCAAGTATATTCTCCTGATTACCCTGCTACTCATGTTCTACTCCTCAGCTGGTTCCTCTTCTAATTCTTTGGCGATCTCATCCTGTTTCATGGTTTGACAAGCCATTTTAAATACCTGTAATCAGGGCTGGGCATGGTGGTTCATGCCTGTAATCCCAGCACTTTGGGAGGCCAAGGCAGATGGATCACTTGAGGTCAGGAGTTCAAGACTAGCCTGACCAAAATGGTGAAACCCCATCTCTACTTAAATATATAAAATTAGCCGGGCGTGGTGGTACATGCCTGTAACCCAGCTACTTGGGAGGCTGAGACAGGAGAATCGCTTGAACCCAGGAGGCAGAGGTTGCAGTGCACCGAGATCACGCCATTGCACTCCAGCCTGGGCAACAAGAGCAAAACTTAATCTCAAATAAATAAATGAATAAAATACCTAAAATCAGAACCAGCAATACAGAGTGTTATCAAGGATGAAGAACAACTGGAACTCTCATACATTGCTGGTAAAGATTTTAAATGATACGACCATTTTGGGGATTAGGTTGGCAGTTTCTTTTAAAGTTAAATTTACCATTTGAGCAATTCTAATCCTACCCAATTACCCAAAAGAAGTGAGACCTTCAGTCAACAACAAAGACTGGTAAATGAATACAGTATCTTTTTCATATTTGTCACAAGCTAGGAACAACACATTGTCCAATAAGTAAATAGATGAGTTGTGATACAGCCATACCCTCTAATACTGCATGCAGCCAGGGTGTGACTCTCAGAATTGTTATGCTGAGCAAAAGAAGCTAGGTGATTCTGTTTATATGAAATTTGAGAAAAGGCAAAATTAATCTGTAGTGACAGAAGTCACTGTCAATGGTTGCCCGAGCCTAAGGAGGTGTTATTAATTGCAAAAAATGTATGAAGAAACTTTCTGGAGTTTTGGATATTCTTTATATTGATTATGACTGGTCATTACGTATGTGTATGTGTGTGTTGAAACTTTTAAAACTTGGCCGGGCGCGGTGGCTCAAGCCTGTAATCTCAGCACTTTGGGAGGCCAAGGCGGGTGGATCATGAGGTCAAGAGATCAAGACCATCCTGGTCAACATGGTGAAACCTCATCTCTACTAAAAATACAAAACATTAACTGGGCATGGTGGCACGTGCCTGTAATCCCAGCTACTCAGGAGGTTGAGGCAGGAGAATTGTCTGAACCCAGGAGGTGGAGGTTGCGGTGAGCTGAGATCGTGCCATTGCACTCCAGCCTGGGTAACAAGAGTGAAACTCCATCTCAAAAATAAATAAATAAATAAATAAATAAATAAATAAATTAAATTAAATTAAATTAAACTATCCATGTAAAATGTGTGCATCTTGTGTTGTATGTAAATTTACCTCAGTAAATGTCATTTTTTAAAAGTGAAAAATACTTGATGGCTTATACCTGTAATTCCAGCACTTTGGGAGGCTGAGGTAGGAGGATGGCTTGAGCCCAGGAGTTAATGACTGGCCTGGGCAACATAGTGGGACCCATCTATACAAAACAGTTTTTTAATTATCCAGGCATGATGGGGCTCACCTGTAGTCCCAGCTACACGAGAGGCTGAGGTGAGTGGTTTTCTTGATCCCAGGAGGTTGAGGCTGCAGTGAACTGTGATTGTGCCACTATACTCCACCCTGGGCAAGAGAGCAACACTCTGTCTTAAAAAAAAAAAAAAAAGAAAATGAAAAGAAACTGAAAAGTCAGGGTAAAAATCTAATTTAGGACCCTATGGAGCACAACTTTAAAATGCGTGAACTTTATCTATTGGAGATTTTAATTATTTTTAAAGTGATAAATGATTAGTGACTACAGAGAAGTAACAGAATGTCATTCTTGTTAATCTTACCTTCCAGGGTTGTAATAATAAAGGGAGCAGAGGGCATCAAAGTAGAAAGAATGCCATAATTAGACACTGTCACCACTATCACACCTCCCATTCCAGGGTGTCACCCAAGGAGAGATTCATCTTGCTGCCTAAAGTCTGATAAAACTTTGTGAAATTGCGCAATGTTAGGTGAAAGACGGCTGACATGCAAATGTCTAAGTAGGTCAGTTCTGTGTTTTTAGAAATAGTTTAATATGTTTGAAAATCGCAGCAGACTTAAGTGAGAGATACTAGTGACTTTTACAAATAACTAAGCTGGCTGGGTGCAGTGGTGCACGCCTGTAATCCCAGCACTTTGGGAGGCCAAGGGGGGTGGATCATGAGGTCAGGAATTCAAGACCGTCCTGGCTAACACAGTGAAATCCTATCTCTACTAAAAATACAAAAATTAGTCGACATGGTGGCACGTGCCTATAGACACAGCTACTCAGGAGGCTGAGGCAGGAGAATCAGTTGAACGCAGGAGGAGTAGGTTGCAGTGAGCCCAGATCGCACTCCAGCCTGGGCGACAGAGCAAGACTGTATCTCAGAAAAAAAAAAAAAAAAAAAATGAATAAGCTAAGCTGATAAATTAGCCAAATGGTATGGCAATATTACCAGCAAGGCATTTTAATGATATCTCATTGTATTCTTAAGGATAAGATTAAGAGATGTAACATGAATGACAGGATTTAACTGGGTTCATATTGGATGAATGATCATACCTGAAGACAGCAAACTAATGAGATTCTAATGAGATTCCTGTCCTCGGTCCTTTCTTGAATATGAGAGCATATTTAGAAGTAACTTATGTGAGGAATTATTAGCATGCTGATCTTTTAAAATCTCTTTTTTTTTTTTTTTTTTTTTCTTGAGACGGAGTTTCGCTCTTGTTACCCAGGCTGGAGTGCAATGGCGCGATCTCGGCTCACCGCAACCTCCGCCTCCTGAGTTCAGGCAATTCTCCCGCCTCAGCCTCCCGAGTAGCTGGGATTACAGGCATGCGCCACCATGCCCAGCTAATTTTTTGTATTTTTAGTAGAGACGGGGTTTCACCATGTTGACCAGGATGGTCTCCATCTCTTGACCTCGTGATCCACCCGCCTCGGCCTCCCAAAGTGCTGGGATTACAGGCGTGAGCCACCGCGCCTGGTCTAAAATCTCTTTTTTTTCCAGCTCTCACGTAAGACTCTTGAAACAAGAAAATAAAAAAATAAAAATATAAACTATTTTTATGAAAGAAAAATGAAGTAGGCAAGAAAATACTGATTTTTTTAGTGAAAGCTAAAGTGTTAATCTGAAATTATAGACCATGTCTACAAAATTAAAAATCCTAGCGAAGTCCAAAAAAGAGAAATATACAAGTGTAAGATGGGTGAAATGTTTTATAGGAGCAATTCAGGAATAATTATTCTAGGATTGTAATTGAATGTTATCCTTTTTGTGTCCTTGTTTGTTTGTTTTTTTATTCTATTGTTGCAAATTTTGACCCATCAGCAGAAAGCATATAATTGAAATATAATTTTAACTGGACTCACTAGAATGACTTTGGCGGCCATAACAATCACAATAATGTCTGATTTAATGTTTTATGCCTATCATGAGGAAGACGAAGATGAGGATCTCACTGTTGTTTGTTAGTCAGATCCAATCTGAAGTATTGCTTTTAATTTGGGACACCACATTATGCTTTGTAAAAATGTGGAAAAGCTGAATCTTGCTTGGGTAAGAGCTTAAAGTAGTGTAGAGAAGGAATTTTGCTAGATGATTTTGTAGCTCTAAGATTAAATGGTTCTACAGGTAAACACTTTTTCTTCAAGGAATGAGACTGTAAGACCTGTCAAGAGAGTGTTCATTTGGTTGATAGCATCTTTGTTCTTTCCTAGTACTTTTGTAAACCTGTAATGCTCTCCTTAACATCTTACCAAGGAGAGAGGGAGGTCCAATCTAATTATCCTAATTAATGGATTGACTTCTGTAGCATCTATAGCCAAAGTAAAGTTGATTTATTTCCTTTCCTACCCCTAAACAGTTTTGTGGGTTTTTTGTTTTCGGGGTGGGGGGGGGTGTTTGTTTTTGGCATTTTTCATTGTAACTGGGTGATGCTTAGGAAATTATGTTTTATGTCTACCTGTATAGAACTATTTAGGGTAGTGATTACTGTGAAACATTATCTTATGTAGGGATTGGGTTGTGTCTCATCCCATTTTTCTATCTGGAGGATTAGAGTCCCTTTTCCTTCCATCCTTTCATTCTACAGACCTGGACTTCTACTTCTTGCTGCTTTTTATTACAGGATTACAGAAAGAGAATTATTCAATGAGATAAAAATTAAGAAAGCAGTTCGTAAGTTATAAAGGATTACACAAATATAAAGTGTTATTTCAGGTTGCAGCTATATGCAACTCAGCCTATAATAGATTTGTACTATGTAACTTCTATGCTGGTTATATCACTAGCTCCCCAATCACATTTTTATCTTGTTGATTATCTAGTACTTTCCTGGTCAGAAAATTTCTCCCTTCACCCTCCCAGTTACATTTCTATCTACTTTATTCTTGCTATATTCCTTCGCATCAAATTTGTTGAAAGGATTAACACCATCCCGTGGAGAACACCTTTATCTTCCCCTCTTTTAACTTCAATAGGCCTCTATATTTTCATATGGTTGAAACCCATTTGTTTTTGTTTTTAAGTCTTGCAGGAAAAAAAACCTCCTTTCAAAGACCAATGCTTTTTCTGTGTACTAGATTCCAGGTCTCTGAGTGCAAGGACCTAGCTCCACCAACCAACCCTATCATCATTTATCCCCCTTTCTTTCTAATGGAGACAAGATCTCCCCATCTTAAAGCTTCCACTAGTTTTTAACTTTGTACGTCACTGTAGAACTTTTTAAGCAGTGAGACCTGTAACCGACATCACATTTTCTTTCAATGAAAGAGTAACAGTGTGATGTAGAACACTGGGCCTAAAGTCATAACAAGATAATTTTCAATTGTAGTAAGTGCTATGAAGAAAATAAACTGTGATATGAAATAGCAATTGGAGAAGGGATTACTTTGGATAAATAGTAATTTGAAATGAAAATTTAGAAAATACTTCTAAAATGTTGATGTTGGTAAGAATAAGGAAGTTCAAATGAAGATGAGAAAGCATGAATAATTTTAGTTATTTGCAAATCTTCCATTTTTAACAGTGTTCATTGCATGGTTTTGATTATGCCATTTGGATTTTAAGTTCTCATTTTAAGGTAAAATTTTCTAATGATCATTGTCAGATTTCAGAAGTATCATGTATCTGTTCTCTCCAGTATTCAATTAAGAAAAATAACCTTGACCAGCACATTATATGTATCTTATTGTAGTTTATTCAATAGACATTTATTGAATATTTACTACACATACTAAGCACTGGGTATACAAAGAAATAAACAAGACACCACTCTTCTGAGACAGGAGGATTGCTTGAGTCCAGGAGGTGGAGGTTGCAGTGAGCCAAGGTTGTGCCACTACACTCCAGCCTGGATGATAGAGTGAGACTTTGTCTCCAAAAAAAAAAAAAAAAAACAACAGCACTTTACTTTAATGAATGTATGTAGCTAAAGCAGTTTTTAGGGGTAACATAGATGATTTTAAAGTTATCATTGACTTTAAAGTAGACCCACTATGGCCATTTTAGAGAAAGATTTCTCCTCAGTAGTTTTTTTGTTGTTTGTTTGTTTTTTTTTGAGACGGAGTTTCGCTCTTGTTACCCACGCTGGAGTGCAATGGCGCCATCTCGGCTCACCGCAACCTGTCTCCTGGGTTCAGGCAATTCTCCTGCCTCAGCCTTCTGAGTAGCTGGGATTACAGGCACGCGCCACCATGCCCAGCTGATTTTTTGTATTTTTAGTAGAGACGGGGTTTCACCATGTTGACCAGGATGGTCTCGATCTCTCGACCTCGTGATCCACCCGCCTCGGCCTCCCAAAGTGCTGGGATTACAGGGGTGAGCCACCGCGCCCGGCCTCTCCTCAGTAGTTTTAAGAAGATATTTTAAGACTATATGACAACTACCTTTAAAAAAATTTTAATTCTTAAACTGCATGTTCTAGTAGTTTACATTCCAAATAGAAGTGAACATAGGCACATTGAAAAAACACATTAATCAAGCCATTATGATGATGATTACTACATAAGCTGAACAGTGAAAGATCACTTTCAGTTGGGTTAGTCATGGGAAAGCTTCACTCAGGAGTTAGAATTTGTATTCAGTCATAAAGGATGGCTATAAATAGGTGGAAAATAGAGTGAAAGCTAATTTTGCGGGATGGGTGTAGGAGGGGAGCATTGAACACAGTGGTGGGATTAAATATCAAGGTATATTTAAGGGACATGGATAAATAGGCTTGACTGGAGTGAAAGGTTTGTATTGGTAACTAGTAAAAGATAAAGTCTTTTAATAGAAAACAAGATTTTGACTGTATCATTATAGTGATATGTTCCTGTAATCTTAAATTCATTTATAGTCTATTTTAATATTCTGTGAAGGGTTTATCACAATGTACAATTTTCAGTTGTATCATGATTCTGAATAAGTCTTTACACCCCTAAGTATGTTCTATAGATTTTGAGGCCAGAGTCCTTTAGCCCTACTCAGGTTAAAATGATGTTTTGTTTTTCAGTTACTTACACGCCAAGTCAATCATCCACAGAGACCTCAAGAGTAATAGTATCCTTCCTGAAATTTGTCTGCGAAGTTTGAAAGCATCCTGACTTTTTCTTCTGCATTTTGTCTTCACATTATGTAAAAACAATTTTCATGCTAAGTTTGATATACTGTAAAGAGAATTAATAAAGGATTGTGCATGCATGTGTAGGAGAGCAGGATACTACAGCCTGCTTTTGGTTTCTCAACGACTGAACATTACAAGAAAATCCATCAAAAGTCTTTCCAATAGTAGGATTTTTTGACCACTCGCTTACATTTTATCAGCACTATAAAACTGACAGTTTTGTAACTATCTACTAGTCCCTTTCAGACCTCTGACTTTGCTTAGTTGTAGTTGAAATATAGCTGAAGGCTCTAAATTATGTAACAATGAGGTGAGAAAAATATAATATTTCTTCTTCCCTAAGTGCAGACTAAGATACTGTCTGCCAGCATCTTTATTCCAATGAAGAGCCTTTATAGCTTGCCCAGTTGTGCCAAGAGAGTATCTGGGCCTACATTGCTAAAATCTAATGGGAAAGTTTCATGTTCTCTCATAAACTTAGGAAAGCATCTCACCTCATCCTAGCACATTTAAAGCCCCAAAATCTTAAAAGCAGATTATATAGGCTAAATAGAACTAATCATTGTTTTAGACATACTTACTTTAAAAGGAAAGATGAAGTATTATGTTTTAAAGAATATCATATTACAGAATTATAGAAATTAGATCTCTTACCTTAAATCTTCATAATGCTTGCTCTGATAGGAAAATGAGATCTGTTGTTTTCCTTTACTTACTACACCTCAGATATATTTCTTCATGAAGACCTCACAGTAAAAATAGGTGATTTTGGTCTAGCCACAGTGAAATCTCGATGGAGTGGGTCCCATCAGTTTGAACAGTTGTCTGGATCCATTTTGTGGATGGTAAGAATTGAGGCTGTTTTTCCACTGATTAAATTTTTGGCCCTGAGATGCTGCTGAGTTACTACAAAGTCATCGAAGGTTTCAATTATAGTATTTTCATAGTTCCCAGTATTCACAAAAATCAATGTTCTTATTTTTTATATAAATAGATTTTTTAACTTTTTTCTTTATCCTTGAATATTATGAAACCAGTTTCAGTGTGTTTCAAACAAAAATATATGTCTTAATAAGCAGTGTTTCATATTTTATTCAAAATTGTTTAAAATATTTTGTGTTCAAAATGTTCTGTGTACCCTGTTGAAAAAAAACAGGTGTGGAATTTAAGGCAGGTGTGATCCACAGCCATTATTACGGTTTTACTAAGAGAACTACTCCTTTTAACAGAGAAGCTGTTTCACAATCTTATTTAAGCATAAACTGGAAAGTTATTTCCTTTAGACTAGAAAGGATCTCATAATTATGGGGCATCTGGAAAAGACAAATGAGAGGTAGATTAACAGTCAGCCTTGTGCTGTCTTGGCATAGCTTTTTCTTTCTCTTTCTTCCTGTTTTTTGCTTTGTGGAAAAGAAGAAAGAGAAGTTCTAAAAGAAGAGAACTAAAACTTCTGTGCAGTGGGAGCAAGCTGTGGAAAGGTCAGTCATATGAATCATTCCCTGAAACTGCATTCTTAAGGGGTCCCTCATACCATTTTAGAGGGTCAGCAAGGTCTTCCCTTTGTGAGACCAGATTCTTTTTATATCCTTCAACCAAAACAACACATTGCAGCAGATTGAGTGCAGAAGCAATTACGAGAATCCAGTGGGCTGCTGTTAAGCTAGACATTGAAGAGAATCACAGGCCAGGCATGGTAGCTTGAGCCCATAGTTCCAGCTACTTGGGAGGCTGGGGCAGGAGGATCACTTGATCCCAGGAGTTTGAAACCAGCCTGGTCAGCATGGTGAGACCCTGTCTCTAAACCATAAAAAGAGGATAATTGTAGTACTATTCTTCTTAGTAAACTTTTTTTTTGTTTTTGACAATAGTTGTTTTTCACTAAAAATGGATGATCTGTGTTAACATCTAATTGTTATTATTTTAATAGTTAAATGAATTAATAGTTTAGTTTCTCCATTAAATTTTAATGATAACTATCCACAGGTGTAATCCACATAAACAAGAGTTCTTTATGGTCCTTAATAGTTTTTAGGAGTGAAAAAGAGTCCTGAGACTGAAAAGTTTGAAAACCACAGCTCTAAGCTGAATATAAGCTTTCCCAAACATCTTAGTGCACTTCTAAGCTTTAAATAGCTTAATCTGCACAAGACATTCAGGGTACCCTGCTAGAAACTGAATAGTTGTAAGGGCTTTCAAAGCCACAAACTGTGTAGCAGTTTCCAAAAAGGGAAGTCCAAGTTAGGACTCCAAGTTTGTCAAAATAAACCTCGAGTTGAATTGAGCTATGATTTCTTGCGACAGTAAGTGGAATTAGGGCAAGTGGCAAGATGGAACACTGGACTTTGAGTTAGAAGATCTGTATTCTAGTACCCTATTTGGCCATTAACCTGCAAGTTTCTTAACCTCCTCTAAGTCTCTTAATCTGAAATCTTGAGTTCGACTAATAGATTTCAAATGCCCCTTCTGTTTCTAAGATTTGGTGATTGGAGTTAGCTAGATTTTTTTCATTATTTAACATATGTCTAACTGTTTTTAATTAATAATTGTAAGTGATAGGAAAATTAATAACTATAATCTGATGTCTGGCACCTTTATTAAGGCATACACATTTTGTGAAAAAGATGGCAGTGTATCCTAAAAAGATGAGAGAAAACAGATTTCAGTGTTAAAAATGTAAAACCTAAAATTATAAACAATGTCACGTGCTTTTAAAGTATGTTAATTTTTAACTAGTATGAGAAAGTTATGCTCGATCAGGTCTCCAGTTTTGTCCTTACTTTTTCAAAAATCTTAGCTTATACAGTTTGTAGATTATTATACATAAAGTTTTATATTTTCTTATAATTTTTTTTGTTGATACCTGTATAGATGGGTTTTTCCTTTATTCTTCCATGCTGAGTTTTAAACAAGAGAATAATAGCCAATAGTACCCTTCATTGTTAAACCAGTCCTGGGTTGATACTGCCCTCAGAAACAAATACGGAACATCAGTATCATAGGAGGGAAGAGTTTGGTCATAACTAAGGCTATGTGGTCCTCTGAATTATATACAACATTCTTCTCAACTTTGTTTTATTTATATCTTAGAAAAGAAAGAAACTTTTGTGAGAGCTTTTTTTTTTTTTTTTGAGACGGAGTTTCGCTCTTGTTACCCAGGCTGGAGTGCAATGGCGCGATCTCGGCTCACCGCAACCTCCGCCTCCTGGGTTCAGGCAATTCTCCTGCCTCAGCCCCCTGAGTAGCTGGGATTACAGGCACGCGCCACCATGCCCAGCTAATTTTTTTTTCTATTTTTAGTAGAGACGGGGTTTCACCATGATGACCAGGATGGTCTCGATCTTTCGACCTCGTGATCCACCCGCCTCGGCCTCCCAAAGTGCTGGGAGAGAGCTTTTACAAATTAAATCACTAAATTGAAGATTCGTCGTACATTTCTTAAAATAGGTGATGTGCAACTTTTCATCAAACTCTCTACCAACAACAGTGTGAGATAAAACTAAATTTTAAAAAATTCATCTGATTTCTACTCCATCTCTCACAAAAATTGGTTCAGGCTTTGAAAATTATGCCTTTGCCATACCAGCCTCTTAATGTTCTGGCTTGGTCATTACATCACAGTTATATGTGTTTTATTTTGTACTGTATTACTAAAAGCAAGTATGAACAAAATGTATGACAAAGGCAAGTAGACACAATCTTCTCCTTCACTTCCATCCTCTCGCTTTCTTCAGGACATCCCACAGATCTTCCATCAGTGGTTCTCAACTTTGGTTGGACATTAGAATCATCTGGAGAGCTCTAAAGACTTAACTAATGTTTGGGTCCCAGCCCCAGACTTAGGTTATATGATTGGACTGGAGTGTAGTCTGAATGTTGAGGGGTTTAAGGCTCTACTGGTCATTCTCATTTGCAGCTGTTGCTGAGTGCCATTATTGCCTCTCCTAGTGAGATGCCTGCCTTACCCAGACCAATAACCAGAAATCTTGTCCCAGGTCTCTCAGCCATTTTTGCATAGTTAGTACCACTTTCGCTGTCAAACTGACATTGTCACAAACTTTTCATTAATATACTGCCATTTCACTTCCTTCCAAATGAAACAATACAGAAGACTCAAGGTGAAATAAAATTCCTGACTTTCTGACTAGAAACTACAGATATAACAATGGGTATTTCTTGACCATAGCACAATTAGAGAATGAGCTCTGCTACTGTAGCATCTGGGCTTGAAACGTTTCACTGTATAACAGATTGTGCTGTCAGAACAGGTACTCTTTTTAACTAATACTTAACCAACTGTTTACTGTATTTTATGCAAATAAGAAATCTGTGCAATACAATGACTGAAAATATAGAAAATATGATTGTTTCATTGCACCAGAACCAGCAGCCAAAAGATTCTTTATACCATCTTCTACTAAATCTACACACTGTCTTGCTTTTAATAAAGTATCCATGACATGTTAAACCATATGCTTATTCCTTAGCTTTAAAGGGGATTTGAGTTTATCAGTCTTGAAATTCTATCATCATTTTCTAAGGTGTCCTGAGATGAGAAAAGTTGTTTGTACCAGTGAGAAAACTTAAATTCTAAGACAGTTACTACAGTAGTTGTGCTGCTTCCAAGCATCTTAAAACCACAAGTCTAATATTTCTTTGCTGAATCGGGAATGGGAAGTGGGAACTGATTCTAATAGGGTAAGTCATAGGAATAATTCAAATGGCACTTACGGTATTTTGTGCAGAAAGGAATTACCTCAATAATTACTAAATTATAAAATCTTAGTAATACAATACAAAATCTCTGCTAATTCTGTCTCTTTCTGAGTTTATAGAGCATAGAGTTTTTTTTCTTCATCTTAATCAGTTGTATTTCTTTGACTATCAAGAGAATTGATTACATATTAGGTGTTTTAATGATAAAAGCATGACTCCAGGAATTACAGTAGTGTGTTTTTTCAGTCTTTATTCAATTGAAGGGAAGAATTAACTAGAACTTTTTCTTTGTATGTTCTAATAGGCACCAGAAGTCATCAGAATGCAAGATAAAAATCCATACAGCTTTCAGTCAGATGTATACGCATTTGGGATTGTTCTGTATGAATTGATGACTGGACAGTTACCTTATTCAAACATCAACAACAGGGACCAGGTAAATATTTACCACCTCTTGGTGTTTATTTTACCATCTTTGTACAAGGCTCCAGTTAGTTTTAGAAAATAAGTGGTAAGTCGTGGGTAAGCATGAAAGATAGATTTCTTGGTTTTTGGTTTTTTGTATTTTGGGTTTGTTTTTGTTTTTTGTTTTTTTACCAGTTTTAGAAATCATTTGTATACCTTTGGCAGTAATCGCAACATGGAAGTCCTTTTCTCAGAATATCAGCCATAAATGTTACAATGGAATAAAATTCCTGACTTTCTGACTAGAAACTACAGATATAACAATGGGTATTTCTTGACCATAGCACAATTAGAGAATGAGCTCTGCTACTGTAGCATCTGGGCTTGAAACGTTTCACTGTATAACAGATTGTGCTGTCAGAACAGGTACTCAGCTATGAGCTTTTTTTATATTAAATTCTTTTAAAATTAAGATTTCTTGAATTCTTTAATTTTTTAAACTAGGTAAATGGAAGGAATCATGCTTTGATTTTTTTCTATAATGAGAATTCTAGTTGGAGGGTAATTTTTTACTTCTTTCCTTGCTAAGCCCCTGTTCCCTGTCCCTTACCTTCCAAAAGGTACTAACATAGCCTTATGTAGCTCTTAGCTTTTTCTCTCTCTGACTCAGTAAGTTTGCTTAGACTTTTAAAATTGGCCAAGAAAAGTGAATTGTCTTTACTAAAACTACCTTGGATAACTCTGTATTTTAAAAGGTTTGTGAGTGTGTGTAGAGAGATTACAGGAGTTATATTGTTAATAGAAAACACCAGTTGACCACATAAACTTTGATTAAAGAATATTTAGACTTTATGCTGTGATTTGCCCCAGAATCACCTGGGAATTTTGTTTAAAAATGGAGATACTGGAACAGATTCTAATTAAATGGGGAAGGGTCCACTCACCTGCATTTTTTTTCTGTTTCCGAGGTGATTCCAATATAGACCAAAGTTGAGAGTCACCAATCTGAGTAACTTTTTTTAAATGCAAGCTTTTTCGGTATTTCATCATAGCATCCCAACCTGACGAAATTGTATTTTTTGTGTATAAATGTGTTGCTTCATTTAAGTGATTTGTCTGTTTTGTCAAGAGCTCAACTCTGTCGTTTTGGTGCTAGCTCTGAGTAGCTTTCTCACTTCACCTGTTGTGATATCAGAGAATAATCTGTTAAGTTACCATGAACTTTGTGTGTGTACTTATTGAATCACCATATGGCCCTTACACAACAATGGTCTTGACTGTGTTTGATGATTTTTAAAAATGGCTACATTGTTGCCCAGTTCATTGTAAAACTAAATTTTAGCTGTTATTGGCCCTTCTAACTACTTTGTAGCTGTAGAATGTTGAGTCTTGGCTTTGAGTATGAAATAACATGACTTTGGATCTGATGTTTTAAGCCTGCATGAAACTTAGATTCAGGATGGACTGAAATTTCAGCTAAAGAACATAATTGAAACATTGTACTTACTGTACTTGTGATAGATATAGATCACTGAAATGATTGATTTGACGATCGAAGCCTGGGTAGCCAAATGGTCTCTAATTTACAAGCTTCAGATGCTTTACCTTTTACAGTCTTATTAATTCAATCATACAGCGTAACATCCTGTACCATGTTCACTTTTCCTGTACATAATATTTTTCTGGAGGAATTACTATGGATTTTCAGTTTAGTTTCAGTTGATTTATCATATAGACTACAAATTAATAAAAATTTATGAACCTAAAATCTGGATGAAATTCATTTGTCAGTGAATACGTTTATTTTAATACAATAATAAAATTATAATATAGAAACAAGTATTATCTCCAAAATACGAATAAAAGCATCCCAGAGTTCTACACTCATCCACTTCTTGGCATTTTAGGTGCTTTGTCCTCCATGGGAGTATAATAAATGATGTGGCAAGGGCTTACTCTCCATGAGAGGAGTGTGTGACCAACAGAAGGGTAAGGCCTTTACTAGTTAATTCTTTCTAATAGTATAGTTAGAACCCTCTGGAATCTACTAGTCTGAAACCAGGTTAAGTATTTAATGGGGAAGAAGAAGGTAAAAGAATGATATCCTCTTACAGCTACCCCCATTCTGCTTCATTACCCTCTAGTGTACTTTCGTCAAATAGTACTTTCTATGAAACTCGACATTTTGAAGGGTTGACTATGGCCATCCTCAATGAAGTTGCCCCATGTATTGCTCCATTCATCCTTTGATTTTTCTTTTGCCATCTCTATACTTGGATCTTTATGGCTGTCAGATTAGACATCTGTTTAAGAATCCAGGAATATTCTTTACTGTGCAATGTGAATACCATTCCCCTGGACTCTCATGCCCATAATCTGAGGTGGCAGATTTTGCCTATAAATTCATAGCACAGTTGATAAAGCAATGTGATGTAATGGCAGGCCTTGGACTCCAGATTTGCATGACTTGGTCTACCTACCTCTCTGGGTATCTTTTTTTTCTTTCTTTCTTCTTTCTTTCTTTTTTTTCCCCCCCTGAGATGGAGCCTTACTCTGTCACCCAAGCTGGAATACAGTGGCCTAATCTCAGCTTACTGCAACCTCTGCCTCCCAGGTTGAGCAATTCTCCTACCTCATCCTCCTGAGTAGCTGGGGTTACAGGCGCGTGCCACTTTGCCCAGCTAATTTTTTTGTATTTTTGGTGGAAACGAGGTTGCACCACATTGGCCAGGCTGGTCTCGAACTCCTGACCTCATAATCCACCCACCTCAGCCTCGCAAATTGCTGGGATTGCAGGCATGAGCCGCTGCACCCAGCCTTTTTTCTTTTTTCAATCACCCCAAAAATAAGAGAATTTGGCTAAAGAATTTCTTTCCGTTTCAAAAATCAGATTTTTTTCTAAAATAGATCTCTTAGCCCTTTGCAAAGCAGTATACCTTTTTACCTTTATTTACCCTAGCACTAAAAGTCTGGTAAATCACATTATTATCCCCCCACCCTCTTTAGCATTCCAATATTTTCTCTCCATTCACCCTATTCTTTCTTCCTTCAGTGCACTTTCTCTTGTAAATTGAGATTAATAATATGCTCATTTAAATTAGGTATATTGACTGTACCTTCATGGCTTTCTTTTCTTGGAGCAGAATTGCTGTGTCTTCTTAGAAGAATAAATAGCATATATCCGTTATCTGAAGTGTATTCCAGTTATAATTGCTGCATAACAAACCACCCAGAATGTGGTAGCTTAAAATACTAATCTGTAGGTTGGGCTACTCTCAGTAAGGAAGGTTCTAATCTGTTTCACACTGTATTGACTAGAGTAGACTGACTGGTTGTTAAAAGAATCTACTCTAGAGTGCCTCATTCACATACCTGGCAACTTGGTGCTGGCTAGAAGCTCGAAGCCCAGTTATTCTCCACACGAGCCTTTCCTTGCAGACCTCTTCGAAGGTCTTGGAGGACCTCTGCATTGGTCTTTCTCACAGCATGGTGGCAGGTTCTAAGCACAAGATCTGAAGAAACAGGAAGCAAGTACCAGTCTCTTATCAACAGGCAAATTATTTTAATAGAAAATGTTTTTAATACCAACTAATGCAAAGTACTATGGGATATAGAGAGATTCAAAATGAATAAAACAAAGCATAGGCTCTGCTCTTAATGGCATGGGCAGTTCTTTTGAGGTTGTGCTGGGGATGATACTAAAAATGAGCAGACATGTGCTCCAGTAATACCATGGAGTGAATGATAGGGTCGAGATGCCAGGAGTGCTGAGCGTGGATTGAAAGTATGAAGAACCATTCCCAGAATTTCAAGCCGAGGTATTGATTTCATAGTGTATGTGCCACATGAATCTTCTGTCCATGAATAACATCCAGGAAAAACTTTCCCTTTTTTCTTCTGTTTCTTCATCAGTCAGTTTCTGCACCCTACCCCAGCAGATACTGTAGGCTGCCTGCTTTGTGCTCTGCCCTAACTAAATTCTGTGGGATCTATAAAAACATGAGAGTTGTCTTCAATTTTTTTTCTCACATTCCTCCTGAAAGACTCTTGAAAAAACTATGTACCTCCTTGTACATTTTTAAGTTGACACCTGAAAGTTTTTACCTTAAGTTTAAATAGTTGCAAAGAATGTAATTTCCAGTATATTCTTTTAACATTTTAAAGTAAGACTATAATATTAGATATATATATATCTCTCTCTCTTTTTGAAATGTATGCATTCAAATCTAAAAACCATACTGATTTTATGCCTTTTAAAAAATACTGAAGTTCTTCATTAATTTCTGGAAGTTTTACATGGTTCTTTTTTTCTCTTCAAACTATTTGTATTGTTTCTCTTACAGAACTTCATCTTAATGTAACTTATTTGTATGTTTTAAAGCCTTTTATTTATTAAGTTACGACTGCAATAAAAATATGTATATAAGTTTAAATTCAGAATTTTACAAAATTGTAACTAAAAGCTCATTTTTTTAAAATTCTGAATTATGTTATTGTTACAAGTAACATAACTGATGAAAGTAACATGTAAGTTTTTATATATGAAAATTAGAAGGTAAAATTATATTGGAAATATGTATCTTAATGAATGACATGGACTTTTCTTTTCCGTTCAATTAATGTATCTATCTGTAGATAAATACAACTCTTCCGTTAGGACACTAGATGCTAGGACTTAGTATTGATCCTTTCCTTATTTCATTTCTAAAGAGGTAAGTACTGAGAAATTGTATTTAAATTATAAGATCAGAAAGGCAGGAGTTTTGTTATAACCACATGCAGAGTTTAGTGGTCCCGAAGACCCAGCTTCAGGTTTGTTAAAAGGACTCGCTGAAAACTCAGTGAAAACTGCTCAGGACTCACTGACAGCTGTTACAGTCACAGTTTGTTACAATGAAAGAATAGGTATTAAAATTAACAAGGGAAGAGAGTTACAGGACAAAATTGGGGAGTGTTCTTGTAAGAGATTTATAGGACAAAATTCAGGAGCTTTTTGTCACCCTCTCCCAGTGGAGTTGTGGACAGAGCTTCCAGTAGCGGTGTGTGACAAGATACATGGATTATTGCCAACCAGGGAATAATCACCTGAGACTTGGAATCGAGAGATTTTATTGCAATTCAGTCACATAGATATGGTTGACCACCTGCTGGGCTGACCTTAGTTTACAGCTCCTGTAGAGGTCAAGCTGATGATGCCACATGCCCCAGACCCCCTGTGTAAATCATATTGTTAGCCTAGACTATCTGGCATGGCCTATGGCCCCCAGAAAAACAGACACTCTGATCAGGCAGAACATTTCAAGGGCTTAGTGATTACCTCCCAGGATCCAAGAGCAAAGGGTAGCTCTCTCTTTGGGCAAGGTTAATTTTAATTCTTTACTGCATACTGTATCAGCCATTTGAGCTCATTCCTATAAAGTACCAAAATTTATATAGTAACTTGTCATTAAAAATGTTTTAAAAGCTCAGCTGACACTTCAATTAATATTTTTGAAAATAAAGATTTGGAAATGAACAGACTTGTTACCCATTCGTGTGAGCCCAGTTTGACACCAGTATTTGGAAATGTCTCTGTTGCCCCAGAGGTTTTGAGACCTTGGGACAATGTGTACTATAGTGAGGTACATATGGGTAAAAGGTGTGGCTCTTGTAAAGTGGTAGAAGGGCAGTTATAACAGGGAGAGTGGGAAAGGAGGATAGGTGTTACACCTCCACTTGAGACTTGAGTGGTTCTCTGGCAAATCAAGTTTTTTCAAAGGGGATATGAGTAAGTTGATGGTTGTAGAAATTAATTCCCTTAAAACCACCATGTTGGCTGGGCATGGTGGCTCACGTCTGTAATCCTAACACTTTGGGAGGCTGAGGTGGGTGGATCACTTGAGGTCAGGAGTTTGAGACCATCCTGGTCAACATGGTGAAACCCCGTCTCTACTAAAAATACTAAAAATTAGCTGGGCATAGTGGCGCGTGCCTGTAATCCCAGCTACTCAGGAGGCTGAGGCAGGAGAATTGCCTGAACCCAGGAGGCGGAGGTTGCAGTGAGCCGAGATCGCGCCATTGCACTCCAGCCTGGGTTACAAGATCGAAACTCTGTGTCAAAAAAAAAAAAAAAATATATATATATATATATATATTTTTTTTTTTTTTAAATATT
Organism: Saimiri boliviensis; assembly: GCF_048565385.1. Classification (NCBI taxonomy): domain Eukaryota; kingdom Metazoa; phylum Chordata; class Mammalia; order Primates; family Cebidae; genus Saimiri; species Saimiri boliviensis. The sequence goes on from NC_133458.1 coordinate 16,902,681, forward strand.
TATGTATGAGTCACAGTTTCTCTGCCTTACAAGCACCCATAGTCTGATTGGAGAACTTAGATAAGATACCTATCACAAAAAGATTAATAACCATACAAGGCAGTAAATAATTTTCATAGCTAGTGTTGGGAAGGAAGACCATTATTACTTCTAGGTATGTAAAGGAAGGCAAAATATTAGGAAATTAAGAAATTAGAAAAAATTCTAAATCTCTGAACCCAGGGAAGACAAGCCTTTTTACTTCATTAAGCAGAAGATTTTAGCTCCTAATGGCTTTTCCTTCCCTCCTCTGGGGATGGAAACCAAATGGCCCATTAGTGTTTCCACAATAAAAGGGCTTAAAATGCAGATGGCAAAACAACTGCTAAAATGTTAACCACCTCAGTTTTCCCTGCACATATATAAAGGGCTTACCACAATGTCCAACAAGACATGCTGAATAAATATATTTTTTTTAAAGAAGAGGCACTGTCAGATCTGTTTTAGATGGTTACCCTGTGAGTGGGAAAATGGACTGGATAAGGAGAGATCAAAAGCAGGGGAGCAATTAGAGAACTTTTGCCACAGTCCAAGGATCATGAAGATTTGAGCTTACAGCTACTTGTGTGGGTTCCCCACAATCATGATGTGGCATTCGTTTTTTAAAACTTTTTCTTGAGGTGTAATACATACATCGTAAGCTATAAGTGTACAGCTTATTGTGTTTTCGGTGAATGTGAAGTTTATTTTTCAACTTGTTTACAAGGTTGAATTATTTCCCTTTTTTTCTCTCTCTTTCCAGATAATTTTTATGGTGGGACGAGGATACCTATCTCCAGATCTCAGTAAGGTACGGAGTAACTGTCCAAAAGCCATGAAGAGATTAATGGCAGAGTGCCTCAAAAAGAAAAGAGATGAGAGACCACTCTTTCCACAAGTAAGAGAAAGCTTCATGCTACCCAAAAGAACAGACTAATTATAGACAGATTTCTGAGCATTTTTTTGGGCACACAGTATTTCATGAGTTTGGATTCTATGTGCAGACTCCAGACAAGTAAACACATTAAGATGGTTTCATGAGGATTGAGCAGTGGTACACCTAGAAATTTGGGGTCCCAATACAAAATATTCAGAAAGACTTTGCATTTATCCGGCATTCTCAGACTTCTCAGTCTTTGAACCCTTTTACACATTTAAAAATTGTTGAAGAACTCTACTTATGCTTGTAAAATAATGACAGTAAAAAAGGCACTAATGTCTTAATTGTTATTCCAAAAATAGTTTGACTTTGTGGTTACCCTGGTGGTCCACAAACCAGATTTTGTGAACCAACCACTGCTTTATTTCTTCTTGATGGTAAAATAAAGATTCGAAGCTTTCCTTTAATACTAGGTCTTTTTGAGGGGCATTTGCGCCTGGACACAAAAAAGAAAAGGCAGTAAGGTAGTTGTCAGCTCAACCTGCCTTTAGCTAACTCTTGACAACTCATTGCTTTTTTAAATTCCATATTGGAAAGATAAAGCCTTAAGTTAATAAGTCTCACAAAGAACTGTAACTAAGGCCAAGCATAATGACTCACACCTATAATCCTTTGAGAGGCCAAGGGGGGCAGAACACCTGAGGTCAGGAGTTCAAGACCAGCCTGGCCAACATGGTGAAACCCCATCTCTACATAAATACAAAAATCAGCTGGGCATGGTGGCAGGAGCCTGTAATCCCAGCTACCTGGGAGACTGAGGCATGAGAATCACTTGAACGCAGAAGGTGGAGGCTGCAGTGAGCTGAGATCATGCCACTGCACTCCAGCCAGGGCAACAAAGCGAGACTCTGTCTCCAAAACACACACACACACACACACACACACACACACACACACACACACACACAACTATAACTAAATACCTCAACTAGCTTACAGAGTTAAGCTGTAGTAGATACTGTAAAATAAATGCAGTGTTTTCTGATACTTAGGGAGCTCCTGATAGCACTGGGTAAATATTCCTTGGACTGGGCACGATGGCTCATGCCTGTAATCCCAGCACTTTGGGAGGCTGAGGCAAGCAGATCACGAGGTCAGGAGTTTGAGACCAGCTTGGCCAACATGGTGAAACCCCATCTCTACTAAAAATACGAATATTAGCCAGGAATGGTGGCAGGAGCCTGTGAATCCAGCTACTTGGGAGGCTGAGACAGAGAACTGCTTGAACCCAAGAGGTGAAAGTTGCAGTTAGCCGCCATGTACTCCAGCCTGGGCAACCGAGTGAGACTGTGTCTCAAAAAAAAAAAAAAATGCCTTGATAAATCGATAAATCAGTACAGTCTCTAGTGAGAAGTCCTGTCTCCCTTAATAACCCTGCTACCCTAATTACTGGAGTGTTCATTTATGAACTCATAGGCCTTTGAATACCCAGTCCTAGCTAACTCAGACAGAAGTCACGGTTAAGGAATGAGATTCACTCATCCTTTCTTTTTAAATCTAAAAAATTTATTCTTCTCTAAAGAATTCAAGAAGATAGAATTGATGGTTTTAACAAGTGTCTCAGGCTGTTGCCTAAGAGAAGGAAAGGGGAGTTAAGTGGTTGGGTGGGTAAATAAAAGTTTCATTTACCAGGGTTCGAAGTTACTGTTCCTTTGAGGAAGAGTTTTTATTTTTGTTTTGTTTCTTTGTTTGTTTGTTTGTTTTCTAAGTCAGGAAACATCTGGGTTGAGCCTGTCCTAATGAGAGACCAGTGCTGCTGACCAGTTTCAGCATGACCCTGTCCCATGTTCTCTTTCCACATCATGGTGCTCAGGTTTCTAAGCATGGTTGATTGACATTAATAATGCAAAGTACATCCTTAGGCCCACGTTTTAAATGATATTAAAAGAGGCAAAATGCTTAGCTTATACTTCTAATTGTAACATTTCATTAATTACATGGTTTCAAAAAAGGAGGTCCATATATGAACTTTCCAGATTATTGGAGGCTATCCCTTTTGTGGTATTTTAAGATTTTTATTACAGGATCTTTTCACAGCATACTGTTATGTGTCACATAAGTTTTACATGGCTAAAGATCTACATGTTTTAAAAAACTATAAAATATGAAATCGTTTTTATAGTTTTGAGGTAGAAAAGGCTTTCTTAACTAGACAAAATTCAGAAGGTATACAGGAAAAAATTAGCAGAAGTGAGTATGTTAAAAATTTTTTAACTTCTATATAGAAAAATAACATTGAAAGATAAAGAGAATAAGTGTAGCATATAGAACAAAAAGTAAATGTTTATAGTATACAAAGGACTCCTACAAATCAATAAGTAAAAGACAATCAATAAAATGGGCAAAGAGAATATGAAAAGTGATTCACGTAAGAAATACAAATAGTGAATGAACTTAGGAAAAGGTGTAAAGATTTCCATGGCAGTCAGTAAAATGCAAAGACACACAACAGTGAAGTACATTTTAATTTTGCCTCTCAGGTTGGTAATATCCAGCACTGGTAACAATGTTGGGAAGTGAGGAAGAGCATACTTTCTAAAATTTTAAAGATTTGGTGAGAGTGTAAATCGTTCAGCATTTTGGAAGAACTTGGTAGAATCCATAAATTCAAAATAATTGTAAAAATCTGTGCTTTATAACCTATTTTGTAAGTATTCAGATATATATAACAATGTTTACTATAATAAGAAAAATTAAAGACATTAAGAGTAAGTTAGATTTGTATTGATGACATGGATATTGGTAAGAGAAAAAGAAGACAAAACAGAAAACAAAATGTAGTATGATACCTTTTTTTTTTTTTAAATAGGAAAGGTCTAGGCCGGGCACGGTGGCTCAAGCCTGTAATCCCAGCACTTTGGGAGGCCGAGGCGGGTGGATCACGAGGTCGAGAGATCGAGACCATCCTGGTCAACAGGGGGAAACCCCGTCTCTACTAAAAATACAAAAAACTAGCTGGGCATGGTAGCGTGTGCCTGTAATCCCAGCTACTCAGGAGGCTGAGGCAGGAGAATTGCCTGAGCCCAGGAGGCAGAGGTTGCGGTGAGCCGAGATCGTGCCATTGCACTCCAGCCTGGGTAACAAGAGCGAAACTCCGTCTCAAAAAAAAAATAAAAATAAAAATAAATAGGAAAGGTCTATTCTGTTGCCCAGGCTGGAGCGCAGTAATATGATCATAGCCCACTGCAGCCTCAAACTCCTGGGTTCAAGCAGTCCTCTCACTTCAGCCTCCCAAGTAGCTGGTAGGGTGCTCAGGTACTGTAGGTGCTCAGGACCACGCCCAACTAATTTCTTTTTGGTTTCGGGGTTTGTTTGTTTTTTTAATAAACATAGAGTCTCACTATGTTGCCCAGGCTGGTCTTGAACTCCTGGGCTCAAGTGATCCTCTTGCCTCGGCCTGTCAAAGTGCTAGGATTACAGGCATGAGCCCCAGTGCCCAGCCTGATACTTTAAAAGGTTGTACAAGTAGGCTGTTTTCATACATTAAAAAGTTACAGAAGAGGCTGGGCATGGTGACTCACACCTGTAATCCCAGCACTTTGGGAGGCCGAGGCGGGCAGATCACCTGAGGTCAGGACTAGCCTGGGCAACATTGTGAAACCCCATATGTACTGAAAATACAAAATTAGCCAGGAATGGTGGCTTATGCCTGTGATCCCAGCTACTTGGGACGCTGAGGCAGGAGAATTGCTGAAACCTGGGAGGCGGAGGTTGCAGTGAGCTGAGATTGCATCACTGCACTCCAGCTTGGGCAACAGAGTGACACTACATCTCAAAAAAAAAAAAAAAAAGCCGGGCGCGGTGGCTCAAGCCTGTAATCCCAGCACTTTGGGAGGCTGAGGCGGGTGAATCACGAGGTCAAGAGATCGAGACCATCCTGGTCAACAAGGTGAAACCCCGTCTCTACTAAAAATACAAAAAATTAGCTGGGCATGGTGGCGCGTGCCTGTAATCCCAGCTACTCAGGAGGCTGAGGCAGGAGAATTGCCTGAACCCAGAAGGTGGAGGTTGCGGTGAGCCGAGATCGCGCCATTGCACTCCAGCCTGGGTAACAAGAGCGAAACTCCGTCCCCAAAAAAAAAAAAAAAAAAAAAAGATACAGAAGCAACTACAGAATCTAACAGTGGTTATCCCTGGAGGGCAGGATTTAAGAGCCTTGTACTCTTTATACATTTCTGTAGTGTTTTAATTTTTATTTGCACCCTATACTTGGAATTTAAAATTTTTTTGTAGCTGTTTCTTTGTCATGTATTAATAATCATAAAGATTACTTTTTTAAAAAAGTTTAACTTTAAAAAAATTTTCAGCCAAGCATGGTGGCTAACGCCTGTAATACCAGCACTTTGGAAGGCCGAGGCAGGAGGATCACCTGAGGTCAGGAGTTTGAGAGCAGCCTGGCAAACATAGTGAAACCCTGTCTCTATTAAAAATACAAAAATTGGGCCAGGCGCGGTGGCTCAAACCTGTAATCCCAGCACTTTGGGAGGCCGAGGCGGGCGGATCACAAGGTCAAAAGATCGAGACCAGCCTGGCCAACATGGTGAAACCCCGTCTCTACTAAAAACACAAAAATTAGCTGGGCATGGTGGCGTGTGCCTATAGTCCCAGCTACTCGGGAGGCTGAGACAGGAGAATTGCTTGAATCCGGGAGGCAGAGGTTGCAGTGAGCCCAGATTGTGCCACTGCACTCCAGCTTGGGGACAGAGTGAGACTGTGTCTCAAAAAAAAAAAAAAAACAAAAATTGGCCGGGCGCAGTGGCTCACGCCTGTGGTCCCAGCACTTTGGGAGGCCAAGGCAGTTAGAACACGAGGTCAAGAGATCGAGACCATCCTGGTCAACGTGGTGAAACCCCATCTCTACTAAAAATACAAAAAATCAGCTGGGCATAATGGTGCGTGCCTGTAGCTCCAGCTACTCAGGAGGCTGAGGCAGGAGAATTGCCTGAACCCAGGAGGCGGATGTTGCAGTGAGCCAGGATTGCGCCATTGCACTCCAGCCTGGGTAACGAGCGAAACTCTGTCTCAAAAAAAAAAAGAAAAGAAAAAAAATACAAAAATTAGCCAGGCGTGGTGGTGAGTGTCTGTAATCCCAGCTACTCGGGAGGCTGAGACAGGAGAATCACTTGAACCCAGGAGGTGGAGGTTGCAGCGAGCTGAGATCATACCACTGCACTCCAGCCTGGGCAACAAAGAGTGAAACTCCATCTGAAAAAAAAATTTCAGCCAGACCAGTGGCTCATGTCTGTAATCCCAGCACTTTGGGAGTCCAAGGCAGGCAGATCACCTGAGGTTAGAAGTTTGAGACCAGCCTGGCCAACATGGCGAAACCCCATGTTCAGTCTCTACTAAAAATACAAAAAATTAGCTGGGTGTGGTGGTGTACACCTGTAATCCCAGCTACTTAGGAAGCTGCGGCAGGAGAATCGATTGAACCCAGGAAGCAGAGGTTGCAGTGAGCCGAGATTGTGCCACTGCATTCCAGCCTGGGTGACGAGCAAGACTCTGTCTCAAAAAAAAAAAAGTTGGTAGATCAGGACAATAACAAAAGTAATAATAATAGCTGCTGAAGTTTTGTTGAGTACTTATTATAGGCCAGGCATTATTCCAAGCCCTTTAAACATATGTTTTATGATTATGAACATGCATTATCATGCTGTATGCCTTCAAGGTTATAACCTGTTTGTTTATACCTTAAAATATGTTAATTTCTACATTTTATGTAGAGTTCTCCTGTCTTTGCTCTTGGGTTGTTACCTGTCAGTTCTTAGGTGCTACTAGCACTCTGGGTACCTGGGGTTCTGCTTTTAATTAAGTATATATAGCCAGGCACAGTGGCTCGCACCTGTAATCCTAGCACTTTGGGAGGCTGAGGCAGGTGGATCACGAGGTCAGGAAATCGAGACCATCCTGACTAACATGATGAAACCCTGTCTCTACTAAAAATACAAAAAAAAAATCAGCCAGGCGTGGTAGCATGCGCCTGTAGTCCCAGCTACTCAGGAGGCTGAGGCAGGAGAATTCCTTGAACCCAGGAGGCAGAGGTTGCAGTGAACCGAGATCGCACCAGTGCACACCAGCCTGGGCAACAGAGCGAGACTCTGTCTCAAAAAAAAAAAAAATTAGGTGTATGTAAAACATTCCCCATTGCTAGGTTTCTTTAAAGGGCAAGTAGCTGTGATAGTTCTGTTTAGAGATAGTCATATAGTGCTTTGCTTTACTTATTTATACTCTATCTTCTTCCCAAAAGAGACTTGTGGTCTGTAACAAAAAGGTATAAAATTTGTTTTAAATTTCTATTATTTATTGTTTCCAGACTAATAAATGATCTAAAATATAAATAAACGTTAACTGTGAATTACTGTCCCGATTTAATTTACAGAGATAATTTTCTTTTTAAGAAAAAATACCAGTTTCTTTACATATATTTTTGCAAACATTTATGACAATACTGAAAACTGTGTAAGATTTCAGGTGCTTTCTTGTAAAGTGTGATGGGACTCTTAAAAATTTATGCCACCCAGATTTTCATTCTTCTTTCTGTTTTTCTTTTTCTTTTTTTTCTTTCTTTTTTTTCTTTTTTCTTTATTTCTTTTATTTTTTTTTCTTTTTTGTTTTCTTTTTTCTTTTTTTTTTTTTTTCTTTTTTTTTTTTTGTAGATTCTCGCCTCTATTGAGCTGCTGGCCCGCTCATTGCCAAAAATTCACCGCAGTGCATCAGAACCCTCCTTGAATCGGGCTGGTTTCCAAACAGAGGATTTTAGTCTATATGCTTGTGCTTCTCCAAAAACACCCATCCAGGCAGGGGGATATGGTGCGTTTCCTGTCCACTGAAACAAATGAGTGAGAGAGTGCAGGAGAGTAGCAACAAAAAGAAAATAAATGAATATATGTTTGCTTATATGTTAAACTGAATAAAATACTCTTTTTTTAAGGTAAACCAAAGAACACTTGTGTGGTTAAAGACTAGATGTAATTTTTCCCCAAACTAAAATTTATACTTAACATTGGATTTTTAACATCCAAGGGTTGAAATACATGGACATTGCTAAAAATTGGCAGTGCCTCTTCTAGAGGCTTTACTTTCTGTTCCGGGTTTGTTTTGTTCACTTGGTTATTTTAAGTATTAAACTTCAGTTTTTCTCATGCAACTTTTGTTACTATCACATGTCCACTAGGGACTCCAGAAGAAGAGCATACCTGTTCCTATGTTTGCAGATGGGAAGTTGTCAGTAGGTTAACCTGGGTTAGATAAGGCAAACTGAGCAGATCTAATTTAGGAAGTCACTAGAATTTAATAATTCTATTTTTATTCTTAATACTTTTTCTATAACTCTTTTTATAACAGTTTGGAAAATGTGGATGTCCTTTATTTCCTTGAAGCAATAAACTAAATTTCTTTTCCTAAATTGCGAGTGCAGGTGACCAAAAATACTGCTGAGGAGTGCATGTTTGACATGAGGAAAATGTCTTAGCTTTGGATTTTTAGTTGGAAAATGTTATAAATTGGAGTTCTTTTTAAATAACTTTTTAAAAAATACATTAAAGATGTCTTGCTCATGTAGAAGTCAAACTTCATTGCAAGTGCATTGCCCCCTTTCCACTCAATCCCTCCCCTGCAAAAAAATCTTCGCAGAATTCTGTGGAACTTTTAGGTTTGTTTTTCTTTTAGATAATTCTGGTTGCCAAACACCAGGTAATAGATTTTTTGAAGTGATTATTAGATTATTCTTACCTCTCATAATGCATATTTTAGTAATCACCTTATCATTGTGTCTCATGAAATTTCTGTCCTCCGTATATTCTTTAACCAGCAAGATTCTACTTATGATGAAAGAATGCTATTCTCCTTTTTGCATTCCATGGTATGAAGTATTTGTTAGCACTGTCTAATACTTATACTTTGTTGTATAGAAAATGACTCTAATGTGGTGGTCAGTGTATTCTTATTGTGATTCAGATGGAATCAAAAATAGAAAGCAACAGCATGTGGTCCTGTCAAAGATTTGGCCATCTCTACTTCATTGTCAGCCTCTTAACTATATCTTCACTTAACTCAATTTGATTTTGTCATGATTTTTAAATGTAGCCAACAGTTAGTTCAATGTTCTTCCAGTCAACAGACATCTGTATTGATGCCTCTTTGAAGTCAGTAAAGAACAAAATTGACAAGACTTTAAATTAATGATAATTTAGTTTTTAAGTACCCACAAATAAATTTTTTAAACATTTTCTTTATTTGAATAGTTAGATGTCATTCAGGAAAAGCAATAATAATTATGGCAAACCTTTAACCCCTCATTTGGGTAGCTTAAGATAAATAATGACATTATGATTTCAGAACTGATTTATGACTTTCAGTTTAGTTAAGAAAATGAGCCAGGCGTGGTGGTTCACACCTGTAATCCCGGCACTTTGGGAGGCCAAGGCAGGTGGATCACCTGAGGTCAGGAGTTTGAGACCGACCTGACTAACATGGTGAAACCCCATCTCTACTAAAAGTACAAAAATTAGCCTGGTGTAGTAACGGGTCCTTGTGATCCCAGCTACTAAGGAGGCTGAGGCAGGAGAATCGCTTGAACCCGGGAGGCAGAGGTTGCAGTGAGCCGAGATTGCGCCATCGCACTCCAACCTGGGTGACAGAGCAAGACTTCGTCTCAAAAAAAAGAAAAGGAACGTTTCTCATATTTTAGAAGTGAGACTAAGAAAGGAATAAGGACATGTGACTACTGGAAAATATCAAAGTATATGATTTTTAAATCAGTTGCACTAAAGGTGTGATTATTAGTAATTGTTAAATAGGGTTTTATTCATTCACAAACAGAAGACTAACAGGCATGTAACAAAGTTTTTACAAAATTGACTTTCTCTATGGAATGCTCCAGAGGTTTGGCCATTTTGAGGCACAAAGTTAAGGAATCTGTTTATTAATAGAGCTCTTTCTATAATTTCCCAGCATACCTGCCTCACTGTTACCTTCCTTTTTTTGTTCACTCTTTTTCTTCTCAATGCCAATCCTGCCTAGGCTCCCATCACCTGCATCTGATGCTTTCCTTTCTTTACTAGTCTCCTTTGCAATGGGGCATGGATAAACTCTGTAGAGCTGCTCCGAAACTCATTGTCCCATCCTGTAGCCAGTAAAAGATTCCTCCAAAGTATCACAAAGTAATTCTACACTCCCTTCCAAATTACCCATTGGAAATGTTGGTAAAAGGACATTAAATGTGACAGGTGACATGTTTAGCTAACATGGACCTGGAGAAATAGGAAGCAGTAGAATTAAATGTTTACTTTTCAGGTTCAGTTGTATTTGTTCTTGGGTTTTGTTTTATAGTGAGTTTTAAATATATTCTCCAAATAAAAACATTTTTTTTAAACCATACATAGAGTTACTCCTTGACTAAGTAATTGAAACAAAAGAGCATTTGTTCTTTTGTTACTGCTTTTTTCCTAAAGCCTGAGCCCTCATATATTTTTTTAATTAAAGTTGATTTTCTTCTTTAGTAAGGAAGCCTTTTTATAAAATTTGTTTAACATTTTAAATGTTTTACTAATCATGAGGAAGAAAATCTTTTATTTTAAATAGTTTTGAGATCACAGTGTGTAATCAGATGCTTCCAGTTTATTTATTTTCAGGTATTCTACTAGCCATTTAATCTTTTTTGTTTATTTTCTTCCTGCTCCTGAGATGGCATTTTCTAGCCATTTAAATACTAAACTCTAATAATTCAATAGTTAGATTGTCCTCTGTAAAGCGGTGGCTATTTAATATGTCAGCTTAAATGGCTTTTCCCTCACGTGAGTCACTCTCAGTTTAAGAAAATTATGTGCCTTTTTAAAAAATACTATGAAATGGTACTTCATGACAGAAACATTTTATTAGTTACAGCCTTATTTGATTGAAAATCATTGAGCGTTTCTATAGAACTTTTTATTTTACTAAATGTTTCATCTCTCCTGTGACTGTTTTGTCAAAGAATTTAAAAAACCCTTGGCCGGGCGCGGTGGCTCAAGCCTGTAATCCCAGCACTTTGGGAGGCCGAGGCGGGTGGATCACGAGGTCAAGAGATCAAGACCATCCTGGTCAACATGGTGAAACCCCGTCTCTACTAAAAATACAAAAAATTCGCTGGGCATGGTGGCGTGTGCCTGTAATCCCAGCTACTCAGGAGGCTGAGGCAGGAGAATTGCTTGAACCCAGGAGGCGGAGGTTGCGGTGAGCCGAGATCGCGCCATTGCACTCCAGCCTGGGTAACAAGAACGAAACTCCGTCTCAAAAAAAAAAAAAAAAAAAAAAAAAAAAGAATTTAAAAAACCCAATGTGTCTATGCCAGAATGTTTCTCATCCATTTGAAACTGCTGGTCCAGACATGGTGGCTCACACCTGTAATCCCAGCACTTTTGGAGGCCAAGGTGGGCAGATTGCATGAGCCCCGAGGTTTGAGACCAGCCTGGACAACATGGCAAAATCCTGTCTCTACCAAAAAAAAATTTTAAATTAGCCAAGCTTAGTGGTGAACAACTGTAGTCCCGGCCACTCTGGAGGATCACTTGAACCTGCGGGGGCTGAGGCTGCAGTGAGCCTTTGTCATGCCACTGCACTCCAGCCTGGGCAGCAAAGCAAAACCCTGTCTCAAAAAAAGAAAGAAACTACTTGAAAGTCATGACAAAGAATGTCAGGAGGGGACTTACCCTGGCTTCAGTTGACTTTCTCCTTAAATGTCAAGAAGTGATTTATTTGGGTAAGAAGTAACCTCTTACAGTTTTCATAATATACTTTAAGGAATTTACTAAATTCTGTGTATAATGGCCATTAAAAATATACTCAATTCTGGAATAAAGGGTAATTAGTAATATTTTTAACTAGTTAATAAAGTCCTTAGCTTTCGCATAAATCATGACATTTGAGGTGTCTAAAATCACAGGGTTTTATTTTTTGTTTGTTTTTCTATTTTTTTGGGGGGGTGGTTTGTTTGTTTAGTCTTCCCAATTGTTCTCTGCTCTATTCCTAAATAAAGTTGAAAATGCATGGCCAGCTGCAGTGGCTATAATCCCAGCCCTTTGAGAGGCCAGGGCAGGTGGATCAGTTGAGGCCAGTTTGAGACATACCTGGCCAACATGGTGAAACCCTGTCTCTATTAAAAATAAAAAAATTGGCCGGGCGCGGTGGCTCAGGCCTGTAATCCCAGCACTTTGGGAGGCCGAGGCGGGTGGATCACGAGGTCGAGAGATCGAGACCATCCTGGTCAACATGGTGAAACCCCGTCTCTACTAAAAATACAAAAAACTAGCTGGGCGTGGTGGCGCGTGCCCGTAATCCCAGCTACTCAGGAAGCTGAGGCAGGAGAATTGCCTGAGCCCAGGAGGCAGAGGTTGCGGTGAGCCGAGATCGCGCCATTGCACTCCAGCCTGGGTAACAAGAGCGAAACTCCGTCTCAAAAAAAAATAAAATAAATAAAATAAAAATAAAAATAAAAATAAAAAAATTAGCTGGGCCTGGTGGTGTGCCTGTAGTCCAGCTACTTGGGAGACTGAGACACAAGAATGAGGCACAAGAACCCAGAAGGCGGAGGTTGCAGTAAGCCAAGACTGCACCACTGCACTCCAGCCTGGGTGATAGAGCCGAGACTCTGTCTCAAAAAAAAAAAAAAATGCAGCTGAAGTTATCCTCAACCTCAAAGGGAAAGAAAATATTTCAATTTGGCCCCAAATTGATTTTTTTTTTTTTTTTTTTTTTAAGACAGAGTTTAGCTCTTGTTACCCTGGCTGGAGTGCAATGGCGTGATCTCAGCTCACCACAACCTCCGCCCCCTGGGTTCAAGCAATTCTCCTGCCTCAGCCTCCCAAGTAGCTGGGACTAGAGGCACGCACTACCATGCCCAGCTAATTTTTGTATTTTTCGTGGAGACGGGGATTCACCGTGTTGACTAGGATGGTCTCGATCTCTTGACCTCGTGATCCACCCACCTCAGCCTCCCGAAGTGCTGGGATTACAGGCGTGAGCCACTGCGCCCGGCCTCAAATTGATTTTTTTAATCAATTACTATACCAAGATTTTTTTAAGGCACAGAATAGGTATTTCGCTTCAAATAACTTCACACAAGCAGAGTTGGCTCTTCAAATAAAGTAGGAAGTAGAATAGTAGAGACTTCCAGATACGCAAGAAGGAATAATTAAGAAACTTTTTCTAAAGCAAATTCATCACCTGTTACTCCCATGTTTTTCTTGAATTCTCCATGATTTTAGGGACATTTTAAGTGTCTTATTTTATTGATTTCTAAACTATGGATTCTTTTTTCTTCCCGGAACCCTAAGTGTGACTATGAAAAGGACTGCATTCTCTTAGAAGCACTAGACTTAGCTGGGCACAGTGGCTCACGCCTGTAATCCCAGCACTTTGGGAGGCTGAGGTGGGTGGATCACAACGTCAGGAGCTTGAGACCAGCCTGGTCAACATGGTGAAACTCTGTCTCTACTAAAATTACAAAAAATTAGCCTGGTGTGATGGCTTGCACCTATAATCCCAGCTACTCCAGAGTCTGAGGCAGGAGAATCGTTTGAACCTGGGAGGCAGAGGTTGCAAGAAGCCAATGTCCCATCTCAAGGGGGAAAAAAAAATAGAAACTGCATTCTGTTAGAAGCACTAGACTGTTTCTTTCTTTTCTTTTTTTCTTTTTTCTTTTTTTTTTTTTTTTTGAGACAGAGTCTTGCTCTGTCACCCAGGCTGGAGTACAGTGGCACAATCTCTGCTCACTGCAACATCCGCCTCCCAGGTTCAAGCAATTCTCCTGCCTCAGCCTCCTGAGTAGCTGGGATTACAAGCACCCACCACCACACCGGGTAATTTCTGTTTGTTTGTTTGTTTGTTTGTTTTTTAAGTAGAGACGGGGTTTCACCGTCTTGGCCAGGCTGGTCTTGAACTCCTGACCTCATGACCCTCCCACCTCAGCCTTCCAAAGTGCTGGGATTACAGACATGAGCCATCACACCTGGCCTAGAAGCACTAGACTTTCAATAGACTGATCTTTAGTGTTTGCTTTGTTTGTATTTGATTTGGAGTTTGTTGATAAGATTGTGTTCTTTGTGGAGTTGTTTGGGTTTTTTTTTTCTATTTTTTCTTTTCTTTCTTTCTTTTTCTTTTTTTTTTTTTTTTTTTTTTTTTTTTGCACACAGAAAATGATTTGGTTCCAATGCATTATTTCTATTTTTATTTGTATTTTTATTTTGAGACAATCTCACTTTGTCATTCAGGCTGGAGGGCAGTGGCGCAATCTCACCACCACACCCGGGTAATTTTTTTGTTTTTGTTTTTGGTGGTGATGGTAGTGATGGTTGTTTTTTAGACAGTCTCATTCTGTTAGGCCAGAGTGCAGTGGTGTGATATCAGCTTATTGCAATCTCTGCCTCCCAGATTCAAGTGATTCTCCTGCCTCAGCCTCCTGAATAGCTAGAATTACAGGTATGCACCACCACACCTGGCTGAATTTTTTTTTTTTTTTTTTTTTTTTTTTTTCAGAAGAGACAGAATTTCATCATATTGACCAGGCTGCTCTTGAACTTCTGACCTCAGGTGATCTGCTCACCTCAGCCTCCCAGAGTGCTGAGATTACAGACGTAAACCAATGTGCCTGCCCCTAATCTTTGTATTTTTAAGTAGAGACAGAGTTTCGCCATGTTGGCCAGGCTGGTCTCAAACTCCTGGCCTCAGGTGATCCACCCCTGTGTGCCTCCCAAAGTGCTGGGATTACAGGCATGAGCCGTCTGACCTGGTTTTTATTTTAAGACTAATATTTAAGTTTGTGAAGTATAACACTTCAACAAAATGAAGTTTCTGATTGTTACAATGAATAGGAAACATCTGAAGTTTTTTGTGTGTGTGTTTTGTTTTTGTGAGACAGGGTCTTGTCACTCAGACTGCAGTGCAGTGAATTTGGCTCACTACAGCCTCAACCTCCTGGTCTCAAGTGATCCTCCCACTTCACCCTCCTATGTAGCTGGGACTACAGGCATATGCTACCACACCCAACTGATTTTTTTCTTCCTTTTTTTATTTTTGTAGAGACAGGGTCTCTGTGTTACCCTAGCTGGTCTCAAACTCATGGGCTCAAGAAATCCTGCTTCGGCCTCCTGAAGTGCTGGGATTACAGGCATGAACCCCATGCCCAACCTTATATGAAGATTTTTTTAAAGTATTTTTTAATGTATATAAAAGTTGGCTTGGATATTAGCATTTTCTGATATTTCTTCATTTAATAGATGAATTCTAGCCATTTTTATAAAGATTTCTGTAAATCTTATTTTTACATTGACTTCCTTAATGAGATTTGGATTCTGCTAGATACATGACTACTCATAAGAATGTTACAAATCACTTTAAAGAAACATTAAAATACTAAAAGTAGCGCCGGGCGCGGTGGCTCAAGCCTGTAATCCCAGCACTTTGGGAGGCCAAGGCGGGTGGATCACGAGGTCGAGAGATCGAGACCATCCTGGTCAACATGGTGAAACCCCGTCTCTACTAAAAGTGCAAAAAATTAGCTGGGCATGGTGGCGCGTGCCTGTAATCCCAGCTACTCAGGAGGCTGAGGCAGGAGAATTGCCTGAGCCCAGGAGGCGGAGGTTGTGGTGAGCCGAGATCGCGCCATTGCACTCCAGCCTGGGTAACAAGGGCGAAACTCCGTCTCAAAAAAAAAAAAAAAAAAAAAAAATACTAAAAGTAGCAACCTTAAAATTATAAGTACTCAAACTGTAAGCAACAGTAGTAAGAATGTTTGTATATTTCTAGAGTCTGTTACCATAATAGCTTCCTATGATTATACTCCAAATGTTTTACTCTCCAAGGTCTCAGTTTAATTTAGCCTTTTTTTTTTTTAAATCAGCGCCAAATTCCCAATCCTTTTAACTTTAAATATGAGTCAATAATTATTTTACCCTTTCTTGATCTTTGGACTCACAATACCTTAGTTAATTGCTTGTTAAAAGGAATCATACATGGAAAGAGATAGTATGACTGTCTGCAATTTCACTTGTAGTCATATTCAGATGGGGAAACAGTGTTGATTACTGAAAGTTGTTTAGGGGACTGCTGGGTCTTGGAGTCAGCACTTGGGTTCGCATTTCTTCTCTGCAGTTTTCTGTATATGACCACTCTAAACCCTGGCTTCTTCATCTGTATAATAAAGATAATAGCATCTGCCTCCTTGGGTTATTATGAGGATTGGATGCAGATGTGTACAAGGTGATCAGTGAGGCAGTCAGTCACTAATTTTATTGGCTTATAAAGCTGAGGATTCAGTCAGCCAGTCATTAGCAATCTGTTGTTTGTTGGGATCTGCCAACGTTATTTAGCAACCAGTTGGAATCTGATAGCAGTCAGAAATTAGATAGGTTATTCTTGGGTTAAATAGTATATTCATATAAGTGATTGCTTGGATCCTCCTCAGAAACTGCTATTAAAAAATAGTGGTATGCCTGACTAAATTCTGATAATTATCAGTTACTAACTAATCCTCAGAAATTAACTATAGTGTATATAACAGGAACTGACCTTTAGTTACAAGTAGAAACTATGGACAAAATGGTAGATGAAAAATAATGGCATAAAGCCGTTATTTTTAGTGGCTTCAGTAAGTTAAAGGAACATGATACCACAAAGGCACTTTGTGGCTTAAAGAATTCCTTTTGCTGACCACGCACAGTGGCTCACTCCTGTAATCCCAGCACTTTGGGAGGCCAAGGTGGGCGGATCACCTGAGGTCAAGAACAGCCTGACAAACATGGAAAAACCCCGTCTCTACTAAAAATACAAAATTACCCAGGCATGGTGGCACATGTCTGTAATCCCAGCTACTCGGGAGGCTGAGGCAGTAGAATCGCTTGAACCCAGGAGGCAGAGGTTGCAGTGAGCCGAGATCATGCCATTGCACTCCAGCCTGGGCAATAAGAATGAAACTGAAGTCCTTATAAGGGCTGATAATTATATTCAGTGACGTGTCTATATTTAATTTTTCATTAGTTTGAAGGCAAAATTAACTAGAAAATAGGAGGTCTGGATTTTCTTTCTCTGTCAAATGTGTGATGTGGACAAATCATTTGACCTCTTAATCATAACTTTTGCAACATGAGGATAACTTCTGCCTCTTCCTTCCTAATAATAGCATTATGATAATATGATAGGTGAAAATGAGTTGATAATTCGGAGGTGAAAGTATTCTACAAATTGACATTACTATTTTACAACTAGTTTCTGAAAAATTGGGACTGTTTTCAGCTTGGTTAGAACCATGACACATAAAACCCAACTAGGAAATTCTCTGCAGACTTGCTATTTAATTGACATAGCTGAACCATATTCTACATACTATATATGTTGTGTTCTTCCATAGGTTTCAGCCATTTTTGCTTTTAAATTAGCAATGTTGTTGCTAGATTTGAAATATATGTCTAGTCACTTTTCAGTGAAACTCAAATGAGGCTTTTCTGTGTCTCTAGGTTATTTGAGATGACTTTTTTAAAATTAGCTCTTGTCCTCCCCCTACAGGAGAATTTGCAGCCTTCAAGTAGCCACCATCATGGCAGCATCTGCTCTTATTTCTTAAGTCTTGTGTTTGTACAATTTGTTAACATCAAAACACAGTTCTGTTCCTCAAATCTTTTTTTAAAGATACAAATTTCCAATGCATAAGCTGATGTGGAACAGAATGGAATTTCCCATCCAACTAAAGAGGAAAGAATGTTTTAGGAACCAGAATTCTCTGCTGCCAGTGTTTCTTCAGCAAAAATACCACGAGCATACAAGTCTGCCCAATCCCAGGAAGAAAGAGGAGAGACCCTGAATTCTGACCTTTTGATGGTCAGGCATGATGGAAAGAAACTGCTGCTACAGCTTGGGAGATTTGCTATGAAAAGTCTGCCAGTCAACTTTGCCCTTCTAACCACCAGATCAATTTGTGGCTGATCATCTGATGGGGCAATTTCAATCACCAAGCATCGTTCTCTTTCCTGTTCTGGATTGTTGTGGAACTCTTTCCCCTAGCGACCACCAGTTAATTTCTGAGGGATGGAACAAAAATGCAGCTTGCCCTTTCTGTGTGGTGTGTGCGTGTTCAGGCCTTGACAAATTTTATCAAAAGGAAGCTATTTTATTTAAATGGAGGCTGAGAAGTGAGAAGTAGATGTGTCTTGGTATGGAGGAAAAGGGCATGCTGCATCTTCTTCCTGACCTCCGGGGTCTCTGGCCTTTCATTTCCTTGCCCACTGAGGGGTCTGCTTAACCAAACAGGCTAGATAGTGCTGGCACATACTGCCTTCTTTCTCATTGGGTCCAGCAATTAAGATAAGTGTTTGAGGATTTTTTTTCCTCTACAATGTAGCAAATTCTCAGGAAATACAGTTTATATCTTCCTCCTGTGCTCTTCCAGCCACCAACTACTTATGCGGCTACTTTGTCCAGGGCACAAAATGCCATGGCAGTGTCTAACTAAAAGCCTACAAAACTGCTTAATAACAGTTTTGAATGTGAGAAATTTAGATAATTTAAGGTACAGGTTTTAATTTCTGAGTTGCTTTTATATTTTTATTAAAAAGAAAATAATTTTCAGATTTAACTGAATTGGAATAAAATAATACTTCCCACTAGAATTATATATCCTGAAAATTGTATTTTTGTTATATAAACACCTTTTAAGAAAGATCATTATCCTTTTCTCTACCTAAATATGGGGAGTCTTAGCATAATGACACATATTTATAATTTTTCATTTAATGGTACTTGCTGGATCCACACTAACATCTTTGCTAATAATATTGTTTCTTCCAACTTATTCGTAACACTACATCCTACATCTTCTTTCTAGTCTTTTATCTAGAATATGCAACCTAAAATAAAAATGGTGGTGTCTCCATTCATTCTCCTTTTTCCTTTTTTCCCAAGCCTGGTCTTCAAAAGGTTCGGTAATTTGGCAGCTGAATTCCCAGGCAGAGAACAGAGCAATTTTAGGCATATTGGGACTGAGGGAGGGTATGGGAAACTTATCATCAGTTGTTTTTATAGAAAGAGCTGGTGTTTATTAAGAACTTAAATCCTTCTTACCTTTGCACAAATGGAAAATATAACCTAGTTATAGCTTCCTTTGGCCTTTATTAAAGGGCAATATCAATTACAGTCATAGCAAAGAAAGTGGATGTATTAATAGCAAATTAATGGAAAACCTCCCTTAATCAGGAATCTAGACTCAGAATTTAGGAATGTAAATCAAATCAGATACACTTAGTCCAACCAAGCTAGAGCCAAGGATTTGAAAGAAATTAAACAGGACCCAGAATAAATCAACGAATTGGAAATTGTTATTTAAAATTTTCAGATTGGGCCGTGCACGGTGGCTCAAGCCTGTAATCCCAGCACTTTGGGAGGCCGAGGCGGGTGGATCACAAGGTCAAGAGATCGAGACCATCCTGGTCAACATGGTGAAACCCCGTCTCTACTAAAAATACAAAAAATAAGCTGGGCATGGTGGCGCGTGCCTGTAATCCCAGCTACTCAGGAGGCTGAGGCAGGAGAATTGCTTGAACCCAGGAGACGGAGGTTGCGGTGAGCCAAGATCACACCATTGCACTCCAGCCTGGGTAACGAGTGAAACTCCGTGTCAAAAAAAAAAAAAAAAAAAAAAAAAATTTCAGATTATACTCAAAAAAAAAAACAAAAACAAGGCCGGGCGTGGTGGCTCAAGCCTGTAATCCCAGCACTTTGGGAGGCCGAGGCGGGTGGATCACGAGGTCGAGAGATCGAGACCATCCTGGTCAACATGGTGAAACCCCGTCTCTACTAAAAATACAAAAAATTAGCTGGGCATGGTGGCACGTGCCTGTAATCCCAGCTACTCAGGAGGCTGAGGCAGGAGAATTGCCTGAACCCAGGAGGCGGGGGTTGCGGTGAGCCGAGATCGCGCCATTGCACTCCAGCCTGGGTAAGAAGAGCGAAACTGTCTCAAAAAAAAAAAAACAAAACCAAAAAAAAAAATTTTCAGATTGTAACTCCAGGCCCTGCTCTCTGTATTTCAGCCTTCTAAAAGCTCACTACCATTAGATGATTTTTGCTAACATACATGTGTTCAGAAGAAAGCCTATTGAAATTTTCATGGACTTGTAAAAAGTTGTCCTTGTAAAATGCAAAAGATCCTTAAGCTGTTAATCAGTTTGAAAAGCAAATTGTTTTTAAGTTTTACATCAGCAAGGCAATGTCTTAAAAATTCAGAAATTGCAAAGGTGGAAATAATTCACGCTGATTTAAAGAGCATCTGTGCATAACACTGCCTCTCTTGAAAAGCATTGGCTATTTTTTCTTTTTAAATATGTCTCTAGATGCTTTTTATATGTGGCTGTGTTCCCTTTACCAAGATTGGCTTCGAGTTTCTGCAGGTTGAGAGACCTGGGCTTGAACAGAGGATGTGTTTCATGTCCTGCTGAGGAGGCAGAATGTGTGCATGGCTGGGAGCAGGACTGCCTCAGCCAGGCATTGGCAGCACCATTAGGGAGAAAGCTTAGCGTTTGAATTTTCCAAACAATATTCAGGGTGATACACTGTTTCTTCCCTTACATTCTAGAATAGGCTGGTATCTCATTTGAATAGGGAGAGCAGACTTGATCTCAAATGAAGCTGTGCCCGGGAGCCAGGCTCCGCATATTGAGATGTTTTTATAGAGACCTTAAAAAATCAAATATTTAACCTCTTTTCTTCCTTTTTCCATGAAATAGTTTTTTTCTCTAGTTTACAAATGACATGAAAATAGGTTTTATTTGTGTTTTATCTGCTTTATTTTTTGATGCTTAGATAAGAGACTTACTGAGCTCCTAAAAAATATACGAGGAAGAAGTCCTTATTTATGAAAGCACTTTATGAGTAATTGTATAGACAGTATGTGGCTGCGTCACTGACCATCTTGTAAGGGTGTAACAGTCTTGTCTGTAAAGTGGCTGCAGTGCCTTCTGTAGTGTATTTTAGTTTTGGTAGGGAGAGGTGAAGCCTTCTGAAAAATTTGAGAGCAACTAAAGTGGATTGTTTTTAACTATGTAGTGTTCCTGATGGACTTTTCTCATCATTAGAATCTAGGACATAGACTTTTGCCACTGAAATAATATTGACCAAAAAAAGTAGTTTATAAAAGGGATTTGTGAATAGAAAATTCAATGTGATTGTTTATTGTTAATGTGCACCTTAAAAGAAGATTCTGTCTAGCTGTCAAATTCTGGTTCCTGAACATCCCACCCCTGATTGTATTTGAGATCTAGTAGGGCATACTGGGGCATTCTAGAAGATAAAATCCCATACAAATGGTATGTGCTATATTTATGTTGGTGTTGGAGAAGAAAGAGCAGTATATAAAGAAAGAAGATGGCAGCACTGTCAGCCTGAAACTTTGTAAATATTTCCTGGCTTCTGGTTTGGTGTAGTGGCAGCACTTTCATCACAGGATGTTACCTTGTATTCATCAGTGGAGTGTGAGCTGTTGCACACCCTCCTCAGATCTCACCTGTCCCCACTGTACATCCATCTCGCCAGCCGCTTGCAAACCTCATCTCTAGTTTTAGTTTGAAACCACATTGCAGGGTTCAGGTGACCTCTTCAAAAACCTACCTCCTTGGAATGAGGTAATGAATAGTTATTTATTTTAAAATATGAAAAGTCAGGAGCTCTAGAACATGACGATGATTTAAGATTTTAACTTTTTTGTGTACTTGTATTTGAGCACTCTCATTTTGTCCTAAAGGGCATTATACATTTAAGCAGTAACACTGTAAAAAAAAAAAAAAATGTGTTGCTCAGAATATCTGAATGTTGTTGAAAGTGGTGCCAGAACCTGTTTAGGGGTACGTTTCAGAATCTTAACCTTGAATCAGTTGCATGAAAATAAATAGCTATGGTAGAACTTCACTAATAGTGACGTAATTTTAATTTTCAGTAGGCTTGGCAAGACAGTACCTCATTATAATGAGTTAGCTGCAGGTTTGTCACGTGCACAGGCATTCATAGAGAGACTGCCCAGCTAAGAGGTAGAATGATTACTCTTTTTGCAAGATTCTCTTCTTTGTCCAAGTTGGCATTGTTAGTGCTAGAATACCAGCACCTTGAGACTAGCAGATTCCAACCATTAGGCTGTAAACACCATAGCCAGAGATGGAAGGTTTACTGTGAGTATGAACAGCAAATAGCTTACAGGTCATATGTTGAAATAGTATAGATGAGGCTCTAGAAAAATACCTTGACAATTTGCCAAATGATCTTACTGTGCCTTCTTGATGCAATAAAAAAGCTAAAATTTTAGCAGAAATCAGTGATTTGTGAAGAGAGCAGCCACTCTGGTTTAACTTAGCTGTGTTAATAATTTAGAGTGTAATTTAGACTGCATAGATAAATGCACTAAAGAGTTTATAGCCAAAATCATATCTAACAATGAGAGAATACACAGGTAAATTTTCAGTGAACAAAATTATTTTTTTAAAGCACATAATCCCTAGTATAGTCAGATATATTTATCACATAGAGCAACTACATTGAAAATACAGTTCAGTGACATTTCTAGAGAAACTTTTTCTACTCCCATAGGTTCTTCAAAGCATGGAACTTTTATACAACAGAAATGTTGACAGAAATTTCAAGACATTGCTGTAGTTTAGGGTTGAAGTACTGTGTGATGGGCAGCAATCATGTATTAACTTAGAAGGGGAGATTGAAATAGAGGACAGAATTTGGTTTTATCAGTTTCCAGAGCACTGCTGCCAACCTAGACACTGATTTTTCAAAGTTTGAAATGTAAATTTCCTCCCAGGACTTGCTTGCACATGAAGCTGGACTGCACTAGGCATTCCGCCCCAAATCACTGTGGGGTCTGGGGTGGAGGTCTCTCAAGGCGTCCTTTATGATGTGGCAGTTGGTTGTAAAAGAAAACATACTCCATGATGTGGTTCTTGTATCTTGTTTCATTCCTCACCAACAAAAGAGGAAGTCCATGTATTGTCTCCGGTGCATCCTTGAAATGTTACACTGGGATGGATTGCTGATGCCTGTCAGCAGTTGAGCCCCAGAAGAGGGTAGTAGCATCTCTGGCTCAGGTGATGATTTGTAGCTTGGCCAGAGGCGAGTGGAGTCACCAGTGTATTTCTGGTCCATGTTGCTAGCTCTGGTAAAACTGAAAGTATTGGTAAGATGTTTATTTTATTAGTATACTAGATAGCCCTGTTTTGTGGTTTTCAAATAAGCTATTTTCACTTTTGTTTGGGCAAGGACATTTAAATTGAAATTCAGTTCTAATTTTTGTTAATTGTGGAAAGAGTAATTAACAGTTCCTATCAGATATTTTTACGGTGGAAGAGGACAGAAACCCAAGTCCTAAAATCTTAAGATAACAGTGCTTTAAAAAAACAAAAAGGCATAGGGGCAATTAGTTCCCAACTCCATGAAGGGATTAAAGTACTTTTGTTTAACTTCCTCAAATTCAACTGTTAATTTTTATTAATTACTAAATCAGCTTTATTAAAATGTTGACATTTATTTAGCTATTTTGAGTAATTACAGGGACATAACCGGTTGTGTATGAGGACACAGCCAATGTAAGCCAGTGTATCCATTTTTTAGAGGTGCATTTTTTTTAAAGAATTCTGTAGATTGAAGTGCTCTGAAAACAACTAAAATGTGTTTATTCATGTTGGTATCAAAAAATGTTTTGTACAAACCATCTGCTTCTCCTGACCGGCCAAATTCATTCTCCAGCACCATGACTGCTGGTTCTCACGTATAGTACGTACGTATGCCGGAGAGTTGGCAGAAAATTTGTGAAGAGATGCAAAGGAAGGATCTGTTTACAGGGGTGGGAATGGGGGTTTGGATGAAATTGCTTAGTCCTGGTTTTGTTTTGAAAATTACTGTGTTGCATTTTTGTATTAAGTTTTTGAACGCACATGTATTTTGGTGGAGTATGAGTTAGAAGACACTGCAGACTATCATAAACAACAAAGCTCAGAGAGTAGGCACAGATGCAGAGAAGTGACCAAAATGGGGTGAGATGGCAGTAAGTCTAGGATAGGGAAAAATTTACGTGAGGGTGGGAAATAAACTGTCATTACCTGAAATCAAATGTAAGAGTGCAATAAGTATGCTTTTTATTCTAAGCTGTGAAAGGTTTGAGAATCATTCCTTCCTAATACATTTGTCTATGCTCCATAGCTGATTAAAACCAGCTATATCAACATATAATGCCTTTTTATTCATGTTAATGACCAACGTAAGTGGCTAGCCTTTATGTCTTATTTATCTTCATGTTATGTTAATTTACATACAGGGGTGTGTGTCTATGTGCTGTCTCCTTCTCCTGCCTTCATTTTAATTTATTCTTTTTTATTCTTTTTTTTTTTTCTTAATTGGATTTGGACCTGAAGAAAGACCACCTTCATTTTAAAATGCACCATGGGTCCTCCGTGTTTCCTTTGGCCGTGCCACATAGTTTAGTCTCGGTTTGGCCTTCACGATGTCACTTGATTTTTGAGGAATATATCACAGTGGTATATATTTGTGGTAATCTCGTTTTTTGGTTGCACATCTGATCCTTTGCTCAACACGGCAATTGCTGCTTTTTCTAAGATAGGATCATATAACTGATCAGAGGATTGAATTTGACCATTCATCAAAAATATGTATCTCTCTGAATTTTATTCATTAGTCGTGATTGCTCTTTGGTTTAGACCAAGAAAAAGGAAATACCCCCTCTTCATGTATTCCTTGGCTTGAGGACATGTCTCCCATAAGGGAGAGGAAAGGAAGATGCTTCCTGTTTGAACTGCAGTGAATTCATGGTTCCTGTTTCACTACTACAAACCTTATGGCAACTCGCACACATTCCTCTTTTCTGTTATTGCCAAAGGATCGGATTTAGTACACTTCAGTTCCACTCAAGCATTGAAAAGTTCTCATGGAGTCTGGGGCATGCCCAGTGAAAAGATGGGGACTTTTTAATTGTCCACAGACCTCTCTATACCTGCTTTGCAAAAATTACAATGGAGTAACTATTTTTAAAGCTTATTTTTCAATTCATAAAAAAGACATTTATTTTCAGTCAAATGGATGATGTCTCCCTGTTAAGAATGTCCCCTATTCTTAATGTTTGCTTGAATATATATATTTTTTTTTAATTCTTCCCCATACCTACTTCCTGATACTTTGGTTCTCTTTCCTGCTCAGGTCCCTTCATTTGTACTTTGGAGTTTTTCTCATGTAAATTTGTATAACAGAAAATATTGTTCAGTTTGGATAGAAAGCATGGAGAATAAATTTAAAAAGATAGCTGAAATTCAGATTGAAGAAATTTATTTCTGTGTAAAGTTATTTAAAAACTCTGTATTATATAAAAGGCAAAAAAGTTATATGTACTTGATGTGAATATGCGAATACTGCTATAATAAAGATTGCATGGAGAAGTCTTCATCAGGACTATTTTTCTAACATCATTACAGTAACAAAAGTAGTCAGCAGTTTTAACAGTTCTTGTAGACAATGGAGAGACTAAGAAATGTACATTTTGTTTCATAATGTTGGTTACTGCTTAGTAGGTAGAAGTTGAAGTAAGTTGTCAAGATCGTACCTGGTACATGATACATGCTATACAACTTGTAGTGGCAGCAGCCTTGTCAGGTGTTGGTGATGACCTTAAGTATTTTAGATGTTGACCTGATGTATCTTTAGTTGCAAACGACTGCTCTCCATGTGGTTCAGTTGGAATGTGTCCTCTACTTTAGTCATGTTTAAAGTTTATCTGCAGAAACTCACCTTAGAATTGTTTTGTGTTTTTTTTTAACAGTCCAGAGGTCTTTTATTTTTTTTAACACCTTATGACATGAATTCTTAGGGAATAGGTTCCAGCAGCTCAGGCTCCTTCCCATTGGTTCTCACGCAGTGCACTTCTCTGGGTGGAGCAGGCTGGCGCTTCAGTTGGACCCGGGTACCTTTCTCTTTGGCTTCTTTCTTTTCCTGATCATTTTCATGCACACGTTTTAGGAAGCTCTCTCTGCTCTTAAGAGTGCTTGATGTGCTCAATACGCACATTCTCTTGGCAAGAATCTTGCCCTTAACTTGTCTGTTTACAACAATGCCAACAGCATGCTGGGTAACATTGCAGACCCTTCCAGTTTTGCCATTATAACACCTGTGGGGCATTCCTTTTTGAACAGTACCCATTCCCTTGATGTCTACAATATCACCTTTCTTACAGATTCCTATGGCCAAAGGAACAACTCCATGTTTTCTAAAAGGCCTAGAGAACATGTATCGAGTGCCTCTCCTCTTTCTCTTTGTGTTCGTCATTTTGGCAAATTACTGGAAGATGGCAGTTCCGGCCGAAAGGAAGGAGAATTGTATTTTTTCAAACTTTTGACACAGCTTGTATTTTCTATAGTAACACAGAACATGCACACTTAACATTTATTGGAAACTATGCACTCATGTTTTCTACTTTTTTTATGTGTTTACCTGAATGAGTTGATTTTGTGCATTTGATTTCATGGCCCACCCCCAAATAAAATTCACTGGTCTGAAAAACACCTAGAGTATCTCCAGACAAAATATATCAAAAGTACTGGGCAAGGTTTCCAGAAAAGAAGTAAACAGTTTTAAAACTCACCTGAAGTAGAGTGAGTGAGTGTGTGTGTGTGTGTGTGTGTGTGTGTGTGTGTGTATGTAGGTTAGTCTCGGTTTGGCCTTCATGATGTCGCTTGATTTTTGAGTATGTGAGAGGTGAACACATTAAGTGCTAACAACAGTGCCTGGCCCATGGTTTTCACTGTTATTTCCTGTAACTATCTATTGCCTTCAATCAAATGTTGTACTTAACATCCTTTTGGGACTCCTTGCGCGTAAGTATTTTCCCATATGCTATACAGAGGGTGGAGGCCCATTCCTTTAAGGCAGCTGGGAACAATTTCCTGCATGGCCCACTTGTGGAAGAGGATTCCAGTGTGGCCTCCATATTCTTTAAACAAAATACTCTTTTTAAAGTCATCTTTTAAGTCAAGCAACTGATTCCCAAGGAATGGGGCTACTGAGATTACTTGAGTTCACTGTTGTAGATTGTATTCTTTCCAAGAAAAAAAAACCTTTATTGATATTGGGAGGCGGGTGGTCACGAGAGGTGGGATGCGGGTGAGTGGAGGACAAGAAAAATTAAACTTGTAAAGTACAAAGAGATCTGATGGTCTTAAAAGTAAAGACCTGAAACATGGCTTCATCAGCTCAGGCAGCTCACACACAGATGAGTAAATACAAAACCAAGGAAGTATCCCCAGCACCCCTTACAAGAGGGGCAGGACTGCTGAAGCTGTCAGCAGGGGCGGGTGCAACTGGTCCACTTGCTTCAGCTTTTCCTGCCATGGTGCCAGCTCTGTGACAGCCAGAGAGAAAGTGGGGACGGAAACCCAGGCACTAGGAAAGCACGTCAGACTATACCCCAGCTTAAAGCCTGCCAGAGGCTGCTTGCTACATTCAACCAAAATCTAAACCTGCAGCCCTCATCTGCTCACGAGATCTAGTCCCACCCTCTCCTCACCTGCAGGAGGTGCCCTGGACTTGATGTTCCTTAAACACAGTAGTGACTGAGGTCCCATCCAACACCTTGATTCTAGCCGTTCTTATTCCCAGAACAGTCTTCACCCTCAAACAAATATGGCTCAAATGCCTTCCCTAACCAGTCACAAGTTCAATTTGCCTTCCTCACCCATCTCTGGGACCTCACCCAGTGGCGTTTCCTCCACAGCACTTAGGCTCACTTGGTTAGTGATTGTCTGTCTACCCTTTCTAAAATCTTAGAATTTTAGACTCTGAGAACAGAGGTTCATCTTCTTTAGTACTGGATTCTCAATGCTTAGGTAGGTACTAGATTCTCAATGCTTAGGTGGTCAAAAACCTAAGTTGGAAAAAAAAGGAGGCCAGGCACTGTGGCTCACACCTGTAATCTCAGTACTCTCAGTACTTTGGGAAGCCAAGGTAGGAAGATCACTTGGGCAACATAGCAAGACTCTGTGTACACACACACCCCGAGTGTGGTGGCACACACTTGTAGTCCGAGCTACACTGGGGAAGCTGAGGCAGATCACTTGGGCGCACGTGCGCGCACACACACACGAGTGTGGCACACACTTGTAGTCCGAGCTACACTGGGGAAGCTGAGGCAGATCACTTGGGCCCAGAAGTCTGAGGCTGCGGTGAGCTAGGATCGCCCCACTCCACTCCAGCGTGGCTGAGATAGACCTTGTCTCTACAAAAAATATATAGAGATTTAGATCTGTGGGTAGAGATTTCTGTCCAGTCTCAGAGAGCTGAAAAGTGCTTTGCAACAAATTTCAGAAAAAAGTAAAAATGCCTGCCTCACTCGTCTCCCACTCCTCTGGCCCTAAAAACTCCTAGTTAGAAGTGTGAGTTAAGAGTTCCACAAGATGGGCTGGGCGCGGTGGCTCACACCTGTAATCCCAGCACTTTGGAAGGCCAAGGCGGGTGGATCACAAGGTGAAGAGATCGAGACCATCCTGGTCAACAGGGGGAAACCCCGTCTCTACTAAAAACACAAAAAATTAGCTGGGCATGGTGGCGTGTGCCTGTAATCCCAGCTACTCAGGAGGCTGAGGCAGGAGAATTGCCTGAACCCAGGAGGCGGAGGTTGTAGTGAGCCGAGATTGCGCCATTGCACTCCAGCCTGGGTAACAAGAGTAAAACTCCGTCTCAAAAAAAAGAGTTCCACAAGATGCTACTGGATGGCAAGTCTTCAGTGAACAAAAGAAAAAAAAAATAATAAATAATAAATAAGGCCGGGCGTGGTGGCTCAAGCCTGTAATCCCAGCACTTTGAGAGGCCGAGACGGGTGGATCACAAGGTCAAGAGATGGAGACCATCCTGGTCAACATGGTGAAACCCCATCTCTACTAAAAATACAAAAAATTAGCTGGGCATGGTGGCGCGTGCCTGTAATCCCAGCTACTCAGGAGGCTGAGGCGGGAGAATTGCCTGAACCCAGGAGGCGGAGGTTGCAGTGAACCGAGAT
Source organism: Saimiri boliviensis (assembly GCF_048565385.1). Classification (NCBI taxonomy): domain Eukaryota; kingdom Metazoa; phylum Chordata; class Mammalia; order Primates; family Cebidae; genus Saimiri; species Saimiri boliviensis. The sequence goes on from NC_133458.1 coordinate 16,931,708, forward strand.
CGCGCCATTGCACTCCAGCCTGGGTAACAAGCGAAAGTCCGTCTCAAAAAATAATAATAATAATAATAATAAATAAAAAGAGTTCCACAACAGCCCTGCATCACAGCTGCCCAGTCCACAGGAGCTAATTAATTAATCGACTGCCCCAATCTCTAACCTCTGTCTACTCGGGGCAAGAATCCACTGCGGTGGATACAGGGCCAGAGTTTTCACAGGAACTGCTGACACAGCTGACGAAGACACCGGCTAAGACGACGGCAGCACAGCGCTGCAGCTAAGGGTGAGCTTTCGAGTCCTCGCCTCACTGGTAGCGTGCTGATGCTAATCAAGTAACTCCATCTCCATGAACCTTGCTGTCTTCACTGATAAATGGAGCTAATGCCTATTGTCAGTGGGGTACCCAAGAGGGTCAGCTGAAAGGGCACTAAGCCACTAAGCACCAGAGTTAGAAAAACTAATAATCCATAAAGGGTAGCTGCCATTATCAGAAAGATCCAGGGCGGGCGCAGCGGCTCCCACTTGTAATCCCAGCCTTTTGGGAGGCCGAAGAGGGTGAATCACCTAAGGTCAGGAGTTCCAAGACCAGCCTGACCAATATGATGAACCCCGTCTCTATTAGAAATACAAAAATTGCCGGGCGCGGTGGCTCAAGCCTGTAATCCCAGCACTTTGGGAGGCCGAGGCGGGTGGATCACGAGGTCAAGAGATCGAGACCATCCTGGTCAAAGTAGTGAAACCCCGTCTCTACTAAAAATACAAAAAATTAGCTGGGCATGGTGGTGCACGCCTGTAGTTCCAGCTACTCAGGAGGCTGAGGCAGGAGAATTGCCTGAACCCGGGAGGCGGAGGTTGCGGTGAGCCGAGATCGCGCCATTGCACTCCAGCCTGGGTAACAAGAGTGAAACTCTGTCTCAAAAAAAAAAAAAATACAAAAATTAACCAGGTATAGTGGCAGGCACCTGTAGTCTCAACTACTTGAGAGACTGAGACAGGAGAATTGCTTGAACCCAGGAGGTGGAGGTTGCAATGAGCTGAGATTGTACTCCAGCGTGGGTGACAGAGTAAGACTCAGAAAAGAAAATAACTCCGTTAACTCCATTCTCATTCTTGACCAAGCCACTTTAATTTATAACTTTAATGTACAATATGAAGTCAATAATCCTTGAAATCTTCACCTGGATCCTGCAGGAAAACAAAAGTAGAAAGCTTTAAGTACTTTTATATTCACTAATTGATATCCATAATTATTCAAGTATTTCTTGAGCACTGATCATGTGATAGCCTTCCAGAGGAGAGAAGCATCACTGTTCCTCTCAAGGGTTTACAGTCCAGTCGTTAAAACAAATTTGCGGGCCGGGCCCAGTGGCTCATGCCTGTAATCCCAGCACTTTGGGAGGCCGAGGCGGGTGGATCACGAGGTCAAGAGATCGAAACCATCCTGGTCAACATGGTGAAAGCCCGTCTCTACTAAAAACACAAAAAATTAGCTGGGCATGGTGGCGCGTGCCTGTAATCCCGGCTACTCAGGAGGCTGAGGCAGGAGAATTGCCTGAACCCAGGAGGCGGAGGTTGCGGTGAGCCGAGATCGCGCCGTTGCACTCCAGCCTGGGTAACAAGAGCGAAACTCTGTCTCAAAAAAAAAAAAAAACAAATTTGCAGCTGGACCCGTGGTGGCTCAGGCCTGTAATCCCAGCACTTTGGGAAGCCAAGACGGGCAGATCATAAGGTCATGAGTTTAGGCCGGGCGCGGTGGCTCAAGCCTGTAATCCCAGCACTTTGGGAGGCCAAGGCGGGTGGGTCACGAGGTCAAGAGATCGTCCTGGTCAACATGGTGAAACCCTGTCTCTACTAAAAATACAAAAAATTAGCTGGGCGTGGTGGCGCGTGCCTGTAATCCCAGCTACTCAGGAGGCTGAGGCAGGAGAATTGCCTGAACCCAGGAGGCGGAGGTTGCGGTGAGCCGATATGGCGCCATTGCACTCCAGCCTGGGTAACAAGAGCGAAACTCTGTCTCAAAAAAAAAAAAAAATGTCATGAGTTTGAGACCATCCTGGCCAACACAGTGAAACCGTCTCTACTAAAAATACAAAAAATTAGCCAGGCATGGTAGCCAGCACCTGTAATCCCAGCTACCCAGGAGGCTGAGGCAGGAGAATCGCTTGAACCTAGGAGGCGGTGGTTGCAGTGAGCCGAGATCCAGCCATTGCACTCCAGCCTGGACTACAGTGCAAGACTCCAACTCAAAAAAAAAAAAAGAAAAAGAAAAAGATTTGTTTGCCAGGTGCAGTGTCTCACATCTGTAATCTCAACACTTTGGGAAGCCAAGGCACGTGGATCGCTTGAGTCCAGGGATCAGCCTGGGCAACATGGTGAAACCTCATCTCTACAAAATATAAAAAATTAGCCAGGCCTGGTCATCCCAACTGCTGGCAAGGCTGAGGTGAGAGAATCACTTGAGCCCAGGAGGTTGAAGTTACAGTGAACCACTCCTGCCTGGGCTACTGAATGGGACCCTGTCTCAAAATAGAATAAAATAATTAAATTAAATTAAAAGCATGTTAAATAAGGACATTTTAACCCCTAGGGATTTGAGGGGAAAGGGAACCTTCTTACTACCTCCCTTTTTAAAGAAGCAAAACTCTTCACTTCCTGACCTGGAAAATGAAAAAGCCGTAACCCTTTACTGTTTAAAGAGTTAATTTTCATACAGTTCTATATAGTAATGTTCCCACACGCTGGATATATTTAAATGCTGAGAGCAGGACCCTATTTATTGCAGCTACATACTGTAAGCTCCATCTGTCCTGTTAACCACTCTATGCCTGTGCTTGGCACAGAACTGGTCTTAATACATCTTTGATCAGTGAATTGATAAATTAAACCCTAAAACTGTAACCTAACTTAGGAAAAAATCCATTTTTTAAATATACAATGGGTCAGATTCGATAGCACATGCCTGTAATCCCAGAACTTTGAGAGGCCAAGGCGGGAGAATCATTTGAGCCCAGGAATTTGAGACCAGCCTGGGCAACATAGTGACACCCTGTCTCTACAAAATAAAAAATGTTTAAAAAAAAAAAATACAATGAAAAGAAGAAGACACCAAAGCCAATGTGAAAACTTAAAGACAGAATCAGATACATGGCCGGGCACAGTGGCTCACACCTGTAATCCCAGCACTTTGGGAGGCTGAGGCAGGCAGATCACTTGAGGTCAGGAGTTCGAGACCAGCCTGGCCAACATGGCGGAACTCTGTCTCTAATAAAAATACAAATATGGCCGGGCGCGGTGGCTCAAGTCTGTAATCCCAGTACTTTGGGAGGCCGAGGCGGGTAGATCACAAGGTCGAGAGTTCGAGACCATCCTGGTCGACATGGTGAAACCCCGTCTCCACTAAAAATACAAAAAATCAGCTGGGCATGGTGGCATGTGCCTGTAATCCCAGTTACTCAGGAGGCTGAGGCAGGAGAATTGCCTGAACCCAGGAGGCGGAGGTTGCGGTGAGCCGAGATCGCACCATTGCACTCCAGCCTGGGTAACAAGAGCGAAACTCTGTCTCAAAAAAAAAAAAAAAATACAAATATTAGCCAGACGTGGTGGCATGTGCCTGTAATCGCAGCTATTCAGAAGGCTGAGGCAGAAGAATCACTTGAACCTGGAAGGCAGAGGTTGCCCTGAGCCAAGACTGTGCCACTGTACCCAGGCCTGGGCGACAGAGTGAGACTCCATCTCGACATGGTTAACTCAGCTTCATGCTATTAGAATATGCAGTTTCTTCAAGTCCATCATAGGCACAAAGTAAAAATTAAGGTTTATGAAAAAAGGGAAATATGACTTAAAGGAGTCTGGGGAACCCACTTGTCAAGAGTGAGTCTCAGTCTACACCTTCAGTCTTCGTCGTCAGGAGGGATACCCAACTCTTCATCTGTCCACTGGGAAGGATCAGGATACGGAAAGTGACCCTGGGGACAACCATTTAAAAGAAAGGAAAGTCAAGAATTTACATTCCATGCAACTATTAAATTTTTAAATAAATCTTGGAAAGAAGAAAACACAATATGGCTAACTGCCATCTACAGAGCGCCTCCCACAGGAACACATCCTGGCAAAGCCTGGCAAAACATGTTTCAAACTCTCCTAACATTACTGCTACGGGATCGAGACGCCTCAGGTGGACTTCCTCATCTTCAGTCCTGACCTAAGGGCTTCTCTGGCTGCATCAGCATCATCTCAGGCCTAACAGCTGTGTATACTACGCGCACTCTGAACAGCTGACCTACAGTGAGGTAGAGGCATCTCAAATAGCAAAGGTGCTGCCGGTTTACAGACACTAAGCGGCTCCTTGCTGAAGGACAGTGGCACGGAGAAGTTCCAAGAGAAATGGGGTATGAGGCAACCCAATGCTTCGAACACCTGCATATTGCTTAAGATTTTCCTCCTATCCTGGAAACAGACCCAAATTTACTAAAATTCAAAGTATTCTAGACCAACAAGCACAGATTTCGATGTCTTAAAGGTGTAATTTTCTAGAGGACAGTCTGCAAATGTGATAAAACCTCAGTTGACACTAAGGATATGTTAGAAAATCACTAATTTCCCTTCTAAAGACAAATTAACTCACACCCATCCCACCCAAACCTGGCTGCCCTGGGCCTCTGGACAGACTTGAAAACATTTGTCATTTAAAGGAATTTCAGTGTGAAACTTAACCCACCAATGAACAGCTAGTTCAGAAGGTAAAAGAATTCGTTTCTAGAAAATAAATAAATAAATAAGGGGAAAAAAAAGATTTTGTTTCTGGCTAGGCATGGTAACTCATGCCTGTAAATCCCAGCATTTTGGGAGGCTGAGGTAGGCAGATCACTTGAGGTCTGGAGTTCGAGACCAACACGGCCAACATGATGAAACCCCATCTCTACTAATAATAAAATTAGCCGTGTGTGGTTGTGCACACCTGTGGTCCCAGCTACTGAAGGGGCTGAGGCACCATAGTCACTTGAACCCAAGAGGCAGAGGTTATAGCACGCCGAGATGGCACCACTGCACTCCAGCCTGGTGACAGAGTGAAACTGTGTCTCAAAAAAAAAAAAAAAAAATTTAGTTTCTAGCCTCCCTTTCTAAGATGGCAACCTAACAGAAACCATAAGAAACGGACCACCTAAATATACATCCTTGTATAAAAAAAGGTCAGAAGATAACATGTTTCATTAAATAACATGATTCTTGTACAGACATCTGGATAACATGGTGGCAAAGGGATATGTCCAGACAGAACAATGGTCTACAACAGAAAAATAAACCAGCTAAGCTATTACTACATCCTCTTCCCGCTACCCACACTTACCAGCACGGCTTCTGAGTCATGCCAAAAGCGCCACAGAATCCAGAACCACATGGTTGCACTTAAGGTCTCACCCCAGATCACCAGGGATCTGGGCGGCTCAGGGAACTCTCTGTATCGGGGCTCAGTGTGCATACCACCACCAGCACTGCAAGACAGAATGAAATGGCAGGCAGCATGCTACATTCTCAAAGTGTTACGTCATCCAAAACTTTGAGTTACATCCTAAAACCAAAGCTAACATTTCTCATCTTCTCCACTGAAATTCAGACAGAACAGAGGTTCACAATCCCTTGAAATACTCATTTTTCACTAAGCTTGCTTCATGTGTAGCAGCAAATACTGACGCGAACTGACAAGAGGCTAATTTCGGTTTTCAATTAGTGAATATTCATAATTTTGCACTAGAAATTCAAATGTGTTGATTATAGGGTGCTAGTCACAAAGGTTTTAACGGATTGTGAACTTGTTAGGAGGTCACTAACTTACTCAGAAGAATACTTATTTTGTTCTGTTCAGCTATCTATTTCAGAGGCAAATTACGTCCTCTGCCTACTATAATCTTGTTAAATGCAACCATATGGAAAACAGGACTCTCCTATTAAACACACTAATGGCTCTGAACAAAGAACTTTAAAACAGTAAGTTTGAATATGTTTTTCTTTCATGTAGACACTTGACAAGTTGTAGCACACAGCCTATAAGAGCTACAGTCGGGCCAGGCGCAGTGGCTCAAGCCTGTAATCCCAGCACTTTGGGAGGCCGAGGCGGGTGGATCACCAGGTCAAGAGATCAAGACCATCCTGGTCAACAGGGGGAAACCCCGTCTCTACTAAAAATACAAAAAATTAGCTGGGCATGGTGGCGCATGCCTGTAATCCCAGCTACTCAGGAGGCTGAGGCAGGAGAATTGCCTGAACCCAGGAGGCAGAGGTTGCAGTGAGCCGAGATGGCGCCATTGCACTCCAGCCTGGGTAACAAGAGCAAAACTCCATCTCAAAAAAAAAAAAGAGCTACAGTCAATATACTCAGTTGGGAGTATAATTATCACACATTGCATCTAACTTAACTTATTTGCACCTACTGGGGCAATGCCTAAAACCTATTCAGCAGCTATACATATACTAATACACAGAAGTGGATAAAAATATTTTAAGAAAATTCCTATGTATGTTTACGAATTTCATCTAGGTAACAATCGGCTTATAAAACATATTCTCTGTTGTGCAGCACAGAAATTAGTACCTGTATGAAAAGTGCATTAAAATTTCTTATCTTCATAATGTGCAGATTCAAGAACAGTACTATGGCAATGATTCTTGATACATGCTAGCTAGGATTGTTTGTTTTGTTTGAGAGTCTCACTCTGTCACCCAGGCTGGAGTGCAATGGTGCAATCTTGGCTCACTGCAACCTCCGCCTCCCAGGTTCATGCACCACCATGCCCAGCTAATTTTTGCATTTTTTTAGTAGAGACGGGGCTTCACCATGTTGGCAAGACTGGTCTCAAACTCCCAACCTCAGGTGATCCACCGACCTCGGCCTCCCAAAGTGCTGGGATTACAGGCATGAGCCACCATGCCCGGCCAATAAGAGCCTTCTTTGACAGCTTTTTGATACAATCTAAGTATAAGTGCCCAGAAGTAAAATTCATTAAAACAACATCTGAGTAATGCTGATGCCAGCATTATAGTTCAAACCCATCTTAGCAGCTCCCCACACTTCGTTTATTGCCAAAGTGACATGTTTTAATTATGACCTGAAGTAGGGACTGCAAGGTAGAAATCCTTTGGAACCAGGATATGAAACAGCAAAGGAACAGATGACGATTGCCATGATTAAGGACTGCAAAGACCTAATTCGCAATGTTATGTTCCAAACTAGGTTGTGAACTGCACTGTGGCAGACCAGATGCCCTGAACAAGTCTCCAAATTAAACAACTCTGATACCAGATGAGATTTTTAAGATTTTTACAAACATCACTGACCAGGCACAAAAGGAAGGAATCCACCAAGGGCAAAATCCAAGTGAAAACACGGCCTGGAAACTAAGCAATCACTAATGCTGCATTCATTCACCGGCAGTCCCTGACCCTCCACCGGGATAGCCACAGGAGGTGTGGGGACAAGAGACGAAGCCTGGGGCCCACCCAAGGTGGGAGGTCTAATTAAGAGATCTCTGATTACAGCTGCAGCCCCAGGGTAAAAGGGAGAAGAAATAAACCTGCCACGGAAAAGGGAACAAGTATTTGTTATCAGAACCCAGTCCTCAGGTAGGTTTGCACCCAAATCCACACTACCTGCGTTGGACTTGTGTGGACCAAAAACCCCAAGCCAAGAACTTAAAGTGAGCTTGAATTGGTGGTGCCCTCAAGAGACTAAGAGAAGGAAGATCTCAAAGAAGTTCTGGGGAAAACAAGCTCAAGATCAAAAAATGTAAGCAAACAAGACACTATGAGCAAGTCCTGTAAGAAAGAAAGAGAATGGGGAATAAACATCTGAGGAAATAATGGCTGTTCCAACTTAAAATGCTTGAGAGTCAAGTTTAAAAACAAAAATGCACCGTAACTCTGTTAAAATTACATTTTTATTTTTATTTTTTTGAGACAGAATCTCACTCTGTAGCCCAGGCTGGAGTGCAGTGGCAAGATCTCGGCTCACTATAACCTTGGCCTCCTGGGCTCAAACGATTCTTGTGCCTCGGCCTCCCCAGTAGCTGGGATTATAGGTGCACACCACCACGCCCAGCTAATTTTCTTTTTTTCTTTTTTTTTTTTTTTTTTGACGGAGTTTCGCTCTTGTTACCCAGGCTGGAGTGCAATGGCGCCATCTCGGCTCACCACAACCTCCGCCTCCTGGGTTCAAGCAATTCTCCTGCCTCAGCCTCCTGAGTAGCTGGCATTACAGGCACGTGCCACCATGCCCAGCTAATTTTTTGTATTTTTTAGTAGAGATGGTGTTTCACCATGTTGACTAGGATGGTCTCGATCTCTTGACCTCGTGATCCACCCGCCTCGACCTCCCAAAGTGCTGGGATTACAGGCTTGAGCCACCGTGCCTGGCTAATTTTCATATTTTCAGTAGAAACAGGGTTTCACTGTATTGGCCAGGCTGGTCTCGAACTCCTGACCTCAGGTGACCCGCCTGCCTCAGCCTCCAAAAGTGCTAGGATGACAGGTGTGAGCCACTGCACCTGGCCAAAGTTACATTTTTAAAACATAAATTGCTGGGCACGGTGGCTCACGCCTGTCATCCCAACACTTTGGGAGGCCAAGGTGGGCGGATCATGAGGTCAAGAGATAGAGACCATCCTGGCCCTGGTAAAACCCCATCTCTACTAAAAATACAAAAATTAGCTGGGCGTGGTGGCACACACCTGTGGTCCCAGCTACGCGGGAGGCTGAGGCAGAAGAATTGCTTGAACCCAGGAGGTGGAGGTTGCAGTGAGCCGAGACTGCACCACTGCACTCCAGCCTGGGCAAGAGAGCAAGACTCCATCTCAAAAAAAAAAAAAGAAAAAGAAAACATAAATCAGACCACATTACTTTCCTGCTTTAAAACTCCAATGGCTCCCCATGATTCTTAGAATAAAATCCAGAGTCCTCCAAAGTCCTCTCTAATCCAGCCTTGTCCCTGTGACCTGGACTCTCCCACTCTTCCCTTGGCTCCACTCCAGCCTGGCCTCCTGCCAACCCTGCCCTTTTATGTCCACCAGCCTCTTCCCTTGAGGTCTCTACACGTCTGACTTCTCATCCTCAGGTCCAGGTTCAAATTACACTCCCAGGCATTCCCCCACCATCCCCAAATACAATATCCTTTCTATTCCCACCCACGCACTCACCATATTAATCCTCGGCTATATTCTCTTCACAACTCTTAATAGTACCTTAAAAAGGTCTTTCCTTTCTACTTGTGTCTCTTCTCCCCAGAATGTACGCTTCATTCTCTCTCTTGTATTCTGCTATATCCTCAGCACCTTGAAAGGAGCAGGCATAGAGAAAATGCTCCATAAACACTTATGCACTTAATTATCACACACTCTGAAATAAGTGTGTTATGAACACGCCAATACCTCAGGGAAGAGCAGCATTCCCCCATCTCAGCCAGGATCAAGGGCTATCACTCGTGGCTCCCTCACTGTCTTTGCCCAAGTCACACAGGGCTTTGCCTTCTGCTCAACCCACACCTGCCCCAGCTCCAAATTCTTAGTCCACGTGGGACTTCAGGCAAGTCACTCCTTTCATTTCCTGAGCCTCAGTTCCTTAATAACAGTTAAATACTACTTGTATGGTCCTTAGCAGGCACCAGCAACCGTTTTAAACACCTTAGAGAGGCCAGGTGCAGTGGCTCACTCCTGTTCTCCCAACACTTGGGGAGGCCGAGGCTGGAGGATCACTTCAGCCCAGAAATGAGAGGCTGCAGTGAGCTAGGGATCGCACCACTGCACTCCAGCCGGAGCAACAGAGTTAGACTCCATCTCTTAAAACACACACACAAACACCACGCCTTCGAGAACAGTAACTCATTTAGTTCCTTGCAAATGGACGCTAAACGGGTGAGGAAACTGAGGCATGAAGAGAATAAGAAACTTTTCCAAGGACCCACAGCTGGAGTGTGGCAGAGGGGGGAACTGAACCCAGCCACACTGGGGCCAGAATCCCGCTTGAAATCACGACCCCATACTGCCTCTTGGTAAACTGTCGCTGATGATCTAAGGGACCTGGAACATCATCTGGAATCATCCACTACTCTTTTGCAGTCCAGCTCTTACCGAATCTGCACACCGCTAACGGCTTCGGCAGCTGCTCCCTGCCTTGGCGCCTCGGCGCCCGGCGCCCTCCGCCCTCCGATCTGCGTCTCCTGCCACCTCGCCGGCGGCTCTGCCTGTCACTCTCCTAAACCCCGCCGCTGCCCAAGAGTTGGCTTCCGGCTGTCTTCCCCTCCCACCCTCCGGCGTTCTCTGTGGGCGATCGCCTCCACTCCCTGCAGCCGAAGTGATTTTTCAGCATTAAAAAGTGGCCACGTGACGTCTCTAATTAAAGCCTGCCGAACTGACTCTACCCTAAATTTCGCAGCCAGGCACCGGGACCCTGGACCCTCCCTCGGCCTCACCGCCGCCGCTCCACTCCTCGCTCCAGTCGCGTCCACACCCGGCCGCAAGCTGCTTTCTCCGCCTGGATCGCCCGCACCGGCGCCGACCCACTCAAACGGCTCTGAATTCACGCGTGAGACTCCCGACGGCAGGCGGTCCCTACGACCAAGACGGCCCCGCACACGGTGTCCCAACTGCCCAACGAAGTCTCTTCCTCGCTCCCTCCGCCCCGCGGGGTCCCTCTCCTCTAGCCACAGCGTCGGGGGACGGGCGGACTACAGGTCCCAGCATGCCTCGGGGCGCGGCCTCTCCAGGCGCCCCAGTAAAGGTGAAGGCGTCCCGGAGACCCGCGCCGTCTGCTACAGGCCGGTGAGGCCCCCATCCCCAGCCTGACACTCACTGACGGACGCCACCGTCTCCAGCAGCCCGTGCGCGGCCACTTCTGAAAAGGCGGCCACCAACAGCAGCGAAAGACGCCAGCCGAGTTAGAGCCGACATGCCCGCCTGCGACCGCCCAGTCGTCCCCGGCCACACCGCCCTGCATACGTCACTTCCCCCGCGTCCCGCCCCGCGCCTCCCGTGACGTCGCGGAGTTGCCCGTCTCCCGGACTGGGGGAGCCGGCAGGCGCGCCCGACCTAAATTAGCCGTGGGTCCCTTCGCTGCAGGAAACCTCTTTCCCGAGAGCAAAGCCCACGCGTAGCTTATGGTTGCTGAGCTGCCCCGTGGCCTCTGAAACAGCTGTTTCAGATCCTGAAGGACTCTCCCCCTGTTCTCCAGCCCCTCCTAAAACTGAGGTGTATAATGTATTTATTTTAGGGTGTTTTTTTTTTGGTTTTTGTTTTTTGAGACAAGGTCTTGCTCTGTCGCCCAGGCTGGAGTGCAATGGCACGATTTCGGCTCATTGCAACCTCTGCCTCCCAGGCTTAAGCGATTCTCCTACCTCAGCTTCTCGAGTAGCTGAAACTACAGGCGTGCGCCACTGCGCCCAGCTAATTTTTGTATTTTTAGTAGAATCGAGAGTTTCACCATGTTGGCCAGGCTGGTCTCGAACTCATGAACTTAGCTGATCTGCCCGTCTCGGCCTCCCAAAGTGCTGGGATTACAGGCGTGAGCCACCATGCCCGGCATAAATGGTGTATAAATTAGGGGAGAGCATCCGCTATTTTCTGCCTGAAAGTTGACTTTCCAGTTGACATGCAATAGTGTGGCTCTAACACTGAAGCATATGTATTTGTTTTCCAGATACTCGCTAAGAACTCCAAGGACAAATACCCCTTACTGCGTTTTGCAGGCTGCCTCGTGGCCCTCTTTTGTTTATCAGATGAACACCCTATTTGAACGGACATATTTCAGATGAGGGAAGGGATGCCAAGCCCTAGCACTGAGCACTCAGCTTCTAAATGCAAATCAGATTCCCATTTAAATTTTAAGAAACTGTGAGGACAGACTCTAGGTGACCTAACATACAGCATCTAAGCCCAAATCAAAAAGCTACTCTAGGCTGGGCGCGGTGGCTCAAGCCTGTAATCCCAGCACTTTGGGAGGCCGAGGCGGGTGGATCACGAGGTCGAGAGATCGAGACCATCCTGGTCAACATGGTGAAACCCCGTCTCTACTAAAAATACAAAAAATTAGCTGGGCATGGTGGCGCGTGCCTGTAATCCCAGCTACTCAGGAGGCTGAGGCAGGAGAATTGCTTGAACCCAGGAGGTGGAGGTTGCGGTGAGCCGAGATCGCGCCATTGCACTCCAGCCTGGGTAACAAGAGTGAAACTCCGTCTCAAAAAAAAAAAAAAAAAAAAAAAAAGCTACTCTAGAGCTGGAAGTAGAAAACAGAGGTGAGGAAAAAAAAAAAAAAAAGTTCACAAAATTTTGTGTTGACTTAATTCCCTACTCTGAAAACCTCGATTTCCCCCACCCTATAAGTTTGTTTCGTTTCATTTTGTTTTGTTGAGACAGAGTCTCACTCACTCTCTTACCCAGGCTGGAGTGTAGTGGTGTGATCTGGGCTCGCTGTGATCTCCATCTCCCATGTTCAAGCGATTCTCCTGCCTCAGCCTCCTGAGTAGCTGGGATGACAGGCATGCACCACCACGCCCGGTTAATTTTTGTATTTTTAGTAGAGACAGGGTTTCGCCATGTTGGCCAGGCTGGTCTCAAACTCCTGACATCAAGTGATCTGCCTGCCTCTGCCTCCCAAAGTGCTGGAATGACAGGTGTGAGCCACGGTGCTGGCCCATGTGTCCCTTTTCTATTGCTGCTCCTAGGAACTGAGGCCCCGGGCCCAACACCCCCCAAGCTCACCTGGCATCAGATCCACCCCAGTGAAGCCTGGAGAGCCTGCAGCCTTAGGAAACGCCCTGAGCTGGACGAGCCAGCCTAGCTGCACCCAGATTTCTGATCCACAGAAATTGAGAGATGATAAATGCTACTGTTTTAGGCCACTCTGTTTTGGGATGGTCGTACCCAGCAACAGACAATACAGGCCACAAATGGCTTGATTCGATCCACTGGCTTTAAGGAAAGGCCCAGCTGTGTTGGCATAGGTTCAGGAGCGTGCCATCTTTTTGTCCCTCTCCTGCCTCCACACTGTACCTGAATGTGTGCTGGCACAAGTGGCTGTGTGACCAGCTGGGGTGCCTCCTCCCAGCCAACCGGAACCATCCCAACCCCTCTCTGCCTGCTCTGATGCCTCCTCAAGATGTGGGAAGGAAATAATAACAACACCTCCCTGGAAAAAACTGCACCAAAGGAATCCCTGTGCACCTAAACCACACTGCTCCCTAAGAGACAGGAATGAGCAACTTTATCCTGGAGAAGGGAAGAATGGAAGAAACTAGTCCTGTGGTCAGGGCAGGACTTTCAGAGAGCACAAGGACCTGACTCCATTCTCTGCCTAGTGATCTCTAAGACGAGCGACATAATCTATGAGGGTGTAGAGATAAAATGCGATTTTACCTAAAAAAAAAAAAAAAAAGAGAGAGAGAGAAATTAAGCTTTACAAATGTCCCCCTCCAGGCTGACCCCAGGACCCTCCTGGTCTGCAGCCCAGCCACATCAGCTCAGCTCTGAAAGAAAGCCTGGGGTTGGGCCTGGCAGAGAGGGGCGGGCGGTGGTCACTGCAAGTGTGTCACCAGGTGCTGCCGTGGAGAAGAGGACGTACTGGTTATATTAACTCTGTTCATATTCAAAATTAATGCTTGCACATGGACAGGCGCAGACACTGTGGCAGAGAAGCTGCAGTTCGAGATTAGCATGTGAGCCCAGGACAACATTAAGGAAGTGGCCAAGCCATTCTGCCCATGTCCCCACTGTGTCAGCCACGTTCATCAGTTTTGTTTTACCTTGTAGTAAGTTAGCAAGGAGTTGTCAAAAACTATTAAAAATTACCAAGAAGATAATTTGAAGTATAATGAAATTTGCCCTAAGTGTATATTGTGCTGGCAGGGAGCACTTGCATGAAGTTTATACATAAATTGTGTATGTGTGTGGGGAGGGGGAGGTTACCATGGTCAGTAGGACTTGATAGCATTTTCTAACCTGAATATCAAAGTCTGGGAACTACCAGCAGGACCCACCTGACCAGGGAGTATAGCAGGTCAAGAAAAAAGAAAAACAGGAAAACAAAATAAATTTATTCATCCTCCTCTGCAGAACATTTTCCCTGAACGACAGTGTCCCTAGTACCTGGCCCAGCTTCCAAAATGGAATGGATAGGCCCCTTCCCTTTTACTCCCTAATTGGCCCAAAGCTTTTGAACACACCCTCAAACCAAGCAGAGGAGAAACCACGGTGTGCCTTCCACTGCTGGAGGGCCACATTTGGAATTGGTGTCCCACTTTTAAAACATCCCAGCTGCCACAGGAGAGGCTCTTGGGAGCGGCCTCCAGCTCTTGACAAGGGCCCACAGAGGCCCACTGCCCCATCACAGGGGACACGCTGGGCCTGTGAGGAGGAAGGGCCTTGCTGCCTCCAGGATGTCCAGTTTGGGGTCCAGTGAGCGGCCAAGCCCCTCCAGCACCATGATGGCAAACACAATGGAGGCAAAGTTGCTCTCAAGCTTTACCTGGAACAGAAAACAGAACAGTTCATCTCAGAACCTGCCGATACAGGGACGTGTATCCTGGATAAGCACCATGCTGTCCACTCTCAGCCTCCCTCAGACCTGCCCATGGGATGTTTACCATCTACCTGACATTCTCTTCTCTGCCATATCATCTCCCCAACCATCGCTACTTGCCCAACCTCCCATCTGCGAGATACACTTAAGGAAAAATCTAGGGGTGCGGCACATACTTTTCTAGGTTTGTGTCCGTGTGTGTATGAACGAAGACCAAATACATCTTTCATACTCATCCCAGAAACCATACATTTAAATACAGGTTATTCTTCAAAATCTACAGTAACCTTTATGTATATACTTATATTTTAGAGACAAGGTCTAACTGTCACCTAGGCTGGAGTGCAATGGCAAGATCATAGCTCACTGCAGCCTGGAACTCCTGGGACTTATGGGATCCTTCTGCATCAGCCTCCTGAGACTTGGACTCTTTTTTTTGTAGACAGAGGGTCTTGCAATGCTGATGAGGCTAATCTCGAACTCCTGGGCCCAAGCAATCCTTCCACCTTTGCCCCACCAAGTGCTGGGATTACAGGCAGGAGCCATGTCAGCTGGCCTACAATAGCCTTTTTAAGAGACAACACACAACTGACTGCTCAAAAAGGGCACAGCTACCCCTTCAGAGCCAGATTAGTAGTAATAGCAATTGACATGGATTATTCAACTATTCTTCAAAAGTATCAGCATTATCCATGTTCTATAGAGAAGGAAGCTATGGCTCAGAGAGGTTCAATGACTTGCTTAAGGCCACTGGATGATGAGGAATAGAGGCAAATTTAAACCTAGAACAGGAATCTGCTCTTTAAGTGGACAGAAGGTCAAGAAATGGAAGGTTGACTGATGGGAAAATATTCTTTGTTAGAAATTAAAGAGTGTTTGTCTCCACTAAGGGCTGGAAGGTTGTCGGGGGTCAGGCTGATCTGGGAGAAAAGCAGCATGCTCCCATGAGCAGCTGTGGAGTTCCAGCCTGGCTCCTGGGCCACACAGGCTCTGGTCCAGGTGGGAACCCAGGGCTCCAGCACCTCTGGGAATGCTTTCATTCTGAAGCTGGGTGGTGAGTTCTTGGTGTGGATTATTAGATTCTTTTACCTCTATGTTACTGTCAAATACTTTATTTTAAAAAAATTAAGTGCTACCTGAATAGAGATTTCTTCTAAGGAAGACATACAAATGGCCAGCTAGCATATGAGAAGATGTTCAGCATCATGAACCAGTAGAGAAATGCAATGAAACCACAGTGAGACAGCGCCTCACACCCATTAGGATGGCTGCTACCAACAAAACAGAAAAGGACAAGTGTTGGTGAGGATGAGAGAAACAACCCCTTGTGTACTGTTGGTGGGCATGGAAAATGGTACAGCTCTTATGGGAAGTTCCTCAAAAACTAAAAACATCCCATATGATCCAGAAAACCCACTTCGGGGCATATGTTCAAAAACTGGAGGCCAGGCGGCCAGGCACAGTGCTCATGACTGTAATCCCAGCACTTTGGGAGGCCGAGATTGGTGGGTCACCTGAGGTTAGGAGTTCGAGACCAGCTTGACCAACATGGAGAAACCCCATCTCTACTAAAAATACAAAATATGCTGGATCTGGTGGTGCGTGCCTGTAATCCCAGCTACTAGGGAGGCTGAGGCAGGAGAATCGCTTGAACCCAGGAGGCGGAGGTTGCGGTGAGCCAAGATCGCACCACTGCACTCCAGCCTGGGCAACAAGAGCGAGACTCCGTCTCAAAAAAAAAAAAAAAAAAAAGAGTATGTTTTCAAACTTAAGTGCCTAGTGAAGTGCTCAGAATGCAGTAGCTGCCCTAGGGCCTCTGTCTGCTCTTCCATCCTGGGAACAGCAGCAACAGCAGCAAACACTCAAGGCCCCTCACTCGCCGTGCCTCAAACTGTGTGAGGAGATGTTGAGAGTGAGCCACTGAGGCAGGAGGAGCCAGCAGCAGGCAGGGGCTTGGGCCACGTGGGCACAGGCGAGCTGCTCAGCCTCTCGGCTTTGGTGCCTGCCTCTTGGAACACTGAGGGGATAAACCGGACACTGATCAATGTCACGTAGCTAAGTGAGGTGCCATAGGGCAGGCAGAGGGAGCGACAGCACAGCCCTGTAAGTGCAATCACCATGCCCTCTGTGGGCTGGGAGGCCCTTGAGGAGGCCCCGTGGACTGGGAACAGCTGGCACAGGTCAGCGCTGCTGGGCAAAGGGGCTGATGCGAGCCTCTGCCGCCTGCTCCGGGCCCTGTGCTCTCAGCGACCAAGAGTGCACGCGATCATTCCTGTTCCTCTCTGAGCTGCTCGCTAGCAATGGTGGGGGCTTTCCCCTAAGACAAAGGCAACACTTAAGCTGTTTATACAACAGAACTTTGTCAAAAGTTTTGGAAAGAACAAAAAAGTTTTTCACCAAAAACTAAAAACAAACAAAAAACCCCACCAAAAAAGCCAACCCAAGCTCTGGAGTGACAGAAACAGGGGTCTAGACCGTGGCTTCCCCATGCACAGGACATGGGTAGTTATTTAACCTCCATCCTCCATCTCCTGCTGGGGGCAAAACAGTGGGGCTCCTACCAGCCTGTGGCACTGTCCTGAGATTGAGCTGAGGTGTGTGTGTGGAAAGCACCTGGCCTCTCCCAGATGGTGAGCTTCACACACGCGCCTGTGGCAGCCCTAACTGCTCCCAACGCTCCTGGGGCCCTAACTGCTCCTTTCTGGCCCTTACTTCTATGTTATGATTCTTGCCAAATGCTGCCACTTCCATGAAACGTTTCTTTCTTAGACTGTAAAGCCTCAAGAGATACGATGGAAAAGGCCATCTTTGAAAGAAGTCCTCCTTTCTCCACCCTCAACACTGCTTGCCCTTGGCCAGCAGCCTTAGTTTAAAGAGTGCCCAAGACGAGGCTCCATGACAAGGCGACAGAGCTGGGGCACAGGCTAACATGAACCATGAGGTCGGCTCCCTCTAACGGATGGCAGCAGCCAGGCAGGGGAAACAGTCCCACCAGGGCCTCTGAAAGCACCAGGACACAAGGCATGACCCTCTCAAGTGGCCCCTGGACCCCAGGACTTCATTCTACCAGGAAAGAGCTAAGCATGACTTACATTAACACAAGCATCATGAATGTGAACCAAGGAGGGAAGGACATGGAAAGCCAGAGGTAAGATATTTCTACTTTTTTAAATACGCTTTTCTACATTTAGATGTCACAGATACTTAGACTGCACTGACTTGACAGATACACAGACTAACTGTGCCACAAAGCACTTGTTGCAAATGACTTGTTACTAAAAATGCTTTCAAAACATATAGTAGGCCAGGCGCAGTGGCTCACATCTGTAATCCCAGCACTTTGGGAGGCCGAGGAGGGTGGATCACCTGAGGTCAGGAGTTCGAGACCAGTCTGGCCAATATGGTGAAACCCCATCTCTATTAGAAATACAAAAATTAGCTGGGTGTGGTGGCATCTGCCTGCAATCCCAGTTATTCAGGAGGCTGAGGCAGGAGAATCACTGGAACCCGGGAGGCAGAGGCTGCAGTGAGCCGAGGTTGTGCCACTGCACTCCAGCCTGGGGGACAGGGCAAGACTCTGTCTCAAAAAAATATATGTATGTATATAATAGAAGCACCTCCCACTGCCCCATGTCCACCCATCCCATCCTGCCCTGTCCCAGCTTCCCCAGAGACCCCTCCCTCTGACTGGCCCTCACCTTGTGAGTCATCAGCAACTTAAAGACACTGGAGAGAAGGCTGGACACATGAAGCTGGAAAAACAAAATAAAGGTTAATGCAGACCACAGAGCCTTCCAAAACTGCTGCTTTCCTGCCACTCACACACTCTCATCCCCGGCATCCCACCCTACTCTCCCGCCAGGGCAGACATACATCAGTGAACGCAAAAGGGACCATCTGAGAAACTAGGAAAGGACTACTCCAGCACAAGCCCAACTCTCACCTTAGGACTCAATCACAGAGGCCTTCAGAGGACAAAGCTTTGAGCCCTGTCCACCCCAACCAGCAGCAACCACAAAAAATCACACCTGCCTTTAATCCTGGCACTTTGGGAGGTAGAGGCAGGCGGACTACCTGAGGTCAGGAGTTTGGCCAGCCTGGCCAACATGGTGAAACCCCGTCTCTACTGAAACTACAAAAATTTGCCAGGCTGGTGGCAGGCACCTGTAATCCCAGCTACTCAGGAGACTGAGGCAGGAGAATCACTTAAACCCAGGAGGTGAAGGTTGCAGTGAGCCAAGATCTCACCACTACACTCCAATCTGGGTGACAGAGCAAGACTCCATCTCAAAAATATTTTTAAAAAGGGCAGGCGCGGTGGCTCACGCCTGTAATCCCAGCACTTTGAGAGGCCGAAGCGGGCAGATCATGGAGTCAAGAGATTAAGACCACCCTGGCCAACATGGTGAAACCCCATCTCTACTAAAAAATACAAAAATTAGCTGGGTGTGGTGGTGCACGCCTGTAGTCCCAGCTACTGAAGAGGCTGAGATAGGAGAATCACTTGAACCCAGGAAGCGGAGGTTGCAGTAAGCCAATATCGCACCGCTGCACTCCAGCCTGGGGACAGAGCAAGATTCCATCAAACTAATTAATTTTAAAAATAAATTAAAAAGGCCGGGCGCGGTGGCTCAAGCCTGTAATCCCAGCACTTTGGGAGGCCGAGGCGGGTGGATCACGAGGTCGAGAGATCGAGACCATCCTGGTCAACATGGTGAAACCCCGTCTCTACTAAAAATACAAAAAATTAGCTGGGCATGGTGGCACGTGCCTGTAATCCCAGCTACTCAGGAGGCTGAGGCAGGAGAATTGCCTGAACCCAGGAGGCGGAGGTTGCGGTGAGCCGAGATCACGCCATTGCACTCCAGCCTGGGTAACAAGAGCGGAACTCCATCTCAAAAAAAAAAATAAAATAAATAAATAAATAAATTAAAAAAAAAACCACACCTGGATAGACTAGATCAGCAGGGCCAGTGTACCAGTGGCCATTCTTTGTCTGACTCATTCCTGCTACTGTGGCCACGAACTTGAGGAGAAAACAGTCACGTTTGCTAGAACTGTGTGTAAAATACAAAGCAGGCTCTGGCTTGGGTTTAAATAAGGGACATGCACATTGGGCACATCATTTGGCTGCTTGAAGACCACAGTCCTCACTCTCTGTGTGCTTGGCTGTCCCCAAATGAACAGCTACCTCTGGATGAGGAAGGAGTTACAGCCCCATAAACGTCACTGGACAAGGAGGCACCCTTGAGCGCCAGGAACTTCACTGTGCCTCCTCATGCCTGGAAGATGTGAGGTGTTCTTTTTCTGCTTTAAAACTCACACCCTGCATAAAGAGGTCTCCCTTAGACCCAGGATTTGCTCTGCCCCAGGGCCAGGCATGGACACCCCAGCCCCTGTCCACAAGTGATCTGCCCACCTTTTCCAGGGTGATGGTGTTCTTCCTGGCCTGGGTCACCAGCTTGGCCATCTCGGTTTTGAACCCCTCCACATCCCTGCACTCACTTGCCCGGGCATGATGCAGGATGAGCTCAGCCACTCTCTGGCCCTGGAAGATGCAACGAAAACGGTCTTGGAGTGAAGCAAGCATAAACCTAAATGCACTGCCCAAGTGTCTTCTCATCTCAGCACACTTTACCCTGACTTTTCTGCCATCTTGCTTTCGGCTCTTCCTCCTCAGACTATGACTTTTTCCTTTTGCCCAAACCTATACAGAGGAATGCCCCCACCCCCACCGCACTGCTCCTCAGTGTTTAACCTTGGCCTAGGGGACATTTTCAAACCAGCTTAAGGCCCCAGCTTTGCATTTGCCTTCTTGGAGGTAGAGACTGCCCTGCATTTTGCTATTTTATTTTATTTCTGAGACAGAGTTTCACTCTGTCTCCCAGGCTGGAGTGCAGTGGTGTGATCTCTGTCTCCGGGGTTCAAACAATTCTCTGCCTCAGCCTCCTGAGTAGCTGGGATTACAGGTGCCCGCTACCACACCTGGCTAATTTTTACAATTTTAGTAGAGATGAGGTTTCACCATGTTGGCCAGGCTGGTCTTGAACTCCTGACCTCAAGTGATCTGCCTGCCTCAGCCTCCCAAAGTGCTGGGATTACAGGTGTGAGCCACCGCATCTGGCTGCATTTTGCCGTTAAAAAAAAAAAAAAAAAAAGGGCAAGGAAACACGCTCTTTCTCCCAGGTTGGAGTGAAGTGCAACCTCCAGCCCCGTGGGATTCGAGCGATTCTCCTGCCTCAGCCTCCCAAGTAGCTGGGATTACAGGCACATGCCACCATGCCCAGCTAATTTTTGTTTTGTTTTGTTTGAGACAGTTTCACTCTCATTACCTAGGCTGGAGTGCAATGGCTCGATCTCAGCTCACCACAACCTCCACCTCCTGGGTTCAAGCAATTCTCCTGCCTCAGCCTCCCAAGTAGTTGGGACCACAGGCGTGCACCACCATGCCCAGCTAATTTTTGTATTTTTAGTAGAGACAGGGTTTCACCATGTTGACCAGGATGGTCTCGATCCCTTGACCTCAAGTGATCCACCCATCTCGGCCTCCCAAAGTGCTGGTTACAGATGTGAGCCACTGCACCCAGCCTATTTTCTTATTTTTTTATAAAGACAGGGTCTCCCTATGTTGCTCAAGCTGGCCTTGAACTCCTGGGCTCAAGCAATCCTCCTGCCTCAGGCTTCCAACGTGCTGAGATTACAGGTGTGAACCACCATGCCTGGCCCTTTTTTTTTTTTTTTTTTTTTAAATAAGAGACGAGGTCTCACTATGTTGCCCAGGCTGGAGTGCAGTGGCTATTCACAGGTGCAATCCCACTACTGATCAGCATGGGAGTTTTGACCTGCTTTGTTTCCCACCTGGGCAAGTTTACCCCTTCTTAGGCAACCTGGTGGTCCCCTGTTCCCAGGAGGTCATCTTAGTGCGGACACCCAATCGGCATAGCGCACTACAGCCCAGAACTCCTGGGCTCAAGTGATCCTCCCACCTCAGCCTCCTGAGTAGCTGGGACTACAGGTACGTGCCATGTGCCCAGCCCATTTTTTTAATTAAAGGAAAATTCATGCCAACTTCTGTGGTCCCAGTGAGTCTCACCTGCCCCATCACCACAGCCATGAAAACTGCCCGGAAATTCCTCAGGTCAGGGGCCTGCAGCTCTGCCACAATGCCAGCATCCAGCAGCACCAGTCGCAGTGGGCACAGGGCAGATGGCATGGCCACCACCAGACTGTCACAGACGTCTGCCTGCTGCAGCTGCGCTTCTTGACTCAAGAACAGGCCGTCAGCACCCTGGACCAGGATGTTTCCAGGGTGAAGGTCTGCGTGCACAAAGTTATCCACAAATATCTGGAAGGAGATCACACTGCTCATGACTGAGTCACTCCCACAGTACCACCAAGCCACACAGAAAGAAAGTTGCCAGGGTGACAATAATCTCCCAGTAATCTATCACAGCTGCAAAGAGGTACATGACCTATAGACCCTCTTGTTTAGATGTCAGCTCAGAATTTGTACAAAGACAAACTAAGTTAAAAGTTTTCAAAAGAAAAATTATTTCAAAGTAAAAAGCATTTTTAAAATTTTGAGATGGAATTTCACTCTTGTTGCCCAGGCTAGAGTGCAATGGTGTGACCTCAGCTCACTGCAACCTCCACCTTTCAGGTTCAAGTGATTCTCCTGCCTTACCCTCCCAAGTAGCTGGGACTACAGGTGTGCGCCACCACACCTGGCTTATTTTTTGTATTTTTAGTAGAGATGGGGTTTCACCATGTTGATCAGGCTGGTCTCGAACTCCTGACCTCAGGTGATCCGCCGCCTTGGCCTCCCAAAGTGCTGGGATTACAGGCGTGAGCCACCATGCCTTGCCTGGTATACTTTTAAAAATTCACTGAGCATAATTTAAGATCTATGCACTTTATTGAATGTTGTTATAATTCAATTTTTTAAGTTAAAGTTCTGAATCTTCTGGAACCTTGCCCTCAGTCCTACCTAGGGTCTCATGCCGGGATCCTGACCCCCGAGCTGGAGGCCCCTCACCCTCTCTCCACTCCTGGTGCTGCTTCATGCTGCTTCTCCCCTGGCTACTTCCCCCTTGTCCCCCTTGGAGCCCTGTTCCTTCGGACAAAGTCCTTTCCCACTGAGTTCTCACTGCAGTTACTTAAATGAAACCTGGATGTGCCCCAACAATCCCACTTCTCCAGGAGCCAGCAGGGTGGGAGCTGCTGACTCCCCATCCCACAGGCCCTGGGGTTGGAGTAGAGTTACCTGAGTCCACCCCCAGCACAGCTCTCAGCCTTGGGTGCATGTGCCTGCCTACTGTCAGCCTGCAGGATGCCACCTGCTCTGAGCACCCTTGCTGTGGGGACTCCAGACGTGCCTCCACCCACAGCTCTATCTCTGAGTCCTGATTCTTTCTCCAGCTCTCACCACATACCTGGGTCCTCCCTACCTCAATTCCTTGCCTCTGAGATCTGGTTATTCTTCCTCCCTATCTGCCTCAGCTCTCTTACCCATTCCTGTTATCTGTGCCTTCAACCACTGTCCTCTGTCCCAACCACCAGGAAGACCAGACCCCCAACAATCTAAGATCTTCCTTTGCTCCTACCTGGGAGCTGCTAACAATGCTGGGTCACGATTACTACCAACCATGGCCACCACAACCAGTGTGGCTTAGGGCTCGATTGTGGCTTCTTAGGAATTTCCACTCATTTACCATCAGGGTGACCCTATGAGGAAGTCACTTCTTATCCTCTTTTGAAAGATAAGAAGCCTGAGGACAAAGGTTAAGTAGCTTACCCCAGACACTGCTCTCTGCCCTCAACTAGTAAACTGGAAGCTGAGATTTGAACCCAGACAAATCCTGCTCTGGGCTCCTAACCCCCAGGCTACACTGCAGATAGGCAAAATACCCCTCTGAGTCTCCAACACCAAGATGGCTTGATGCCTCCTGACAACCATTCACATTTCCAGAGTAGCTCTTTTTTTGTTGTTGTTTAAATAGAGACAGAGGTTTCTCCATGCTGGGCAGGTTGGTCTCGAACTCCCAACTTCAGGTTATCCACCTGCCTCGGCCTCCCAAAGTGCTGGGATTACAGGCATGATCCACCACGCCCGGCCCCGAGTAGCTCTTTCTAGTACCAAGGCAGCAATTTCAAACCTCTCTGTTCTCTTTAAACCTCATGTCCTGGCCGGGCGTAGTGGCTCACACCTGTAATCCAAGCACTCTGGAGGCCAAGGCGGGCGGATCACCTGAGGTCAGGAGTTCAAGACCAGCCTGACCAACATGGTGAAACCCCAACTTTTTTTAATTAAAAAATAATAATAATAATTAAAACAAGGCCGGGCGCGGTGGCTCAAGCCTGTAATCCCAGCACTTTGGGAGGCCGAGGCGGGTGGATCACAAGGTCAAGAGATCGAGACCATCCTGGTCAACATGGTGAAACCCCGTCTCTACTAAAAATACAAAAAATTAGCTGGGCATGGTGGCGCGTGCCTGTAATCCCAGCTACTCAGGAGGCTGAGGCAGGAGAATTGCCTGAACCCAGGAGGCAGAGGTTGCGGTGAGCCGAGATCGCGCCATTGCACTCCAGCCTGGGTAACAAGAGCGAAACTCCGTCTCAAAAAAAAAAAAATAAATAAAAATAAAAAAAAAAATAATAATTAAAACAACAACAACAACAACAGCAACAAAAAACTCATGTCCCACGACCCTCTGCATCCTACTCCCAGCAGAAAACAATGGCCCCTCTTAGTTCACAAGGAAATAGAAGGTTTCCCACGGAAGCACCACCAAATCCTGTCCCTGTATCTGTAAGTTTCTCTATCCCTCCAGCCCACGGTTTCTCAGTCTATTGCTGGGTGTGAGAATGGCCGTCTCTGCACTCTGGGGTGGTAAGCTCCTGGCCTCTTCCCAACAGGTGACAGTAGCACCCCCGACCCCCAACTATAACAACCAAAAATGTCTCCAGACATTGGCTAGGTATGGTGGCTCATGCCTGTAATCCAAGCACTTTGGAGGAAAAAGCGGGTGGATCACCTGAGGTCAGGAGCTCAAAATGGTGAAACCCCATCTTGAAAAAAAAAGAAAAAAAGAATGTCTCCAGACATCACCAGGTGTTCCCAGTAGACAAAACCTCCCTGTGGTAAACCACAGCTCTGGCCTTTGTGAAGAAAGAATTCCCTCCAGATGTGGCCAGGCTCCTCTTCAGCTAGGGAGGCCTGCAGAATCCTCACTGGTAGATACAGGAAAGACAAAACCTACTAAGAGTTCTTAGGAGGTGGGGACACTTGAACAGGTTTAAATGTCCAAGAATCAGATCTACCTTTTGGCTCCCCTGCCTCTCTTCTCACCCTCCCCCTCCAACTCCACAGCGGACAGGAGGTTGTGACAGCCCTCCTAATTAGGGGATTCATCAGCCTAAAACTCTCCTATGTCCTTTTTTTTGTTTTTTGTTTTTTTGTTTTTTGTGTTTTTGAGACAAGGTCTCACTGTGTCTCTGAGGCTGGAGTGCACTGGCATGATTCTGGCTCACTGCAACCTCCACCTCCTGGGCTCAGGTGATCCCACTTCAGCCTCCCAGGTAGCTGGGACAAAAGGCATGCTGCCACCACACCCTAATTTTTGTTTTTTTTTTTTTTTTGTAGTGACAGGGTTTCGCCATGTTGCCCAGGCTGGTCTCAAACCCCTGGGCTCAAGCTATATCCCCACCTCAGCCTCCTGAAGTGCTGGGATTATAGGCACGAGCCACTGTGCCCGGCCAAAACTCTCCTATGTCTTAATCTGGGCACTGGGATGCTTTTTAAAAATTCACTAAGCATCATTTAAGATCTGAACATTTTATATTTAAATATTATTGGATTTCAAAAGTTAAGGCAAAAAGCTTCAAAATAAACTTATCTGCCCTTGGGTTAAAGTCTAAACTCTTTCACAGACTGATAGATCCTTCATGATCAGGCCCCTCTCACCTCCTCAGCCTCAGCAATCATTGCCCCTTCTTTCAAACTCTCTTCCAGACCATACTAAGTGCTTTCGTCTCTCCAAGGGCACCATGCAGTAGCTCACCCCAGGCCTCAGCACAGGCTGTTCTCTCTGGACAACTCCCTGCCGCCTCTCCTTATGCAGTGACACCTAGACCTTCATACTGCCCTGAGTGAATCCTGGGTTGGCACAGACCCCTCCTAAATGACCCTTTGGCACCCTGGACTTACTCCCATAAATCATATACTTTGTTGTCACCTGTCTTCCCAATGAACAGTATGTCATGAGCATTGTAATTGTGTCTGTTTTGCTCACTACTGTAACCCCAGACCTTAATTTAGTGCCAGGCACCTGGTAGGTGCTCAATAAACATTTGCTGAGCAAATGAGCAAAGCAGCATTTAAAATATGATATTGTCTCAGCTGTTTGCTAAACAGAACTGGGTCATGGTTACCCTTCTTCCCACAGCACACAGAGCCTGAGCCACTGACAAAGTACTTAAGAGGCTGGGAGCAATGGCTCATGCCCATAATCCCAACACTTTGGGAGGCCAAGGTGGGAGGATCGCTTAAGCCCAGGAGTTCGAGACTGCCCTGGACAACATACTGAGACCCTGTCCCTACAAAACAATTTTTAAAATTAGCCAGGCTTGGTGGCTCATGTCTATAGTCCCAGCTACCCAGGAAGCTGAGGAGTGAGGCAGGAGAATCACCTGAGCCCAAGAGGTTGAGGCTGTAGTGAGCTGAGAGTTTGCCACTGCATTGCAGCCTGGGCAACAGAGTGAGACTCTATCTCAAAAAAAGAAAAAAACAGTACTTAACAGATACTGTGGACATATGGACATTTATGGAAGGCTCCACTCTTTCTAGAACAGACTTTCTCAACCTGGCAGCTTGCTGCTTGGCTCTCCTTCCCACCCAGATAGCCAGAGTCCCAGACCACTCCCCATCTGCAAGCTGCCCACGTGCTGGGCCTAAGCCTGCTCCGGCCACAAGCTCACCATCTTCAGGAGCATGTTGATCCCCAGCCGCGCAATCTTCCTCTTCAAGTCCACAGGAATTCCTGCCTGCTGGTAACTGGACACAGGCACACTCTCCTTCAGAAAGACCAGGGAGAGAACGGCTTAATCCTAGCCAGCCTGTGATGCTGGCTCCTCTTCCCACGTGGCACCACAGCACTGCCTTCCCCCTGACTGAGAAGTAACCTGAAGAGTTTCTCCTTTCCTAGAACCCCTTATAAATCTGTGATTCAGCCATGTGCAGTGGCTCACACCTATAATCCTAGCATCTTGGGAAGCCAAGGCAAGCGGATCACATGAGCCCAGGAGTTCAAGACCAGCCTGGACAACATGGTAAAACAAAAATTAGCCATGTGTGGTGGTGTACAACTGTGGTCCCAGCTACTCAAGAGGCTGAGGTGGAAGAACCACCTGAGCTCGGGAATTCAAGGCTTCAGTGAGCTGAGAGTGTGCCACTGCACTCTAGCCTGAGTAACAGAGACTCTGTCTCAAAACAAAACAAAAATCTGTCATCCATGCATTGATTTGAACTTATTTACATTCCCTTCTATAACAGCTATCAGAAGGATGACAAGTCACATAGGTTTATTGGAAAGGAAACCTATCAACTCTGCTACTGATACTGAGATGTGATGTCCTAAAAAGATAGGGATGGGCACCAGAGAGCCAGTTTCTGGGCAAGAATCAGCCAATAGGAGTCTGGGCAATGTAAGGAGACCCCCATCTCTAAAAAAAAAAAAAAAAAAAAAAATTAGCCAGGTGTTGTGGCTCACACCTATAATCCTAGCACCTTCGGAGACCAAGACAGGAGGATCCATTGAGCTCAGGAATTTGAGAGCAGCCTGGGCAATAGGCAAAACTTAGGCTTTACAAAATAATACAAAAATTAGTTGGACATGGTGGCTCATGCCTATGGTACCAGTTACTCAGGAGGCTGAGGTAGAAGGATCACTTGAGCCCAGGAGGTGAAGGCTGCAGTGAGCTGGGATCATGCCACTGAACCCCAGCCTGGGCAATAGAGCAAGACCCTGTCTCAAAAAAAAAAAAAAAAAAAAAAAAAAAATTGTCAAAGAAACCCATGGAGATAGACCTTATTATCCCTAATTAACAAATAAAAGAACCAAAGCCCAGAGAGGTTAAGTAACTTGCTCAAGGCCGGGCACGGTGGCTCAAGCCTGTAATCCCAGCACTTTGGGAGGCCGAGGTGGGTGGAACACGAGGTCAAGAGATCAAGACCATCCTGGTCAACATGGTGAAACCCCGCCTCTACTAAAAATACAAAAAATTAGCTGGGCATGGTAGCATGTTCCTGTAATCCCAGCTACTCAGGAGGCTGAGGCAGGAGAATTGCCTGAACCCAGGAGGCGGAGGTTGCGGTGAGCCGAGATCGTGCCATTGCACTCCAGCCTGGGCAACAAAGCGAGACTCTGCCTCAAAAAAAAAAAAAAAAAAAAAGTAACTTGCTCAAGGTTAAGTTTGCTAAAGAGGTTAAGTAACACAGCTAGGAACACCAGGCAGTTCATGTCACTTCCCTGAATCTCATATCACCAACTGCAAAGAGGAGGCTGGGTTGGGTGCAGTGGCTCATGACTGTAATCCCAGTACATTGGGAGGTCAAGGCGGGCAGATCACTTGAGCTCAGGAGATCCAGACCAGCCTGGCCAACATGCCAAAACCCCATCTCTACTAAAAATACAAAAATTAGCCATCTGGTGTGGTGAGACGCACCTGTAATCCCAGCTACTTGGTAGGCTGAGGCATGATTGCAGTGAGCTGAGATGGTGCCACTACACTCCAGCCTGGGCAACAGAGTGAGACTCAGTCTCAAAAAAAAAAAAAAAAAGGAAGGCCAAATGCTGAACTAGAGTAGAGAGGATAGCTAGGGCAAGAGACATAACACAAGGTTGTTGAGCGCTTTCTCTGTGCCCAACTCCTCCTTTTGCATTCAATGTGTCATTTCCTCCTGAGACAATCCTCTAAGGCAGGAACTACTGCCTGTTTTCTAGGTCACCAGCTAATAAAATGGCAGAGCAGATTTTCAAATCTAGGGGGTCGGGCCACACCCTGTGCTCTCAGCCACTTCACTACAACAGTACCTCCCCCGAGGTCCCAGCTCCTCACAGCTTTATAGACATAAATCCCATCCTCTCTCCAGACTGAAGCCTTTCTGTGGGCTGGAGATAGGCCCACTGCGATGACAAGTGAAAGGCATGGCCAGGCAAAGCCACCACTCTTACTTCGTATGTTTCTACCAAGACTTCCCTGGTGACAAAGGGGCGCAGAGGGGTGGGGAACTTGACGGCTTTCACATTCCGGAAGTTGACCTGGAAGTGTTCTAGATTCTCAGCTTCATAACGCAGGTCGATCTAGAGAAATGGACAGAAAGGATGAGGGCTAGTCTGGGCACGGGCACAGTGACATCTGAAATGCCAAGGAGCTGGCAAGTCATGAGATCCACCCCACCTTCCCCACCAGCTTGCCCCGCAGGACACGCCCAGAAACTCAGGAGGCAACATCCGTGGGCTACACCCTGCCCCAGCAATCCCAGATCTGTGTGAACTCCTAGAGGGTGCAGATAGCAGGTGTCCTGGTGGGCTTTGGGCTGCACTGCTTCTTTGCTACTCTCTCCCTTGCTGCTCACCTGCCTCACAACAGCCCATTGGTCCCTTCCCCATCTCTCTGGGGTCTGGCTTCTCCAGGCCCAGCCCCCAGCCCTCTCCTTCCATTGGGGCCAGCGCACTGTGGTCACTTCCACACAGGACTGCCCTTCCATGTCACGGCCAGCTCTGCACCTACCGCATTGACACTGCCACCACTACCCTCTCCAACCACCATTCGCCAGACACAAAGGACCAATTCCAGGTTTACCATCAACCTCTGTGGGCATCCAGGGCTGGTGCCACTGCTGACTCGGTTCTTTGTGATGGCTCTTCCCCTGGCACCTGCCCTTCAGTCTCCTGGAGCCCCTGCTGCCTCTCAGTGTCCTGTCTTGGATAGGTCTCCTGTGCTCCCAGGAGCTGATGCCCTTGCTCCTGACCACAGCCAGCACGTGTGCCCCCTTGACATCCACTAAGCCCTTAGCCAGTGCCTACTCTCACAGCAATTTGATCCCCATGCCAGACCTCCATGCCAGCCTCCAGAGTGACATATCCAACAACAACTGGATGTGGCCCAGTGGGAGCCCAGAGACCCTGAAGCTCTATGTCTAAATGGAATTTCCCTTCACCATCCCCACACACTCAGTCACCTTTGAGTCCTCAGATCACGCCTTCTCTTTTCCCCTCCGCACACAGCAACGGCCCAGTGCCGTCAGCTCTGCAGCCGTCATCGCCCTCAGATCAGTCCCTCTCCCCCAGTGCCACTCCCAAGGCACTTACCCTCATGTCCAGTCAGCTGAGCACAAACAGAGGTGCCCAGGCTGTGCTCCTTACTTGACCCATCCTCCCTCTCCTATCCCTCAGCTGCATGGTAAAGTCTGCACTCCTTAGAATGGCATCCAGGTGAGTTATGCTTTGGCCCCTACTTCTCTGTCCAGGTCCATCTCTCATGGCACCTTCCCCTTCCTCTACCATCTAAGATCTGGCCTCACCCAACTCCATATAGTGCTCAACATTCCAGACTGGCTAACACTCCCCTGGGTTCAAGCGATTCTCCTGCCTCAGCCTCTCGAGTAGCTAGGATTACAAGTGTGCACCATACCTGATTAATTTTTATATTTTTAGTAGACACAGGGTTTCGCCATGTTGACTAGGCTGGTCTCGAACTCCTGACCTCAAGTGATCCACCTGCCTCTGCCTCCCAAAGTGCTTGAATTACAGGTGTGAGCCACTCACCCAGTCCTGACTGTCTTTCTTTCTTGTTTTCTTTGTTTACCAGCTTCTCACAGAGGTTTTTTTCTTGAGATGGGGTCTCACTCTGTCACCGATGCTGGAGTATGGTGGCATGATCATGGTTCACCGCAAACTCTGCCTCCTGGGTTCAAGCGATTCTCCCACCTCAGCCTCCTGAGTAGCTAGGACTACAGGCCAGCATCACCATGGCTGGCTAATGTTTTATGTTTTTGGTATAGAGATAAGGTTTCACCATGTTGCCCAAACTGGTCTCAAACTCCTAACCTCAAGCAATCCAACCCACCTCAACCTCCCAAAGTGTTGGGATTATAGGCATGAACCACCATTCCCAGCCCTAACAGCCAGCCTGCCTGCCTTTCTTTCTTCGTTCCTTCTTTATTTTTTGAGACATAGTTTTTCCTCCTGTTGCCCAGGCTGGAGTGCAATGGTGCAATCTCGGCTCAACGCAACCTCTACCTCCCCAGTTCAAGCGAGGGCTGTTTTAGTCACTGTTACATAAATTTATAAATGAACAGAGAGACACTCATATACTACACCCAGACCCACAGCTTTAAGGTTTCCAGCCTAGGAACTTGATAGGACTACTGAGAGAGGAAGAGAGGCTTAGTAGGAAGAGCTGATTTTTAAGGCAAATGGGGTGTGATTCAGAGATGTCAGTTTGAATGATGGAACCACACCATGTCTGCCAGACTTCTGCAAGGAGAACTGAAACTCAGATGAGTGGCAGGACTGAGAGGAATAAATGCAGAGATGGTTGTTGGAATTGATGCTATTTTTTCTGTTTTAATTTGCTTTTATTATCAAATTGCACTGCTCTGTAGCTATGGTCTGAATGTTTGAGACCAGCTAAGGTCTGAATTTTTGAGACCATATGTCCCCCCAAATTTTTTGAGACCATTATGTCCCCCCAAAATTCCTGTGTTGAAATGCTAAGCCCTGGCTGGGCGTGATGGCTCACACTTGTAAACCCAGCGCTTTGGGAGGCCAAGGCGGGTGGATCATGAGGTCAGGAGTTGGAGACCAGCCTGGCCAACAGGGTGAAACCCAGTCTCAACTAATAATACAAAAGATTAGCCAGGCGTGGTGGCAGGTGCCTGTGATCCCAGCTACTCGGGAGGCTAAGGCAGGAGAATTGCTTGAACCTGGGAGGCAGAGGTTGCAGTGAGCCGAGACCACACCACAGCACTCCAGCCTGGGCAACAGACAGAGACTATGTCTCAGAAAAGAAAAAAAAGAAAGAAATGCTAAGCCCTAAGGTGACGGTATTAGGAGACAGGGTCTTTAGCAGCTGATGAGGTCTTGAGAGCAGAGCCTACATGGATGGATTAGCGGCTTTAAAAACATGGGACCCAAGACAGAGCCCTTGCCCTTTCCACCACGTGATGACACAGAAGGCGCCAATTCTGAACTGGAAAGTGGGGCCTCACCAGACACAGAATCTGCCGATGCCTTGATCTGGAATTTTCAGCCTCCAGAACCTCAAGAAATACATTTCTGTTGTTTGTAAGCTACTTAGTTTATGGGATTCTGTTTGAACAGACTAAGAGACTTTCTAAACATTAGAATGAATCCCTAGGACTTAAAATCTTAAATCAGAGGCTCTAAACAAAGACTTAGTAGGTTGCTTCTGAAAACAACCCACCAAGGAGCCAACAGGTACCGACATGGAGCCCCGACTCCCCCAGTGCGTTTGCTAAGTCTGGCCCCTTATACAAATGTCCCCAGGGCCCTGAGCATGAAGGAGGTCCTTGTTGACTCAATTTGCCCTGGAATCTAAGCAAAACAAAGGCACAGTGTATGACTTTGCTAATTATTTTCTCACTCTGGAGTCACTGATTATGGCAGAAATAATGCTAGACATTCTCCACCAGAATCATTTCCTTTTCCTCCCCAGCACAAAGGAAGATGGTGTTTCCCAAGTTCCCCATTACACTGGGCCCATGTGGTTAAAGCTCTGATCAGTGGGCAGGGAAGAAGTGATGTTTGCCACTTCCAGACCTAGCCACAAAATCTCTTAAGTGACCCTCCCTGGCCTCTCCGTCCAATCCACCTTGACCTCAGATAACACGTATTGAAGAAGGCAATGCCAAACTTGGGAAGAAATTGAGTTCCCTGAAACTAGGGAGTAGAGCTCCCTCTCTTGACCACGTGCAGTGGCCTAGGTCTGTCATCCCAGCACTTGGGAAGGCTGAGGAGGGAGAATAACTTAAGCCCAGGAGTTCAAGGCCAACCTGGACAACATGGCGAGACTCTGTCTCTATTTTTAAAATAATAAAACAAAGAGCTCCCTTTCTCTGCCTCAGTTCACCTACATAGAACTTTGTTTTTCGTTTCTGTTTTGCTTTTGAGATGGAGTCCTGCTCTGTCGCCCAGGCTGGAGTGCAGTGGCATAATCTCAGCTCACTGCAACCTCCACCTCCCAGGTTCAAGCAATTCTCAGTCTCCTAAGTAGCTGGGATTACAGGCATGCACTACAATGCTGGGCCAATTTTTGTATTTTTAGTAGAGACAGGGTTCCACCATGTTGGCCAGGCTAATCTAGAACTTCTGGCCTCAAGTGTTCCACCCACCTCAGCCTCCCAAAGTGCTAGGATTACACGCATGAGCCACCGTGCCCGCCAGAACTTTGATCTAAGCAAGAAATGACCTCATTCCATGAAGCCACTGAGGTTTCAGTGTTGTTTTACCAGCTAGTGTTACCTACTCTAACATACTACGCGACCTATGACATACCGCAAAATTATTCAACATTTACTAAGCAGCAGCTAATGGCAAGAATGATGTTAGGTGCTATTTACAGCTGAAGGAAGGAGAACTCACCTGTTGGACCATCAGCTTCTCAAATTCTTCCACAATCTCAGGCAAGCTAAGCCACTTGATGCCTGGCAAAAGTGCGAGGACTCGGCTGCCAGTCTTCATCAGCAGCAGGTCCATATGCACCTGAGAGAGCAGGCCAGGGTGCAACACCTGTCGGAAAGAGGAACCGTGCGACAGGAAGAATCCACTGGACACATTTTACCCAGCCGGGGCTGGGTCCCACCATCCAAGGAAGAGCCAGGTGACTTCTCATTAAAGGAAGATGTGGTCCCGACACCCAAGCAGTTAGTTCACTCCAGACCCTCTTCATTTTCCTCTATCAGACTATTCACACCTCCACTTCAAGCCAAGAAATGAAACAGCTTGCTTGAAATAAGCACTCAGAGCTGGGCATGGTGGCTCACACCTGTAATCCCAGCACTTTGGGAGGCTGAGGTGGGTGAATCAGCTGAGGTCAGGAGTTCGAGCCCAGCCTGGCCAACATAATGAAACCTCATCTCTACTAGAAGTACAAAAAATTAGCTGGGTTTGGTGACAGGTGCCCGTAATCCCAGCTACTAGTGAGGCTGAGGCAGGAGAATCCCTTGAACTGGGAGGGGGAGGTTGCAGTGAGCTGAGATCGCGCTATTGCACTCCACCCTGGGAAACAAGAGTAAAACTCCATCTCAAAAAGAAAGAAAAGAAAAGAAAGAAAGAAACAAGCACTCAGATATTGGTCAGGCAAATAGAAATAAACATAGGGGCGATTTGCATGGCCTGTGCTTCTGATCTGGGAAAGCTCAGTGGATAGGTGAGCTGCTAGCTCCCAGAGCACTTACTTTCACTGCCACGGGGATGAGGTGACCTGGCTCTGGGTGGTAGCCAGGGACGGGAGCCTGAGACGCCCCTGCATTTGATCCAACCAGGTCAGCATTAGGGAGGAGCAGCCTTTCTAGAAACGACTGGTCTGCGAGATTTCCTGGAGGTTTCCGGCCATTTCCAAGGTATCCGAAGAGCTCTCTCAGCCCCTCGACTGCCCCAGCTTCCGAGGAGGGCTGCAGACAGGAGGCCCTGCCAAGTCTCTGGACGCTGTCAATCTCCAGGAACGCAGGGTTGGCGTACGCTTTGTACACCTGGGCCACACAGCCTGAGCCAACAGGTTCCCGGTTCTCAAAAGAGAGGATGTCCCCCCATTCCTCCCCGAAAGCCTCCCGAAGGAAGCGCTCAGTGTGAGTCCACGGGTGGGGGGTGACTCGGACATGCAGCTTGGAAAACTGGGCACAGAAAGCCTCGGAAAACAGATCGCGCCGGGTGCTGGCCCACTGGCCCAGTTTGATGTAGGTTGGGCCTGAGGTCTCGGTGGCTTTCAGAAGCAGGTGGAGCCAGAGCGTGGAGACGCTGGGAGCCAGGTAGGTGAGGGGGTAGAGGAGAAGGAGCGGGAAGAATTTCACCAGCAGAGCGCCTGCACGAAGCCAGAGGCGGAGATGCAGGAAGACGCCGCCCAGCGGTCCCGCTCGCGGGAGGCTCTCCGCGGGCCCCGCGCCGGCCGCGCCGCTCCGGCGGACCCTTTGCCGACCCAGGACGTCAGGGGCCCCCTCACCCACGTCCCCGCAGGTGGAGACGAGCTTGGGCAAAGTGCCCAGCAGAAGCCAGCAGAGCCTGGCATCGCGAGCGCACTCGGAGGGCCTCAGGAGGCCGAGTCCCTGTCTGAGCTCGAAACACCTCAGGTGCGACAGGAAAACCCTGACGGAGACGCGCCAGGGCGCCACCATCCTCCAGAGGCCCGTGGCCCAGGAGGCCCGCCCTCCGCTTCAGGAGCGCCCGCTCAGGCTAGGCTGGCGCGAGGCCGAAGCCCGGCCCTGCCCCCGCGGACCGAGCTACCCATCCGCGCCGGCTCCGGCCCCGATGGCGCCCACACCTCGCCGGGCCTCAGGCCGGAAGCGCCCGCCCGACACCCGCCGCGCTGCGCCTAAGGGGCTGTCAGGCGGCACCGACTGCGGAACGGGAGGAGCCAGGACCCACGCGAAGCCAGGCCCCGGGCGCGCGCGACGACCGAGGGGACCGCGCGGGAGGAGGCAGAGGCCGGGCAGTCGCAGGGTCACCGCGCGCCCAGGGGCCAGTGCAAGATCCCGGGGTGGCAGGCAGGCGGGGACCGGGGGGGGGGCGGAGCGTTGGGGCGGGGCGTTGGGGCGGGGCGTTGGGGGCGGGGCGGGGGCGGGGCGTAGGGGCGAGCGATGGGGTGCAGGTGCAGGGAACCCAGGCACCGAGGGCTGTGGTGGAGGGGAGGAGCACGGGAGATGGGTGGGACGGGGTCAGCCACCGGGTTGAAATCGCCATGGCAAAATTATAACGGAGACAGTGAAAGAGATCTGACCTAACCAACTCCATCTTGCTTCTAGCCTCCAAGCTGTCCTTGTTTATTCCTGGGCGTAATCTGAACTAACTTTGGGAGGAACTTAGTTTATACTTTATACTTTAAAACAAAGACAATATCAATGATAACGGCCCTTTTTTTGTTGTTATTTTTTTGAGACGGAGTCTTACTCTGTCGCCCAGGGTGGAGTGCAGCGGCGCGATCTCGCTTCTCTGTAAACTCTGCCGCCTGGGTTCAAGGGATTCTCCTGCCTCAGGCTCCCCAGTACCTGGGATTAAGGCGCTTGCCACCGCGTCCGGCCACTTTTTGTAGTTTTTAGTAGAGACCGGGTTTCACCATCTTGGCCAGGCTGGTCTTGTACTCATGACCTCTGATCCACCTGCCCCAGCCTCCCAAAGTGCTGGGAATACAGGTGTGAGCCACCGTGCGCAGCCCATAACAGTCCTTTCCTAAACCTCCTTCTTGCTCAGGGGAATCGATTGCCTTTGCAGGACTAACAAAGCCACAAGATTAGAAAGTATGATTTAGGAGTCAGGCGGCTGGAGGCTACAGGATTCTGACCCTCCCTAAACTATTCCTAAGATCAGTGCTCAAGATATTTTGCAGACCCTGTATTTGATGGATCAGCTGGCACCAACCAGATGGATAAACTGGCTCAATCTGATCTTGTGGCCCTCCACTCGGGAACTAACTCAGTGCAAGAAGACAGCTTCAATTTCCTAGGATTTTATCTCTGACACAACCAATCAGCACTCTCCACTCACTGGCCTTCCCCCACCCACCAAGTCGTCCTTAAAAACTCTGCTCCCCACAGAGGTGCAGGCGCAGTGGCTCACACCCGGCTGTAATCCCAGCACTTGGGAGGCCCAGGTGGGCAGATCATGAGGTCAGGAGTTTGAGACCAGCCAGACCAACACGGTGAAACTCTGTCTCTACTAAAAATATTACGAAAAAATACGAAAAAAATATTAGCCAGGTGTAGTGGCACAGGCCTGTAATTTCAGCTACTCAGGAGGCTGAGGCAGGAGAATCGCTTGAACTCAGGAGGCGGAGGTTGCAGTGAGCTGAGTGAGCTGAGGCCACTGCAATCCAGCCTGGGCGACAGAGCGAAGACTCCATCTCAACAACAACAACAAAAAACTTTGCTCCTCAAATGCTTGGGGAGACCGACTTGAGTAATAATAAAACTCCGGTCTCCCGCACAGCCGTGTCTGTGTGAATTACTCCTCTATTGCAATTCTCCTGTCTTGATAAATTGGCTCTGTCTAAGCAGAGGGCAAGGTGAACCCGCTGGGTTGTTTCAGGGTGGCCGGTGGAGGCAGAGGGCTGGGCACTGAGTGGTGAGGCTCCCAGGGAGCAGAGGGTCAGTGGCAGAGGCCTGGGCAGCGAGGATCTTCGGGGAGCGCCCCGGACCTGTCCCTTAAAGAGGACAGCGACCCCAGGCCAAGACGGCCCTGCTCTTGAGTCCTGGGTCCTGGGTAACAAAATGCAAAGGCACCCTCCATATCCCCCTCTCCACGTCTATATCCCCACTGACTTCTTCATATCTTTCATTATTCCAGATAGCATGGATGAAAAGTGTGTGAGCTGAAGGCAAGTTCTGAACACAGGTCCACTTTTCAGCAAGGGTAAGGATGGCGGGTGGAAGGAGGGGCCTGGGCTGGGGGTAGGAGTTGGCGGATGCTATGTCCTCAGCTGCAATAATTCAGCGATTGTGTTGGGCCTTGGGGAGAGGCTCCGGAAAGGCCACGTTTATTCAATAATACTTATTGAGCCCAATAAATACGAGTCCAATCTCATATTTATTGAGCCTCAATAATATCTACTGATCAAGCTAGGTCATGTGCTGGACCCTGGGGAAGTAGACACAAACATCTTACCCTTACTGGTTGAATACTAATAAAGGGGACCTAACTAGGAACATATAAATCCTGAATGTCAACCTTTTTAAAAACACCCTTGATAAGAAATCAAAATGTGCAGTTTTAAAGTGTGGCAAAGCCATGAAAGAAATGACAGGGTGGGGTGGCTCACACCTGTCTCGAACGCCTGACCTCAGGTGATCCCCTGCCTCTCGAAGTGCTGGGATTACAGGTGTGAGCCACCTCGCCCAGCCTAGACAGGCTTTATCTCCATGTGAGTGAGAGGCTTCCACAGAAATCTGCCCAAGGGGCCAGGCACGGTGGCTCACGCCTATAATCCCAGCACTTTGGGAGGCTAAGGCAGGCGGATCACAAGGTCAGGAGATCGAGACCATCTCTGCCAACATGGTGAAACCCTGTCTCTACTAAAAATACAAAAATTAAGCCAGGCGTGGTGGCGCTTGCCTGCAATCCAAGCTACTCGGGAGGCTGAGGCAGGAGAATGGCTTGAACCAGGGAGTCAGCGGTTGCAGTGAGCCAAGATCATGCTATTGTACTCTAGCCTGGCAACAAGAGTAAAACTCTAAAAAAAAAAAAAACTACAAGTTCTCTAGATGTGCATTTATGATTTGGGGAATACATTTAACAGTAGTTAAGAACGCAAATTATGGTACTAAATAGGTGTGGCCTCAAATCCTAGTTACTTAACCTCTCTGAGCCTCATTTCCCATCTGTAACCACTGGAGGTGTGGTAAGGAGTAAGCAGGTGTCTGTGATGTGCTTAGCCCCATGATTCGATAAATGGTAGCAAATGTTGTCATTTATATTACCTAGACAAAGGTTGTTCTGTTTCTCTCATTACTTCATAAGACAGGCAAATCCCAAATTTGGAGGATATATTGTGGAAGGTCTGACTTAAAATAAGGCCCTTGTGAGGCCAGGCGTGGTGGCTCACACCTGTAATCCCAACACTTTGGGAGGCCGAGGCAGGCGGATTACAAGGTCATGAGATCGAGATCATCCTGGCTAACACGCTGAAACGCCAACTCTACTAAAAATACAAAAACATAGCTGGGAATGGTGGCATGCAGTTACTTGGGAGGTTGAGGCAGAAGAATTGCTTGAATCCAGGAGGTGGAAGTTGGAGTGAGCCAACATCATGCCACTGTACTCCAGTCTTGGTGACAGAGCAAGACTCTGTCTCAAAAAAAAAGAAAAGAAAAAGAAAAAAGGCCCTTGTGGGACCTTATTTATCTAAGAATTTTATCCTAGACATTTTATCCTAGAAATGGTGGTTCTCAAACTTTAGCATCCATTAGAATTACCTGGAGGGCTGGCCCCACCCCATTGCTGATTTTTGTTGGTCTAGGGTGGTGCCCATAATTTGCATTTCTGACAGTTACTATGTGAGGCCGCTGCTGCTGGTCTGGGGAAAACATTTTGAGAACCATTGACCTTGTAAACAGTGGTAGTGGTAAATATGGTGGTGGTGGTGGAGATGGTGACAGTGGGGGTCATGATGAAGACGGTGTTGGTGGTGGTGAAGGTAACGGTGGTGGGTAGTAACAGTGGTGGTGGTGGTGGTGATGGTGGTGACAGTGGCAATGGTAATGGCATTGATATTGGTAATGGCAGTTGTGGTGTTGGTGGTGGTGATGGTGACAGTGCTGATGGCGATCATGATGATAGCGGTGGTGGAAATGGTGACAGTGGCAGTGATGACCCACAATCTCTGCAGCAACAGGCCCACCATGACCATCACCAACATCATTACCATCACTGTTACCACCCACCACCGTTAACTTCACCACCATCACCACCACCAAATGACTAGTGATAGTGGTGGTGTCGGTGAAGGTATAGCATTGTAAAGAGCTAGAGTCAGCTCCCACGCAGGTGAAGTTGAGGGATTGTTACTGAGGCCCGTGTCAATTAGGAGAATTATATCATACATATGAAGGCACCCTGGGCAGTAAAAAACAGTTCTATCACATATGAGCCCTAAATCAAAGTCTATAAGGGCAGCCACAGAAAATCACAGATGCTGGTTTGGAGTCAATCTGCTGCTTAGATGGGTAACTTTATGCAGTCCGCTTCAGGATTAGTAACAGGAGGGATAGATATATTTAGAATGTTTAATGAATTAAGAGACCGAATATGCAAATGAACAATGGCCATATATAACACTCTACATTTCTAGGTCTAGTGTCATATATGGTCACTGTCCCTTTGCATATTCAGAGGCTGTGATCCACAACCTCTGCAGCAATAGGGCCAGGAAGCCAAGCCACAGCTTCTATGGCAAGAGGCCCAGAACGTCAGGATCTGCTCAATGCCTGCCTGCTGCCCTAATTTTCACCTACACTTCCAACTCAGAACCAAGCCAAGAAAGCCAAACATCCTCTCCAAACCCATCACACGAGATGCTGCTGCCTGCACCTTCCCCCTACCATCTTCCAATT
Source organism: Saimiri boliviensis (assembly GCF_048565385.1). Taxonomy (NCBI): domain Eukaryota; kingdom Metazoa; phylum Chordata; class Mammalia; order Primates; family Cebidae; genus Saimiri; species Saimiri boliviensis. The sequence continues at coordinate 16,971,600 of NC_133458.1, forward strand.
ACAGCCCACCTAAAATCTTTTCTTTTTTCCTATAGAAACCTTTCTCTCTAGGATTTGAGTCTCCAGTTATATCTGACTCTCTGCCAAATGCAAGTGATGATGGCTGACTGTCTGGCTATAGAAAGCGCTAAATAGCCTCTGCTTTCCTCATTTGGGTGGTCTTCGTTGATTCCCATAGAATCTTATCAACAGCGGAAAGCCAGCTAATGTTTTAAGTTTCCAGGTGTATGCAATGCTCCTGCTGGTGTTGTTAGCTCTATTCCCACTAGGTGGCACCATTCACTCGGGAAGTGCAACACACGCTTCCCGGCGGCGTGGTTCCCAGACTCAGCCGGGAGACAAGGGAAGAAGGGCAGCTCTGCAAAGGCCCATCTGGCTGTGCTTCTCTTTCCACGTGAACCACATGACTGGTTTCAGCAGCTCGCATGTAACATTGCTACCCACCAGATGTGATGCGGGGCAAGTACTAGCGCAAGAGGAAGCGGGTGGCGGTGGGAAACGGGCTGGCTCTGGGCTTCCTGGCCTCTGCATCTTCGGCATTCCGGAGAGGATTCTTCGTTGTGTGTGGAGGGGGAGGCTGTCCTGTGCATTGTAGGATGTTTGGCAGCATGTGCGACCTCTACCCACTTAATGCCAGAAACATTCCCTGTCTTAGTTCGTTGGAGCTGCTATATAACAAAATACCGGCCAGGTGCAGTGGCTCATGCCTCTAATCCCAGCACTGTGGGAGGCTGAGGCGGGTGGATCACAAGGTCAGGAGTTTGAGACCAGCCTGGCCAAGATGGTGAAACCCCATCTCTACTAAAAATACAAAATTAACCAGCCGGGTGCCTATGGGCACCTGGTTACAATCAGGAGGCTGAGGCAGGAGAATCACTTGAACCTGGGAAGCAGAGGTTACAGTGAGCTGAGATCGCACCACTGAACTCTAGCCTGGGAGACAGAACAAGACTCCACCTCAAAAAAAAAAAAAAAAAAAAAATCACCATGAACAGTGTGGCTTAGAAACAGCAAATCTTTATTTCTCACAGTGCTGGAGGCTGGGAAATCAGGATCCAGGCGCAGCATGGATGGGTTCCGGCGAAGGCCTGCTTCTGGGCTGCAGACTGCCACCTTCTCACCGTGTCCGTTCTGGAAAGAGGGTGAGAGCTTTCTCTGGGGCATCTTTGATGAGGACACTAAACCCATTCATGAAGGCTCCACTCACCTCCCATCATTTTGGGGGTTAGAATTTCAACATAGGAATTTCGGAGGGGGGCACGTTCAGCCCATAGCACTCCCCTTTCCCAATTATGATGACAAAACGTCTTCAAACATTGCCAAATGTCAGCTAGGCAGGGTGGCTCATGCCTGTATTCTCAGCACATCGGGAGACCAAAGTGAGAGGATTGTTTGAGCACAGGACTTTCAGACCAGCCTAGGTAATATAGCAAGACTCTGTCTCTACAAAAAAAAAAAAAAAAAAAAAAAAAAAAAATTACTGGGCTGGGCATGGCAATGAAGCACACCCATCATCCTAGCTACTCAGGAGGCTGAGGTCGGGGGATGGCTTGAGACCAGATATTTGAGGCTGCAGTGAGCTATGATTATGCCACTGCACTCCAGCCTGGGGGACACAGTAAGACCTGTCTCTTTAAAAAAAAAAGAAAAGAAAGAAAAATAAAAGAAAAATTGCCAAATATCCCCTGGAAAAGCAAAGAGGCAAAGTCGTCCCTGCTTGAGAATCACTGGTCTGAGGTCCTTGTGGAGGACAGTTCTCTCCTGAGACCCTTTCAGCACCTCCTGGCCTCCTTACCCCTCTTCCAACCCTCCACTCCCCACTTTCTTAGCACAGAATATAATAGAAGGGAACTTCCTACACTTACCTGCTGCAGCTTCAACTTCTGTGTCTCCCCTTGAGCAGGCTCTAAACCAGTGTGTCTCTGGTGGGGACTTGAGCCACCTCCACCCAAAACACCTGGGTGGCTGGGCACAGCGGCTCACACATCTGTAATCCTAGAACCTTGGGAGGCCAGAGCAGGAGGATCTCTCAAAACTAGGAGTTCGAGATCAGCCTGGGCAACAGAGTAAGACTCCGTCTCTATAAGCACACACACACGTGGGATGCTTGTAAAACTGCACGTTCCCGGGGCCCATCCCAGACCCCTTGAATCAGGATCAGTCCAGGAAGGCCAGGATCTGTCCTTTCCTTTTCTTCCCCCCCTCCCCACCCCCCGTAGCTCCAATGGGATTATCAGGCAGCTAAGAAGTGTGAGAAAGGCCGAAGGTGGTGACTCACACCTGTAATCCCAGCACTTCGGAAGGGTGAGGCAGGTGGATCACCTGAGGTCAGGAGTTAGAACCAGCCTGGCCAACATAGTGAAATTCTGTCTCTGCTAAAAATATAAAAAATTAGCCAGGGGTGGTGGTGGGAGCCTGTAATCCCAGCTACTCGTGAGGCTGAGGCAAGAGAATCACTTGAACCCGGGGGTGGCGGGGGGGTGGAGGTTGCAGTGAGCCGAGATCATGCCTTTGCTCTCCAGCTGGGGCAACAAGAGCGAAACTCTTGTCTCAAAAAAAAAAAGAAAAGAAAAGAAAAGGGGTCCTCGGTGGCGTTCGAGGCCAGCCTGGGCAACATAAAAGCCTCTCATTCATTAAAAAAAAAAAAAAAAAAAAAAAGTATGAGAAGGCCTGGCCCTGCCCCTCCCCCCAGGTCCTGCTTGGTATCTCTGGCCTGCAATTCCTTCCCAAGAGAATCTGGTGCCAGCGTGTAGATTTTGGCCCAGGGCCACCCATATCTACTCACCAAGCTGGCAGAGGAGAAAACATCAGAAATAATACTGAAAGAAGCAGGGAAGGAAGGAGGCTGTTGCGTGCCTGTGCCTGCGGCAATGAGCCACCCCTTTCCCAGGAGACCAGACCAGGGCCTTCTCCCCGTCTCTTTTTCACTCTTCAGTTGAATTGTCTCCATCACTCCTCATCCAAAGAATTTCTCCTCCTCTAGTTCCTGCCTTCTGGTTTTCTAGGTGGCTTGCTCCAGACGCCCTTCTCCCGGTGCCACGGAACTGGCACTGCTCACATGCAGCACCTGTGCGGACCCTGTGTGGCCCAAGCAAGTCCCCTCCCCTCCTCCTGCCTGGAGGCCTGGCTTGCTGCCCTCTGAGGCCATTCCCCACTCTGACACGGTATGCCCCTAGGCCCTATTCACTTTTTTTTTTTTTTTTTGAGATGGAGTCTTGCTCTATCACACAGGCTGGAGTGCAGTGGCATGGTCTCACTGCAACCTTCACCTTCTGATTCAAGCGATTCTCCTGTCACAGCCTCCTGAGTAGCTGGGATTACAGGCATGTACCACCACGTTCAGCTTAGTTTTGGTAGAGATGGGGTTTCGCTATGTTGGCCAAGCTGGTCTCAAACTCCTGTCCCCAGGTGATCCACCCCCTTCGGTCTCCCAAAATGCTGGGATTACAGACCTGAGCCACCGTGCCCCGCTGAGCCCTGTTAACTTCTCTGTTCTAAAGCCTGTCCTGGCCACAAAGCTGGTGCCCTGGGGTCAGTCTTCCTGGGCCCGTCTCAACCCTGGTACTCCCTTGCAGTGGCCTTGGGCAAGACAGCCGACCGCTCTTTGGTTGCTTCTTCATCTCTAGAGGAGGCTAATATGAGAACCTTCCTACTAGGTAATCTCTGTGATGTATTAACACTGCCCAGGGTGGGGAGGTGGGAAGAGATAGCATGGGGAGAAATGACAGATACAGGTGAGGGGACGGAAGGCAGCAAACCACACTGCCATGTGTGTACCTATGCAACAATCTTGCATGTTCATCACATGTACCCCAAAACCTAAAATGCAATAAAAAAAAAAAAAAACACTGCCCAGCACATATTCAGGAAAGTGAGAACAGACCACTGTTCTTGTGCTCTTTTGCCTATGTGAGAAGACTGGTGCTGGGAGGGACCTGACAGTCCCTATGCACCTATGATCTCATCTCCGCAGGAATCTGACACCCAGAGAGGGAAGTTGACTCACCCAAAGTCACACTGCCAGCAAGAGCAGTAGTATATATCACCTGGCTTGCCTTTGGCCGATTTTTTTTTTTTTTTTTTTTTTTTTTTTTTGAGACAGAGTCTCACTCTGTTGCCCAGGCTGGAATGCAGTGGCAGGATCTCAGCTCATTGCAACCTCTGTCCCCAGGTTCAAGCGATTCCCCTGCCTCAGCCTCCTAAATAGCTGGGACTACAGGCATGTGGACCAAGCCTGGCTAATTTTTTGTATTTTAGTAGACACAGGGTTTCACCATGTTAGCCAGGCTGGTCTCAATCTCCTGACTTCATGATCCCCCTGCCCTGGCCTCCCAAAGTGCTGGGATTACAGGCATGAGCCACGGTACCCAGCCTGGCCAATATTTTTTATTTTGATTTGATTTAATCTGAGAGATGTAGGAAGTGGATAGATATTAGAGCTTACAAAAGTATGTTCCCTCAAGCAAGGTGTGGCCTCTGAGAGGCAGTACTGTGCTGTTCCGCCATTTGGAAGTCTGAAGGCTGACCTTGGGCCTGGGTAGATTTTGAGAGAGAGAGGGTGATCTGGCAATGAGGATGCAACTGTAATCTCTACCTCATAACCTGGTGTGATTAAAATATTTTCTTTTTTTTTTTTTGAGACGGAGTTTCGCTCTTGTTACCCAGGCTGGAGTGCAATGGCACGATCTCGGCTCACCGCAACCTCCGCCTCCAGGGTTCAGGCAATTCTCCTGCCTCAGCCTCCTGAGTAGCTGGGATTACAGGCACGTGCCACCATGCCCAGCTAATTTTTTGTATTTTTTTAGTAGAGACGGGGTTTCACCATGTTGACCAGGTTGGTCTCGATCTCTCGACCTTGTGATCCACCCGCCTCGGCCTCCCAAAGTGCTGGGATTACAGGCTTGAGCCACCGCGCCCGGCCAAAATATTTTCTTCTTTTGGCTGGGCACAGTGGCTCACGCCTGCAATCCCAGCATTTTGGGAGGCCGAGCTGAGCAGATCACCTGAGGTCAAGAGTTTGAGACCAGCCTGGCCAACATGGTGAAATCCCATCTCTACCAAACCCCATCTCTACTAAAAATGCAAAGATTCTCCAGGCTTGGTGGCCAGCACCTGTAATCCAGCTACTAGGGAGGCTGAGGAAGGAGAATTGCCTGAACCTGAACTCGGAGGTTGCAGTGAACCAAGATCGCGCCATTGTACTCCAAACTGGGTGACAGAGTGAGGCTCTGTCTAAAATAAAATATTTTCTTTTTTCTCGTTGTAGTTTTTGTTTGTTTTTTGAGAGAGGTGAGACAGGGTCCTGTTACATTGCCTAGGCTGGAGTGCAGTGCTGAGATCACGGCTCACTGTGGCCTTGACCTCCCTAGTGTGTGCCACCACACCCAGTTAATTTTTTATTTTTTGTAGAGATGGGGGGGGTGTCTCACTGTGTTGCCCTTTCTGGTCTTGAACTTCTGGCACACACTTGTGATCAAGCACAGACACGTGATCAAGTGATCATGCTGCCTCAGCCTCCCAAAGTGCTGGGATTGCAGGTATGAGCCACTGATTAAAATTGGCCTAAAATCTTTTTTATTTTTTTGAGACAGAGTCTTGCTTTGTTACCCAGGCGGGAGTACAGTGGCACGATCTTGGCTCACTGCAACCTCCACCTCCCAGGTTCAAGCAATTCTTCTGCCTCAGCCTCCTGAGTAGCTGGGATTACAGGCACGTGCCACCATGCCCAGCTAAGTTTTGTTTTAGTAGAGACGGGGTTTCACCATGTTGGTCAGGCTGGTCTCGATCTCCTGACCTCGTGATCTGCCCACCTCGGCCTCCCAAAGTGCTGGGATTACAGGCATGAGCCACCGCACTGAGCCTGAAATCTTTAATGAAGAGTATTACCTCACCCCTCCCGAGTCTGAAGATACTGCCTCATCGGACCAGAAAATAGGCAAGGAAGGCTCTCAAAAGCAGGAGGTACGTGCCTTGCATCCTGTGCACAGAAGTCTACGCAGAGGAGCTGGACGCACTGGCCTGACTGTCCTCCTGTGTTCTGAAATCACAGTGACCACAAAGAGTCACAACAGCTTAAACACAGAAAGCCATGCCTCTAAGAAGTATCCAAATCACCACATTCTTGTTCCTTTTTTTTTTTTTTTTTTTTTTTTTTTTACTATTCAACTACATCATCCAAAAGGAACAGAAAGAATATAAGTATAGCAGGTACTTGGCATGGCAGGCCTCATCTTTGAGACTTTGCCTAATGGTGAATGACCTGGAAAGTTCACACCTTTGTTCTTTGCTTTTTATCGTAAACTCTCCAGTCTTTATAAAAGTTACAAACACTTTAATTCTTTGTGTGGAAAAAAAAGACACTCCAAAATAAATTAGGGTTATGAAATGAAACACAAGTTATTCTTACCACAAAAATGATATGTTGAGGTGCTATCTGCCAAAGCAGAGATTCTCCAGGATTCCTTGCGGTAAGCCAGCAAATGTCAGCCGTCCGTGGTAATAAACGAAGACCATTTGCCCCACAGCACCCCCTAGCCGGCTTCAACAGCTGCCCATCTTATAGTCCCAGTGAAAGTGGCAGAAGGCTTGAGAGTGTCCCGGGAGGACAGAGGGCACAGAGGCATCTCTGCCAGAGACCAGCCCTTCGCAGCCAGGGAAGATGAAAGAGCCCTGGGTTTTCAGTCTGGGCTCTGCACACTCCTGGGTGGCCTCCGCTCCTCCACCCCTCCCACTCCCATCCCACACCTGGATTGCATCTGATTGGGATGAAGAACAAACCGAGCCTGGTTTTGAGGTTTGGGTGGGATGCTTGGCTTGGTTTTGTTTCCTCAGAGAGAGGCAGCCAGGTGGGACTGGAAAGAACTGGCACCCAGCTGTGTCTAGATGGGAGAATGGGCTGAGGATGGGGTTAGAGGCAGAATGAGAGAGGCAGGAGGGAGGTGGCCTTCCGTGGAGGGAAGGCATCCATGTGACATCCTCTGACTTAGAAGGCATCCTCTGACTTACAGCCTCTCTCAGCTGGCTTAGTGGGCCCTGAGCCTGCACAGCCTTGGTCTCTGGATGGGAGGGATGTGGGGGAGTCTTGGCCAAGTCTGTGTCAGAGTGAGGCTGTAGACTTTTCCCTGCCCTTAAGTTCTCTCCTTGCTCTACCTCACCTAAACTTGTCTAAGCACAGACATGTGATTCTTCTCCCCACACCAGCTCTTCAGACGATCAATCAATCAATGAACTTCTTGTCCATCATCTACTGTGTATATAGATTCTTTTCTTTCTTTTTATTTTTTTTTAAGAGACAGGCTTTCACCACGTTGGCCGGGCTGGTCTCGAACTCCTGATCTCAGGTGATCCGCCTGCCTTGGCCTCCCAAAGTGCTGGGATTACAGGCGTGAGGCACCACGCCCGGCCTCTTTCTTTTTAAATATAATTTAATTATTTCCTTTTTTTTTTTTTTTTTTTTTGAGACAAGGTCTCACTCTTGCCCAGGCTGGAGTGCAGTGGCACTATCTCAGCTGGCTGCAACCTCTGTCTCCCAGGTTCAAGCAATTCGAGAGCCTCCGCCTCCTGAGTAGCTGAGATTATAGGTGTGCACTACCACCTCTGGCTAATTTTTTGTATTTTTAGTAGAGACAGGATTTCACCATGTTGCCAGGCTGGTCTCAAACTTCTGGGCTCAAGTGATTCACCTGCCTCAGCCTCCCAAAGTGCTGAAATTACAGGCATGAGCCATCGCATCCAGGCTGGTTTATTTATTTTTATCTTTATTGGAGGGCAGTCAGAGCCTGGAAGAGAGGGTCTGTTCCATCCAAACACTGTCAGAGCAAGAGCAGGCCCACTGAATGCACCACTACCTTGGCTAACAGCTGAGATAAAGCCAGCTCCAAGATGGTCCTGGGCCTGTAAGTGGTGGGGAGAGAGAGGGAGTTGAGCACTGACGGGGAAGAAGAAAAATTGCCTCCTCCTGTTCTTCAACCTTGACGCTCTGTGTTGCTGGGGAGAAAAAAGAAAAAGGAGATTAGGAAAAGAATAACTAACAGGAGGCACCCATGAGTCCTCCTCATAGGCCAGGCACCCTCACAACAGCCCTCTTAGGAAGTCAGAGCCATTGCCGTTTCCACCCTACAGGTGAAGGGTTTACAAACTGGGATTGAGAGGCTGAGCAACTTGCTGCAGCGCGGAATGTGCTCCTCCAATCAAAGCCTGCACTCCTCAGCAGGATGCTGGAGGAAGACAAGGGAGAGGAAGGAAGAAATGTTCTGCAGGGGCCGGGTGCAGTGGCTCACGCCTGTAATCCCAGCACTTTGGGAGGCCGAGGCAGGTGGATCACGAGGTCAAGAGATTGAGACCATCCTGGTCAATATGGTGAAACCCCGTCTCTACCAAAAATACAAAAAATTAGCTGGGCATGGTGGCGCGTGCCTGTAATCCCAGCTACTCAGGAGGCTGAGACAGGAGAATTGCCTGAACCCAGGAGGCGGAGGTTGTGGTGAGCCGAGATCGCGCCATTGCACTCCAGCCTGGGTAACAAGAGCAAAACTCCGTCTCAAAAAACAAAACAAAACAAAACAAAAAAACCGAAATGTTCTGCAGGGGCCCAAGGCTGCTCTGTGTGGAATAAACAGGATTACTACTTGGGAGGCTGAGGTGGGGAGTTGGAGGCCAGCCTGGGCAACATAGCAAGACACTATCTCAAAATAAATAAACTTAAGATTCATTGTTTTGTGGCTCACGCCCGTAATCCCAACACTTTAGGAGGCTGAGGCAGGCGGATCACCTGAGGTTAGGAGTTCGAGACCAGCCTGCCCAATATGGTGAAACCCTGTCTTTAAAAAAAAATTAAAATAGGCTTGCGCTGGAACGTGGTTTTGCTTGTAAGGGTCATAAGATGGAAACGCTCATGGAACGTAGAACTATCCCGCCGTGGGTGAAATTTCCTGAAGACCTGAAAGATCCAGAAGTGTTCCAGGTCCAGATGTAGCTGCTGGAAGCCATGTTCGGCCGGGATGGATGTCGAATCCCTTACATCGAGCAGGTGAGCAAGGCCATGCTCGAGCTGAAGGCTCTGGAGTCTACAGACTTCACCGAGATCATGGTCTACAGCTCCTATATATACAAGCTCCGGGCCAAATGGATGCTCCAGTCTATGGCTGAGTGACACCGCCAGCGCCAGGAGCAAGGGATGCTCAAACTTGAGGAAGTCATGAGTGCCCTCGAACTAAGCTCTTAGATGAAGTGAACCAGCTTCCAAACAGGATGAAGACCAGGATGTAGAGATTAGTTTGTCGTCAGCATTGGAGTGATGTCTCCAGCTTGGTTTAAAATCTGTTCCAGCCTGAGGAGTTGAGGGAAAATCATCTATTTAGGCGTCTCTACCTTGGGTCTGAGTCTTTTTGTGAATATCTTTGATGGTTGCCAATACAAGTTTTTCTTCCCCATTTTAAAAATGAACAATAAAGTTTTAAATCAGTAAAAATAACTAAATAAAAAATTAAAATTAATTTTTTTTTTTTTTTGAGATGGAGTCTCATTCTGTTGTCCAGGCTGGAGTGCAGTGTTGCAATCTTAGCTCACTGCAACCTCTGCCTCCTGGGTTCAAGCGATTCTCATGCCTCAGCCTCCTGAGTAGCTGGGACTACAGGCACATGCCACCATGCCTGGCTAGTTTTTTGTATTTTTAGTAGAGACAGGGTTTCACCATGTTAGCCAGGATGGTCTCTATCTGCTGACCTCATGATCCACCTATCTCAGCCTCCCAAAGTGCTGGGATTACAGGCATGAGCCACCTCACCCAGCCTAAAATAAATTTTAAAATAAAATTTAAAAGGCTGGGCACAATGGCTCATGCTTATAATCCCAGCACTTTGGGAGGCCGAGGTGGGTGGATCATCTGAGGTCAGGAGTTGAGACCAGCCTGACCAACATGATAAAACCCCATCTCTATGAAAAATACAAAAATTAGCCAGGTATAGTGGTGCACACCTGTAATCCCAACTACTCAGGAGGCCGAGTCATGAGAATGCTTGAACCCAGGAGGTGGAGGTTGCAGTGAGCCGAGATTGTGCCACTGCACTCCACCCTGGGTGACAGAGCAAGACTCTGTCTTAAATAAATAGGCTGGGTGCGGTGGCTCATGCCTGTAATTCCAGCACTTTTGGAAGCCGAGATGGGTAGATCACCTGAGGTCAGGAGTTCAAGACCAGCCTGGCCAACATGGTGAAACCATGTCTCTACTAAAAATACAAAACTTAGCTGGGCTCAGTGGTGGACTGCTGTAATCTCAGCTACATGGGAGGCTGAGGTAGGAGAAATCACTTGAACTTGGGAGGCAGAGGCTTCAGGGAGCTGAGACCACTCCACTGTATTCCAGCCTAGGTGACAGAGCAAGAATCTGTCTCAAAAAAAAAAAAGAATAAAAAAGATGAGGGAGTGGAAGAAAGAGTGGCAGCCTGTGGTTCAGGAGTTGTCACTAATGGGCTCCCCAGCTTCCTTTCTATCATGTCCACCTAAGATGCGACTAGAAATTTCAAAGCCACAAAATCCAAAGCTACTGAGCCATTTCTGCCTGGGGTTGGGGAAGGCAGCCAGCTGGGCTCTCTGCTCAACTGTTCTCCCTTGCATTTTGCCAGTTTGTTTTTTCTCTCTCTCTTTCTCTTTTTTTTTTCTTTTTTTGAGATGGAGTTTTGCTCTTGTTGCCCAGGCTGGAGTGCAAATGGCAAAATCTCAGCTCACTGCAACCTCCACCTCCTAGGTTTAAGTGATTCTCCTGCCTTAGCCTGGCAAGTAGCTGACATTACAGGCACGCACCACCATGCCTGGCTAATTTTTTATGTTTTTAGTAGAGACAGGGTTTCTTCATGTTGGTCAGGGTGGTTTTGAAATCCCAACCTCAGGTGACCCGCCTGCCTTGGCCTTCCAAAGTGGTGGGATTACAGGCATGAGCCACCATGCCCAGCAGTTTGCTTTCTTATATGTTGTAGCCCTGGAAATAATTAACCCTCAAGAAGTTAAGTCTTGGCCAGGCATGGTGGCTCACACCTATAATCCCAACACTTTGGGAGGCTAAGTCAGGAGGATCACTTGAGGCCAGAAGTTCAAGACTAGCCTGGGCAACATAGCAAGACCTACAAAATATAAAAAAGTTAGCTGACCATGATGGCACACAACTATAGTCCTCCCTACTTAGAAGGCTGAGGTGGGAGATTGCTTGAGCCCAGAAGTTGGAGGCTGCAGTGAGCTATGATTGCACCACTGCACTCCATTGTGGTGACGGACTGAGACTCTGCCTCAAAAAAAAAAGCAGGAGCCAAGCCTCTGATCTTTATTTAGAAAGGGAAAATTTCACTGGCAATAAAAAAAAGAGAAAGAAAGTGAAAACTTATTGAATAATGTTTCAGCAAACAAAATAATTTAAATGCTTACACTTAAAAAAAAAAAGCTTGCACTTTGCAAATGTGTGTTCTAAAAGTTGACTAGGCTTAGTTAAAATGGGTATGTCGTGAGGAGTTTAAAGAACAAGCCCTAGAAGAACCTCAAAGAGCTCCCAGAATGCGTAAACCTCAGCTGAGGAGAAAACAGCTTTTTTTCCTGTGACTTTGAACCCGTCCCTCAAATTTCAGGTGCCCAGTCTACAGGCATTGCCTGGGCAGTATTACGTCATTATACCCAATCTTGGATTTGTCACTGTCTCCCTCCTGCCTTTCCCTCTCTTGCCCTCTCCTGTGGATTTGTAAGGCTAAGCTTCTCCTCTCTTTCTCTCCCCTTTGCCTGAACTTTAGGCCTCTTTGCCGTTCCGCAGACCGTGGCTCCCAGCCCTTCTGGAAGTCCCTGAGCTAAAGACGAGGATGGCCTTCCTCTGGTGTAGAGACGGACCTGAAGCTTGCTCCCAAGCCAGCAGATCACCCCGCCAGGCCGCCCTCCAGTCATCAGGGCACTGCTCTGCTCAAAAACTTAACGTCTCCCCCTTGAAATCCGGCCAAGCCTACCCATCAGAACTGATTCACCACTTGGTCCTCACTCAGCTGTTTCTGAAATGCATGGCCTCTGCTGGTGCCTTTCCCTCCACTCAGAACCCTTTCTTTTCCCCCACTTTCCCCCACCTATGTAGATCTGTTCAGCGTTCCTGGCCCGGTCAAAGTTCCAGGGAGCTTCGTCGAATGCCCCAGGCCGTATTCCAGAGCGCCTTCCCCGCAGGACTTCCGCTGGGCACCCCGCATCGTGCAGTCTGCGTTCCTTGACAGTGTCCTGCGTGAGTGGGGACAGCGGGTCTATGGAGTCACTTCTCTTGGAAGCTTTTCCTGACCACCTCCCTCCCCACCCGGTCTGGGAGCCCTTCTGCAGGACGCTGGGCCCTGGGCCCTCCCCGACCCCCATCACCCTCACCGCCCGTCTCAGGACTGTCATTACCCCGGCCCGACGGCAAGCTGCCTGGGGCAACGGCGGCGCCCGCCTCGCTGTCCGGCGTGCCCCGGCCCGGGCCCAGGGCCGAGAGGGTGTTCACCGCCTGGAGTGAGCGGGGCCGGGCGTGTGGCAGCCACTACCAGTCCAGGTCTCAACCCCGGGCCGGGCGCACCTCGCGAATCCGCCGGGCCTGGGTGGAAAGGAGCCGGCGCGCGGCGGGCGTCCTCCCTGGAAGGGTTAAGCCACCTCTCCCCAACCCGGGGAGGCGAGGGGGCGAGTCCGGCAGAAGGTCCTGTTTACCGCGGCTCCGCGCGGGGCAGGGCCCTGGGAGAGGGGTTGCCGTGGCAACCGGCCGGGCGCCCGCCAGCTGCGGATTAGCTCACTGGGCCGGGCGGGATGGGTCGGGAGGAGGGGGCGTGCGTCGCGCAGATCGTCGCGGAGCCGCGGCAGGAGGAGGAGGCAGGGGCCGCGGGCTAGCCTGCGCTGGGCCGGGCGAGAGAAGCGCGCCGCCGGGGCTGGGGGCGGCGGGGACCCCACGGGAGCGCGCGCGCGCGCGGCGGGGACCCCAGGGGCTTGCGGGCGGCAGGGGGAGGCTCGGCGGACAAAGGGGCGGAGGGCGGAGGGCGATGGCGTCCCCGGCCCCCGCCGCCGCCCGCCCCCGCGCCGCGCCGCCCGCCGTCCCGGCCCGCCCCAGCGTCCCCGAGATGCGCCCCGGAGCCCGCGGAACCGCCGCTCGTGGGGAGGTAGGGCCGGCTGGGCCGGGCAGGGGGGTGCGGGGTCGAGCTGGGGAGGGAAAGGGGACGAAGGAGGGAACGCGCGCGGAGGGAGGAAACGGCTGGAGCGGTCCGAGCCCTGACTGGGGAAGCGGCTCTGCGAACGGGAGCCCGAGTTCCCGCGTGCGGCCGGGGAGCCGGGGGCCGTCCCGCCTGGTCTCCGGACTTGTGCAAAGCGCGGTCCAGACGTCCCTCCCGGGCTCGGTCTGACTCCCGGGGCTGAGCCCGGACGCCGCCTTCCCGCGTCTCCGGGACCTGCAGAAACTTGGCAGACCCCCGCCCTGCGCTGTGCTGGGTCCCCCGGGGCGCGAGTGTGAGTGTGTGCGTGTGCGCGCGCGTGTGTGCCTGCGTGTCTGTGTGTGTGTGTGCGCTCACGCGTGTATCTGCGAGTGCCTGTGTGGGTGTGGGTGTGTGAGTGTGTGCGCGCGTGCAAGCGAGGGGAATCGGCGGCTGAGCACCCGATCCCCCCTCTCGGCCCTCAGCATTTGCAGTCTTGAGAAAGCAAGAAGGTGAAGATGACTGACTGAATGGTCTTCTTCCACTTTGTCCCCAAGGGTGGAGTTGGGAGAAGATGGAGCCCAGGGGAAGTCCCTTATCAACACAGGACACAATCGTATTAGGAGAGTCACAGAGAGCTGGGTGAGACCACGCAGTAGAGCCAGACCTCAGCCGTGGAATCTTGTCCTGGGGGGCCTGGGACAGGAAGCAGGAGGGCTCTCCAGGGGCGTAGATTGGGCAAGGGAAGTGCAGTGACCCTGGCTTAACCAGCTGGTGCTGACTTGCAGCTGTTGTTCAGATGCGATTCAGGGATGTGACTTCCTCAAGGTTCCAAATGACATGGGGGGTAACAGTGTTATAATAGGCGTGCTACAATAATCTTGTTAGTAAATTCTTACATCCTCTGTGGTTACCTCATAAAAGAAGAGAAAGAAATTCCTTCTCTTTACATCATCAAATACCAGATACCAAAAGAGCGGAGTAGACAGTCTTTGGGTGGGCAGCGTGGGATGGAGCAGAGCTCCAAGAGGAAGTGTGTGAGTGTGCAAATGTCTGTGTGTGAGTGTGTGGGTCAGAGACCATTTGTGAGGCCCGGTTATGAAAATGCTGGCGGGAGGCTGGCTTCCAGTCCTTTTTTGGTTTTTTTATTTTTATTTTTTGAGACGGAGTCTTGCTCTGTCACCCAAGCTGGAGTGTGGTGGCTCAATCTCGGCTCCCTGCAACCTCCACCCCCGGGGTTCAAACGATTCTCCTGCCTCAGCCTCCCGAGTAGCTGGGATTACAGGCATCCGCCACCATGCCCAGCTAATTTTTGTATTTTTGGTAGAGACAGGGTTTCACCATATTGACCAGGCTGGTCTCAAACTACTGACCTCAGGTGATCTGCCCCTTGGCCTCCCAAAGTGCTGGGATTACAAGCGTGAGCCACTGTGCCTGGCCTCCCTTTATTCTGGAAGATTAATAAAATCCTGTGTCATATATTCTATTCGCCTTAAACAGCTCTGTGTGCTAGGCGTGTGTGCTAGACATCAGTGGCACAGAGAGGAAGGAGACGTCCTCTATCCTTCCAGGAACACCATCCTAGCTGAGTAGTCAGACAAAAAAGTAAAACCAGTCCTGGCCCGGCCTGGCTGTGAGGGCCACATAGCATAGAGCTAGGGCAGCCCAGAGAGGAGCTGGTGTAGGGAAGCCCCACAGAGTAGGCGATGCTTGAGCTAAGCCCTGAAAACTGCCTCACCAAAGAAACAGCAGGAAAGGTTCTTTCAGGCTGAAAGAACAGCACATGCAAAGTCACCAAGAGGGTCTAGCGGAGGCCAGCGAGTGAGTGGCTGCAGGTTGCCGGATGCTAGTGCATCCTGGGTAGAAGTGAGGCGGGGGCTGTCAGGGCAGAGGCATAGGGAAGGAAGGACTCCTTCTGCTTGTGGGGTGGGGAGGCCTGGAGGAGGAGGAGGAGACCAAGGCTTTTTGCAACACCCAGGCCAAATTACTGAGGAGCAGGAGAGGCTGAAAGGATGCCAGAGATCAAGAGGCAGGACCTGGTGACTAGTTTGGGCACAGAGTGTGATAACTTAGACTAAAACCAAGTCAGAAATGCTCAGGAGAAAACAAAGCGGAGTGAAAGGAATGCGGACCTTTTGAGCAGCCTGCGTGTAGCAGATTACAACACTTGGACAACGCATTTGGCTGTAAGTTTTCTGGCAGCTTAGGGACAAACAAAAATACACTGGGTTGCATGGTTTGGGATTTTGGAAAACAGAAAGCATAGAAATTAATTCTCAGAACAAAATTGTTCCTGGAATTGAACTCATCTGGGAATTTATCATGTGGAACTTTATGTAAAGACTTAAGAGTGACAGAGAAAAAAAAATCCTCATTGCTGGTGTTGCAAAAGATGGGAAGATAAAACTCCCCTCACTGTCTTCCTCTACCATCTGTGATGTCTGGGGGACTGAACTGCACTTCCATGAGGGCTGAGTGTTATCTTAGGGTATGGGGTCAGGGGAATTCTATACAGAGGAAACAGTGGTCCCTCGAGTGCAGGAAGAGCTGACACCCATCTCCATGAATGTAGAGAGCAAGGCATCCGGGGTGCTCAGCCATGGAGAAGAAGGCTCATCATAGTATAGCCCAGAGAGGGGTGGGCTGAGACTCTGGTCTGGAGAAGGGGACAGGTAGGGAATAACA
Organism: Saimiri boliviensis; assembly: GCF_048565385.1. Classification (NCBI taxonomy): domain Eukaryota; kingdom Metazoa; phylum Chordata; class Mammalia; order Primates; family Cebidae; genus Saimiri; species Saimiri boliviensis. The sequence goes on from NC_133458.1 coordinate 16,987,448, forward strand.
CGTTTGGAAGGGCCAACATCCAGGAATCCTGACCCCCAGGGAAACAGGCAGGGAGAATGGGCACAGCATTGTAGGAGTCCATTCATATGGGCAAGTCCACTCTCCAGGGTGGTCCTGGTCTTTCTGCCTCCAGATTTGATGTAGCGCCTCCATCTAAAGGCGTAGGTAAAGGATGGGACTCAGGAGACCAGAGATCCTCTTCAGGAGACCAGTTTGCTGCAACATGAGGAATTTGCAGAGGAACCAGGTGTGGGAGCTGAGAACTCGGGGGTCCTGCAGACTTAGGCGCAGATCTCTTGGCCAGGCCCTTCCCTTTGGTTTCTGCAGAAGGCAGAGAACCTAAAGAATCTATGTCCATACACTGCTAATGTGTTTTAACTCTCAACTTTAAACTACTTCTTGCCAATTATAGCTGTCTTAAATTAACATTCAGTAGGTGTGAGATTCTACCCCTCCAATCACATTTCTTAACGTTTTTATCTTGGGGTGCACATTAAAATATACATTTAAATGCTGGGGAGAAGAGTTTGAGGCCAGCCTGGGCAACATAGCGAGACACCAAGACACCATCTCTACAAAAAAATAAAAGAGATTGGCCAAGCACAGTGGCTCATGCCTATAATCTCAACACTTTGGGAGGCCGAGGCGGGCAGATCACTTGAGGTCACGAGTTTGAGACCAGCCTGGCCAACCCATCTCTACTAAAAATACAAAAATTAGCCAGGCATGGTGGTGCGTGCCTACAATCCCAGCTACTTGGGAGGCTGAGGCAGGAGAATTGCTTGAACCTACGAGGCAGAGGTTGCAGTGAGCCAAGATTGCATCACTTCATTCCAGCCTGGGTGACAGAGCAAGATTCCATCTCAAAAAATAAATGAATAAAAGAAATTAACCGCACAGTGGCACATGCCTGTAGTCCCAGCTACTCGGGAGACTGAGGCGGGAGGATCACTTGAGCACAAGGAGGTTGAGGCTGCAGTGAGCTATGATTGTGCCACTGCACTCCAGCTTGGGCGACAGTGAGACCCTATGTCAAACAAACAAAAACGCCGGGTGCGGTGGCTCAAGCCTGTAATCCCAGCACTTTGGGAGGCCGAGGCGGGTGGATCACGAGGTCAAGAGATCGAGACCATCCTGGTCAACATGGTGAAACCCCGTCTCTACTAAAAATACAAAAAATTAGCTGGGCATGGTGGCACGTGCCTGTAATCCCAGCTCCTCAGGAGGCTGAGGCAGGAGAATTGCCTGAACCCAGGAGGCGGAGGTTGCAGTGAGCCGAGATCGCGCCATTGCACTCCAGCCTGGGTAACAAGAGTGAAACTCCGTCTCAAAACAAACAAACAAACAAACAAACAAAAACAAAAAACAAACAAACTAAAAATGCTGGGGAGGAAGATTTAAAAACAACTGATGCCCTAGGTCAATTAAATCAAAATCTCTAAGAGTGGGCCCTGGCATCAATATTCTTTTAAGGTCCCCAGATTGATTTTAAGGTACAGCTGAGGTTGAGATTGGCTGCTCTAACAGTCACCTATAAAGAACCCATCACAGTGGCGGGGACAGAAACCCAGATTCCAAAAGCTCCCGGATGGGGCACATGGGATGCCTCACAGGTCCTCAGAAATGGACAAGGCTGGCCTGCTTGTGCCTGGTGTTCCACACAGTCTATTGGGCTCCTAGTCTGGCTGCTTATCCCCTGAGGTCTTTGCCGGCCCTCCTCTGTTCCTTCTGGCAGTCACCTTGCTGAAGACTGGGGGTTAGGAGTTGCTTCCCTGGAGCTGCCCTGGATTGCTCTTTCTTGGAGAGATTCTAGTGAAACTGCTTTTCCATGGGTTCGTTGTTCAGCCCCTTTCAGGCCGTGACCTCTCACTGTCCTCACCACTGCCTCTCTGCCCACACACATTGTTGCTCTGTGACCCCAGGAGCCTGGCCCTGGGCGCTGAGGCCCTTCTGCCACCTGAACCAGACCGCCTCTACTTGTATCCCCGGCTCTCTTGAAATTCCCTTTGCTGGTTACTCAGGGAGAAGAATGCCAGGCCCCACTGCCCCCTTTAATGATAGGAGGCAAGCACTGCCTGGAAGTAGGGCAAGCCGTGAGCGAAGTTCTCTACTTTCGATGTGCAAAAGACAGCAACGTGCTGGGAAGGCAGCGTCAGACTCTCCTGTACCCTCACCTTAAAATCAGTGTCTGATGTGGGCAAAAGTTCACTCCATCAGCCCTCATTTTGCCGGAAGTTAAGCTCTTTGCCAGCTAGGCACATAATTGCTACTCTGTCTTCAGCTTCTCTTTGGCACGTTTGTCACTAGCTTGCAGTTCAGAGGGGCTAAAAGACAGATAAGCCCAAGACCCACTTTTCCAACTGGCTGTACTATGGGAAACCAAGTGATTGGTTTTTTTCCCTGGCCTTGAGGGAAGGAAGGGGTGGTCACCCTTGTAGCAAGCTTAGGGAAGAGGTTAGCTTCCCTCAGTGGCAGGGAACCAGGAGGTTATAGGCACTCCTTCAGAAGGAAATGAAAGCAGGGATCATTAGCTGGAGAGTGGGACCAGGACAGTGAGCCGTGACCTTGGCTGTGACCCCTCCTCCCGGGATCCCCAGGCCTTCCATACACTGCACATCTTATCTGAAGGACTTGTCAGACCCCTTCAAGTGGAGTGCCAAAAGCGTTTCTTTTTGTGGTTTTGTCTTCTAAAAAAGTACACTTAAAAATTGTAGGTGTACTTATAAACTTTATATGTAATCTATGAAAGTTATATTTGTCATTAAACATTTATTTATTTATTTAGACAGGGTCTTGCTCTGTTGCCCAGGCTGGAGTTCGTGGTATAATCATGGCTTACTGCAGCTTCCACCTCCTGGGCTCAAGTGATCCTCGTGCCTCAGCCTCTTGAGTAGCTGGGACTATAGGCATGCACCACCGTACCCAGCTAATTTTTGTATTTTTAGGAGAGACAGATTTTCCCCATGTTGTCCAGGCTGGTCTCAAACTCCTGGGCTTAAGCAGTTCACCTGGCTTGGCCTTCTAAAGTGCTGGGACTACAGGCATGAGCCACTGCACCTGGCCAAAAAAAAAAATTTATTTTTTTGAGGTGGAGTCTTGCTCTGTCACCCAGGCTGGAGTGTAGTGGTGTGATCTTGACTCACTACAACTCCTGCCTCCTGGGTTCAAGCAATTCTTCTGCCTCACCCTTTCAAGTAGCTGGGACTATAGGTGCCCACCACCTTGCCTGGCTAGTTTTTGTATTTTTTAGTAGAGATGGAGTTTCACCACATTGGCCAGGTTGGTTTGGAACTGCTGACGTTAAATGATCTGCCCGCCTCGGCCTCTCACAGTGCTGGGATTACAGGTGTGAGCCACCATGCGTGGCCAAAACTTTTAAATTTCTAATTTTAATATGTTTTCTTCTAAAAGTTAACAAAACTTAAAATATAATACATTGCCTCTGTGCATGTGCCACAGTATGAATTTTAATGGTCATATTAACTTAAATAGAAATTCATAAACTATTCAGGGCAAAACCAGTATGGATACAATTGGGTTAAGGAACAGAGAGGTACTGTATCTTTTTTTTTTTTTTTTTTTTTGAAACGGAGTTTCGCTCTTGTTACCCAGGCTGGAGTGCAATGGCATGATCTCGGCTCACCGCAACCTCCGCCTCCTGGGTTCAGGCAATTCTCCTGCCTCAGCCTCCTGAGTAGCTGGGATTACAGGCACACACCACCATGCCCAGCTAATTTTTTGTATTTTTAGTAGAGACGGGGTTTCACCATGTTGACCAGGATGGTCTTGATCTCTTGACCTTGTGATCCACCCGCCTTGGCCTCCCAAAGTGCTGGGATTACAGGCTTGAGCCACCGTGCCTGGCGGTACTGTATCTTATTATTGTTTTAAGAGTGAGTATTAGAATCTCATTTTCAAAATAACCATCACTTGGCACAAATAGATTCAATAAGCATGTGGCTTTGAAATCTATTTTAATCTAGCAATTCCACTTTTTGGAATTTATCTTAAAAAAATATTGGAACAAGTGCTAGAGAGTATTTGTGGCAGTATTGTTGGTAGTAGCAGAGGTTGGAGGCTGAAGTGGGAGGATCACTTGAGCCTGGGGGCAGAGATTGCAGTGAGCCAAGATCACGCCACTGCACTCCAGTCTGGGCCACAGAGGCTCCATGTTGTCCCAATTTTGTCTCTTGCTGTTGGTTTCATGTTTCCATAACCTTGGTCACACATCACCGTGATTCCACATGTTGTGTAGAAAAGAGCCAACCCAGCAAAGCAATCTCAGGGCTTCTCTTTCTCTCCCTTAAACTTCCCCACTTCTCAGAAGAGAAGATGCAGTAATAGTCAAACTTGATTTGATTTGATTTTTTGCAAGTTTATGGTAGGTAATAGATAGGGTAACCATATACATACAGTGGGACAGTAGCGAAAGTAAGAAGGGAGCACTAGGCCTGACACAGTGGCTCACGACTGTAATCCCAGCGCTTTGGGAGGCCGAGGCGGGCAGATCACCTGAGGTCAGAAGTTCGAGACCAGCCTGGCCAATGAAACACCATCTCTACTAAAAATACAAAAATTAGCTGAGTGTGGAGACGGGCACCTGTAGTCCCAGCTACTCGGGAGGCTAAGGCAGGAGAATCGCTCGAATCCAGGAGGTGGAGATTGCAGTGAGCCGAGATCGCGCCACTGCACTCCATCCTGGGCGACAAGAGCAGTGAAACATCTCCTCAAAAAAAGAGAGAGCACTAAAAGTAAGTTTTAGTTGATGTACAATAGGCCTGACCTGGACTGTCCCTCCGAACTGCACCTTGTGGCCACGCTGGTAAAGGCTGAGAGTTGGATATGCTCATTCATTCTCTTTGCTGGGACAGGTGTGTTGACCAAGCCAGAGGTGATTGGGGACCCTCCCTCTGTCTATCCCACGCCACCTTTCTTATCCACATCTAGAGTTGAGGCTTGAGTTTAGGGAAAGGAAGGGGGCCGGGTTGGTAACCTAAGGTTGCATGTGAACTTCCTTCTTGATCCCATTCATTGAATCAGAGGAGACAGATAATACTTTCACTACCTCTCCTAGCTTACCATGGAAATTTAATAACTGCCTGTCTTCTTCCAGCAAACTTTAAAGCGTTAAAACAGGAGGCTTCTATAATTTTATTTGGGCATTTCATGAGCGTGGGAAATACAGACTAAACCTCCCCAGACGACCAGGCAGCAGCATTTGTAAGGGATCACACAGCAAATTACTGTGCATGGTCCAGAGTGAAGTTGGTTGGGGGAGAAGCCACATGCTCTGGTTTGGTTACTAGATAGAAATGATGGAACACCCTAAGACATAGAACTGGTGTCCCCTGAGTTTGGAGTGAGACTAGTCTCTCATCCGCAGACTTGTTGGTGACTGTGAAGATGGAAAGGAACTTCCCGAAGCAGCTTGCCTCGTGCTCTGGAATCTTCAGCCAGGGCAATGTCTCCAACACCCTGGAGACTCAGAGGGATTCTCTACTTAATATTCTGAGCTGCAGATGAGATTTGCTGAGATTTGTCAGGAAGTGTGTGGTCATCCAACCCCAAATGTAACTCCCTGGCATCTTGTGGTGACTGTCATCTGTCATCTGGTCCATTTCATCATCTGTATTTGTGACAATCAACAAACATACACAACCTTCCAGGATATCAGAAGGCGACCAGTGCCCTCTGTTTACCCTCCAGCTGACTGATGCGTCTAACGGGGTGGAAAAACGTCAGAGAAGAGAGAGCTTCTTAATGCCTCTCCAAACAATCAGACTGGAAGATTCCAGCACTGCAGAGAGCCAAGAGAGCTTCTTATGCCAGGCTCGTCTTTAACTGGAACATAGGACAGGCAAGATTCCTGGTCTGGGATGGAGCTGAGAGAGATGGGGATAGGGGCTAAGAGGCTGGTTCTAGGTACACACACAACCCCAAGGTTCAGTCTGCCAATTTATCAGAGAAATCGAGAAAGAGAATGCTCCTTTTGGGACGAAGAGAGAAGCAGAACAGATGCAAGAGTCCCATGAGGCAGATCCACGTGTTCCTTCCCCACACCCCTGAAATCTGGCTTCTATTCCTAACCATCTGCTGAAACCATGTCTCAGGTTACTAATGGTTCGTCCATGGCCAATTCCCTGTTCTTACGCTTCTTCATCTCACTAATGCACGTGACACACCCCTGATCCTTCCTTCTTGAAACCCAAGTCAAGGTGGATGTAAAATGGGTGCAGCGATATATCTGCACCACTTGTCAAAATATGGAAATGCATCTATTCTGGTGGGTGAATAGGGTGCCCCACACTCCCAGGACCACCAACTCTCCCCCCGCCAAGATCTGGCCATTAAAGGGTTAACAATAAGGCCATTCTGATTGTTGGGCTCCTGCACGCCTTTGTCATAATTCTCTTTTTGTTTTTTGTTTTATGTTTTTTTTTTTTTTTTTTTTTTTTAAGACGGAATCTCACTCGGTCACCCAGGCTGGAGTGCAGTGGCGCCATCTTGGCTCGCTGCAACCTCTGCGTCCTGGGTTCAAGTGATTCTCCTGCCTTAGCCTCCCGAGTAGCTGAGATTACAGGTGTGCATCACCACGCCTGGCTATTTTTTTTTTTTTTTTTTTTTTTTTTTTTTTTTTTTTAGTAGAGGCAGGGTTTCACCATGTTGGTCAGGCTGGTCTCAAACTCCTGACCTCATGATCCGCCTGCCTCAGCCTCCCAGACTCCTGGGATTATAGGCATGAGCCACTGCGCCCAGCCCCCTCTCCTTCTTCACTATCTCCCTCAGCTCATCATGCTCAAGTTTCATCACTCCTTCCCAAACTGGACCTCTGAGTTGTTCTTTGTACAGACCGTTAGCTCATTACCTCTCACTGCCTCTCGAATGTACCACTCTCACCTTAGTGTGTCCAAAAGAGAACGTATTTTCCTTACATTCCATGGCCTCCTTATTTCCCTGGGTTAGCAAACCTTCAGTCCTCCTTCTTATTTCAGAACATCCCAACATCTAGCCTGCTGCTGGGTCCGCTTCCCACTGGCTCCAACGTGAGTCCCGGGGCTCCCATTCTACCAGGCTGTCTTCATGCTGCTCAGGGCTTTGCCTTCTTCTTTACTCCATGTGTTGGCTTCCTCGGGAGCATTTTCCCTTTCCCAACTCTTGGAATCCAGTGGAGTCTTTCTTAGCCACCAGACTCTACCACTTTGAAGCAGTCCCTGGCTCCCCTTTCATTGCCCTCCTCTAAATTTCTCCAGTTTATATTCGTTTCATAATGTTTGCTGCCGTAGTTCAAATGTATTCCTCCCCTCCAATCTCTGTTGTTGCTGCTACATACCTCTGTGGTTAATTTTGAATACTGCCTTTCACCCTAGACACGATTCTGTTTTGATTGTCCTGATTGTCTTTTGAGAAATAGATTTTCACAGATTCCCCTTTGGAGTTTTCTGTGAGTTTTATTAAGGATGTGTCAGGCATTCCCTGGACCAACCTTGTCTTTCTATTTTGAGCAACTGCAATCTTTTATTGCCATTTGGTTGATAGGGTTTATATCTTTTATCTCTAGCTTTTTTATACTTGTGTATTATCAACAGCACCTCACAGAGGTCTGTCTTTAGCTTGCTGATTAATTGTATTGATTAATTGTAAATGGATCAATGCTGGCTAAGATTAACTAAGTGAAATTACAGACCACGTGCGATGGCTCACACCTGTAAGCCCGGTACTTTGGGAGGCCGAGGTGGGCAGATCATTTGAGGTCAGCAGTTCGAGACCAGCCTGACCAACATGGTAAAATCCCGTCTCTACTAGAAATACAAAAAAAAATTAGCTGGGCATGGTGGCACGTGCCTGTAGTTCCACCTACTCAGGAGGCTGAGGCAGGAGACTTGCTTGAACCTGGGAGGCAGAGGTTGCAGTGAGCTGAGATCGCACCATTGCACTCCAGCTTGGGTGGCAGAGAGAGACTCTGCCTCAACAACATTAAAAAAAAAAATCCAGCTGGGCGCGGTGGCTCACGCCTATAATCCCAGCACTTTGGGAGGCCGAGGTGGGTGGATCACAAGGTCAAAAGATCGAGACCATCCTGGTCAACATGGTGAAACCCCCTCTCTACTAAAAATACAAAAATTAGCTGGGCATGGTGGCGTGCACCTGTAGTCCCAGCTACTTGGGAGGCTGAGGCAGGAGAATTGCTTGAACCCAGTAGGCAGAGGTTGCGGTGAGTGGAGATCACGCCATTGCACTCCAGCCTGGGTAACAAGAGTGGAACTCCATCTCAAAAAAAAAAAAAAGAAAAAAAAAAACCCTTATAGGCAAAAGGGGATTTCCCATATCTTGAAAGTTAGCTAAATAAAAGTGAACACATTTCCAGGCATTGCACAACTTCTGAGTACAAAACACCAGGCACAGATGGGAAGCAAGCAGAAGTAGGGTCTCAGGTCAGGCAGAGCAGGCTGCACTGGTCTGAGGGTGACCTCCGCCTTACTTTCACAGTCGGCACCATAGCCAGTGCAACCGAGGACTGACAGGTCACTGTGCACCCTGGATTCTGCTGCAAAGGGATGAGGATCAGGTCATCTTCTAGTTCCAAAACCAGCTTTTACAGATTATAACAGCACTTATATGTTGGAGAGTAGTTTAGAGCTTATCCACAGTTGTAAACAAGCTAGGCTGCGTAAGCAGCCCGGCAGGTGAGTTGAGGGCATGGTATTGTTACTAATTCATTAAGAATTAATGTATGCTGGCTGGGTGCAGCGGCTCACACCTGCAATCCTAGCACTTTGGGAGGCCGAAACTGGCAGATCACTTGAGGTCAGGAGTTTGAGACAAGCCAGGCCAACTTCGTGAAACCCCATCTCTGCTAAAAATATAAAAATTAGTTGGGCCTGGTGGTGCACTCCTGTAGTCCCAGCTACTTGTTTGGAGGTTGAGGCAGGAGAATCGCTTGAACCCAGGAGACAGAGGTTGCTGTGAGCTGAGATCATGCCATTGCACTCCAGCCTGGGGGATAAGAGCAAAAGTCTGTCTTTAAAAAAAAAAAAAGGGCCGGGCGCGGTGGCTCACACCTATAATCCCAACACTTTGGGAGGCCGAGGTGGGTGGATCACGAGGTCAAGAGATCGAGACCATCCTGGTCAACATGGTGAAACCCCGTCTCTACTAAAAATAAAAAAAAATTAGCTGGGCATGGTGGTACGTGCCTGTAATCCCAGCTACTCAGGAGGCTGAGGCAGGAGAATTGCTTGAACCCAGGAGGTGGAGGTTGCAGTGAGCCGAGATCACATCATTGCACTCCAGCCTGGGTAACAAGAGCAAAACTCCGTCTCAAAAAAAAAAAAAAAAATTAATGTATGCTGGGCATGGTGGTTCACACCAGTAGTCCCAGCAATTTGGGAGGCTGAGGTGGGACGACTGTATGAGCCCAGGAGTTTGAGTCCAGCCTGGCCAACAAATCAAGACCCTGTTTCTATGTCTCTACAAAAAAAAAAAAAAAAAGCCAGTTGTGGCGGTGCACGCCTGTGGTCCCAGCTAATTGGGAGGCTGAGGCGGGAGGACTGCTTGAGCCCGGGAGTTTGAGGCTGCAGTGAACTGTGATTGCGCCACTGCACTCATCCTGGGTGACAGAGTAAGACCCCATCTCAAAAAAGAAAAAAAATAATTAAAAATAAAAATAGGGTCATGCAAATTCATGAAGCGTTCCATATTAAAAATAATAATAAAAAATAAATAAAAATAGGCCAGGTGCAGTGGCTCACACCTGGAATCCCAGCACTTTCGGAGGCCAAGGCAGGCAGATCACTTGAGGCCAGGAGTTCAAGACCAGCCTGGCCAACATGGTGAAACTCCATCTCTACCAAAAATACAAAAAATAATAATAATAATTAGCCAGGCGTGGTGGTGCAGGCCTGTAGTCCCAGCTACTCGGGAGGCTGAGGCACAAGAATTGCTTGAACCCTGGAGGCGGAGGTTGCAGTGAGCTGGGATTGCACCACTGCACTCCAAGCTGGGTGACAGAGCAAGACTCCATCTCAAAAAACTAAACTAAAAATAAATATATATAAATTTAAAATAATAGAGCATTATTACTTATTAGTATTATTTGGCAGGGTTAAGTTCAGAATAATGGGAAACATTTGCTGAGCACTCTTTCTGGGCTGTGCACCATGCCAAATGCTTTATAGGTGCAATCTCATCTAATCCTTACCAGTCTTTGAAAGTAGGTGCTACCATTATCACCATTTTACAGAGGCGAGAACTAAGGCTTAGAAAAGTAACTTGATCAAGGTCCTGAAGCTCTCCAAGTTCACTGGAATTTAAACCTGGGTCTGTCTGATTCCAAACCCTAATGATATACCCTTTCTCAAGCTTTTTCTCAGAACCCAGGAGCAGCTGCAGGAGTGGCCTCAGCTCCATTCTCTTGTGCTGGCCCCAAGCAAGGGGATGGGAGATGACGTCTCCCTCTAAGATTGCTGCCTTTTGTCCAAATGTGCTGGCAGGGAGCCAGGCCTGGAAACTCTGCTCATGGAAAGAAAGAACAGAAGCCAGCAAAAGAGGGTGGGAAGAGGCTGAGGGGAGGAACGGAAGAGGAGGACAGGAAGGCAACGGAGAAAGGAGGTGGGAAGGGGAGGGCTCTGCGGGCAGCACAGCTGGAGAGGGAGCTGCTGTGCCAGGAAGCAAGCGAACGTGACCTCCGCATGCATTCCATCCAAGTGGGCTGTTCGGTGGTGCGGCACGAGCCTCCGGCCCTGGGAGGCTCAGGCCCTGGGCTTGTCCAGGTGCTCAGAGACCAGGACAGATCACACCGGCTGGTCCTTCCTCCCGTTCTCAGGATTACTGTCCAGTGAGGTCAGATCAAAACCACCAGCAGGAAAGCCTTCAGAGGGAAAAACACCACACAATGGCAGCCTCAGGGCTGCCTCTGGAGGTGGGGGAGCTGGCCCGGCAGGGCCCAGGTGTCACAGCGTGTAGAGTGTGCAGGGGAGGGAGGGGGGGAAGGGAGGAGACGGGGTGCTAGGTACTGTGAGTCAGATCAAATCTTAACAATTTCTCGAGTTCCTACTCTGGAGTGAGGCGTGGAACGCCTGCACCCTGCCCCCAAGGTTCACACGTAGGCGTTAGGCACCTGGATGCTGGAGTCAGACAACTGGGAGTCACTCAGCATCCAAGCAGCCCTGGGAAAAGCTAATCCCTCCCGGCCTAAACTGCCACAGCTGAGAAGGGGAGACAGTAGGAAGCTTCCTGTGAGCATAAAGCTAAATGACTTGTGTAGAATCTTGCTTAGGGAGTAGTAACTGCGCAGTCGGTATCAGCTGTTCAATCGTCATTGCAGCTTAATCTGAGGTGTCAAAACATAAATATGTGAAACCTTCAATAAAAAATGTATGAATAGCCGGGCGCGGTGGCTCAAGCCTGTAATCCCAGCACTTTGGGAGGCCGAGGCGGGTGGATCACGAGGTCAAGAGATCGAGACCATCCCGGTCAACATAGTGAAACCCCGTCTCTACTAAAAATACAAAAAATTAGCTGGGCATGGTGGCACGTGCCTGTAATCCCAGCTACTCAGGAGGCTGAGGCAGGAGAATTGCCTGAACCCAGGAGGCGGAGGTTGCGATGAGCCGAGATCGCGCCATTGCACTCCAGCCTGGGTAACAAGAGCAAAACTCTGTCTCAAAAAAAAAAAAAAAAAAAAAAATGTATGAATAACACGGGAAGCCAACCATAGAAGACATAACACAAGGTTATAGACATTCAGTTAGAAAAAACTTTTTCTTCTTACAACTTTTTCTTTTCTTTTCTTTTCGTAAGAAGAAAAAGCATTCAGTAGGAGCCCATTGCTAATATTTTTTGTTTTTGTTTTTGTTGAGGTAGAGTCTCACTCTGTTGCCCGGTCCCCTGAGTCCCCTGGAGTACAGTAGCGCAGTCTTGGCTCACTGCTACCTCTGCCTCCCGGGTTCAAGTGATTCTCCTGCTTCAGTGTCCAGAATAGCTGGGATTACAGGTGCATGCCACCACGCCCATCTGTTTTTTAAATTTTTTTCTCTTTTTTTTTTTTCTTTTTAGTTGGCAAACAGGATGGAAAGTCAACAGATTTTTGTGTGTGTGTATTTTTAATAGAGACAGGGTTTCACTATATTGGTGAGGCTGGTCTCGAACTCCTGATCTCAGGTGATCCGCCTGCCTCAGCCTCTCAAAATGTGGCTCAATCTCAACTCACTGCAACCTCTGCATCCCGGGCTCAAGGCATTCTCCTGCCTGAACCTGCTGAGTAGCTTGGATTACAGGCACATCCTGCCACACCAAGCTGATTTTTGTATTTTTAGTAGAGACGGGGTTTCACCATGTTAGCCAGGCTGGTCTCCAACTCCTGACTTCAGGTGATCCACTTGGCTCAGCCTCTGAAAGTGCTGGGATTACAGGTATGAGCCACTGTGCCCAGCCTCATGGCTAATGTTATCTGGTAGCTATATGGCAAATGTGTTTTGTTTGGTTGGGTTTTTTTGAAAATCCCCAGGCTGGGCGTGGTGGTACACACCTGTTATTCCAGCTACTTGGGAGGCAGAAGCAGGAAGGTCGAAGCGGTATTCACACCACCACACTCCAGCCTCGGCAACAGAGACGCTGTCTCAAAAAGCAAAAAAAAAAAAAGAAAAAAAAATTAAAATCTCAGCATCCTAATAATAACAAAGAACATTTCTCCCTTCTAAACACACACACACACACACACACACACACACACACACACCCCTCTCTGGGTTTCTGAAGAAGCGAGCTCTTCAACTAACAAAAAAAGAAAGAAACGCTTTCAAGAACATGTAACTGGCAGATCCAGGTTCTCCTGTGACAGCTTCTCAGTGGAAACCTGAGTCCCCCGAGGCAATGGAAAGGAGGGTGAGGAGGAGAATGAGCCCTAGGCAGGGTAACAGGAGCCCTGGGTTCTGCTTCTGCCTCTGTCACCACGTGGCCAGGTGACGGGCTAGGTGACCCACAAAACCCCTGGGCCACAATGTTGTCACGTGCAGCCCTGGTGTCCTCCCTGTCCCCTCCCTGTGTCGGTGTTCAGGAGCATCTCCATGCCAGGGGCTTTTCCAGCATCATTACGTACCATTTTTTTTTCCTTTCTTCCTTGAATTTCCTCACTAGACTGGGACCTCTGGAGAGCACTGTCATTTACAGGCTGGGTTCCCAGTGACACACACTGGGTCACAAGGGGAGAGCTGCTGAGGCCAGGAGGAGGATGTGGAAGGCTGGGTCAGCCAGTGCAGGCGTCACTCCCAACAGGGTCCTGGGAGAAGGGACTCAGCATTTCCTGAAGGCAGATGACTCCATAAATAGACCAGACGATGGGAAAAGGATTTGATCCTCCCTTTCCTCCTGTCAGATCCGGACTCCGCAGCCCCTCGTAAACGTTTTTGACTCACATAGGCCCTGCCAGGGCGTTAGGGGTGGAAGTGGGGACATGAGATGGACTTTCTCCTGTCTTGTAGATCCAAACAAGAACTGAAGAAGGTGTACATGCCTTTTCTTTATTCGTTTACCCACAGAAACGTCTTTGTCCATCTCGGTATAAGGCCAGAGGTTTTTCAGTGGGGTTTTATTGGAAGGAAGCAAGTAAGGAAGAAAATTGTACGCTTTCTGATGCGGTTGCCTGTTTAACTTCAAAGGTTCAGGCAGATCTTCCTATTGTAACGCTTTCTGTATGCTCTTCAGGTCCTCAGAAAGGTTAGGTCTCCTGACATCAGCCTTACTAAGACTTCAGGTGTTCCTACACTTTCAGTGTCGTGAGAGTCTCCTCTGGGAGGGAAAGGGACTTTTTTTTTTGAGACAGTCTTTGTCACCCAAGCTGGAGTGCAGTGGCACGATCTTGGCTCACTGCAATCTTGGCCTCCCAGGATTAAGCAGTTCTGCATCAACCTCCCAAGTAGCTGGGATTATAGGCACCCACCACCACACCCGGCTAATTTTTGTATTTTTAGTAGAAGACAGGGTTTTGCCATCTTGGCCAGGCTGGTCTAGAACTCCTAAGCTTAGATAATCTGCCTGCTTTGGCCTCCCAAAGTGCTGGGATTACAGGCATGAGCCTCCACACCCGGCCAGAAAGGGACTTCTCGAGGGCTGCTCTTATGGCCTCCATAATGCAGAGAGTGATCAGTTCACTCCCAACTTCCTGGGCCAGGCTGGAGGCAAACCTAACAGGGGCTTTCGTTTCCTTAGCAGCCAGAGTTTACTCAGCTCCAGCCATATGGTTACAGATCCATGTTTAAAACAATTATAGGGGCCTGGGGCAGTGGCTCACACCTGTAGTCCCAGCACTTTGGAAGGCCATGGTGGGCGGGTGCCTTGAGCCCAAAAGTTCTTTTTTTTTTTTTTTTTTTTTTTTTTTTAACTGAGATGGGGTTTCACCATGTTGGCAAGGATGGTCTTGATCTCCTGACCTCACCTTGGCTTCCCAAAGTGCTGGGATTACAGGCGTGAGCCACTGGGTCCAGCAGAGCCCAGAAGTTCTAAACTAACCTGGGCAACATGGTGAAACCCCATCTCCACAAATAAGAAGAAGAAAAAAGTATTCAGTGACCTCCTGAAGGGCTGGTGGAGGGTTGGTGGATGGTTGGGGCTGGGATGGGGTTGAATTGTCTCTCGGACCTGGGCATGCTTACTTCACTACACTGGTTTCCTAAAATTCTGTGTTCTTTTATATTCATGAGCACTAAAGGCTCCTAATGGCTGGATAGCTCTCATTTACACTGAGCCTCCAAAAGAGCATTTTAACAGTCTGAGGGGGAGGGGATGTGAAAACTTGGTGAATTTGGATAAAGAGTATATAAATTTTCTGTAAACTTGAAATTATTGCAAAATTACTATTTTTTTTAGATGGAGTCTTGCTCTGTCACCCAGGCTGGAGTGCAGTGGTGTGATCTTGGCACACTGCGCCCTTTGCTCCCCAGGTTCAAGAGATTCTCCTGCCTCGGCCTCCCAAGTAGCTGGGATTACAGTTGCCTGCTACCATGCCTGGCTAATTTTTGTATTTTTAGTAGAGATGGGGTTTCACCATCTTGGCCAGGTTGGTGGTCTTGAACTCCTGACTTCGAAGTGAGCCACCTGCCTTGGCCTCCCAAAGTGCTGGGATTACAGGCGTGAGCCACCGTACCCAGCTTATATTAAGTATTATAAGTAATCTAGAAATTATTCAAAGTACGTAGAAGGGCCAGGCCTGGTGGCGGCTCACATCTGTAATCCTAGCACTTTGGAAGGCTGAGGTGGGAGGATTGCTTGAGGCCAGGAGTTCAAGACCAGTCTGGGCAACATAGCAAGACCCTGTTTTTTCAAAATTTTTTTAAAAATTAGCTGAGCCTAGTGGCTCACACCTGTAGTCCCAGCTACTGAGGAGGCTGAGGTGGGAGGATCACTTGAGCCTAGGAGGTTGAGGCTGCAGTGAGCTGCGACGGCATCACTGTACTCCAGCCTGGTGACAGAGGGAGACCTTGTCTCTTAAAAAAAATTTTTTTTAAATTAAATATATGGGAGGATGTGCATAGATTATATCCAAATACTATGCCATTTTTATGAGACTTGAGCATCCATGAATGTTGGTATCTGGGTAGCATCCTGGAACCAATCCCCGAGGATACCAAGGGATGACTTTATTTCCCGCTAACCGTTGGTTTCCATATAATCACTCTTTGGACCCATTGAAACATTGGTACGGGGATGTGGTTACTATAGACCAGGATCTAAATCTTGGTGGTCTCTAAGGGAAAGGAACAATGAGAATAAAGTATCACTTAGCCTCCCTTCAGGAGATGTGATGGCAAAGCAAAACAGGTGCAGAGTGATGAACTCAGCTGGGCCGGATGCCCTGCAGCTGTAGGCTTGCTGGGCACCTCGGGGCAGACCCAGACACCAACAGACCACAGCAGAGGGGGTTTATATTCCCCCTCTCCCCCACTGTATTTGTTTTTTGTTTGTTTGTTTTGTTTTTTTTTGAGACGGAGTTTCGCTCTTGTTACCCAGGCTGGAGTGCAATGGCGCGATCTCGGCTCACCGCAACCTCCGCCTCCTGGGTTCAAGCAATTCTCCTGCCTCAGCCTCCTGAGTAGCTGGGATTACAGGCACGTGCCACCATGCCCAGCTAATTTTTTTGTATCTTTAGTAGAGACGGGGTTTCACCATGTTGACCAGGATGGTCTCGATCTCTTGACCTCGTGATCCACCCGCCTCAGCCTCCCAAAGTGCTGGGATTACAGGCTTGAGCCACCGCGCCCGGCTTGTATTTGTAATAGCAATATTAATACATGCTTATTATAGAAAATTTGGAAATCTGGGTGGGAGTTTTGTTGTTAAAAATATAGATGTTAGAGAATGGAAAAAAAAAAAAATCAAAGCTTCTTACCCAATGGCAACTACTGTTACTCCTTCATTACATTTACTTCCAGTCATTTTCTTCTGTGTACAGTTTTGAATAGTAATAAATTCCTCCTCCCCCGCCCCTTTTAAACATTGTTTCATTCATTTTGGACACAAGCTTTTGGATTCTATTTCTTTTGGCTAACATTACAACATGAACATTTTTTCCATTTAATAATAGTCTTCTTTTTTCTTTTTAGCTTGAGTTTAAGATTTTTTTTTTTTTTTTTTTTTTTTTTTTGAGACAGAGTCTTGTTCTGTTGCTCAGGCTGGAGTGCAGTGGCGCAATCTTGGCTCAATGTGACCTCCACCTCCTGGGTTCAAGCAATTCTCCTGCCTCAGCCTCCTGAGTAACTGGGACTACGGACTCCTGCCACCACGCCCACCTAATTTTTTTGGTATTTTTAGTAGAGACAGCGTTCACTGTGTTGGCAAGCTGGTTTTGAACTCCTACCTCAGGTGATCCACCTGCCTTGGCCCTGCTGGGATTATCAGTGTAATCCTGCTGGGATTACCAGTGTGAGTCTCTGCACCCAGCCTAAAATTTTCTTTTTAAATAATAGCTTGATTGAGATACTTGATTGAGATGTAATTCACATGCCATATAATTCACTCATTTAAAGTGTATAGTTTAATGTGTACACATTTAAAATGTACCATTTTGGCCAGAGGCAGTGGCTCACACCAGTAATCCTAGCACTTTGGGAGGCCGGGGCAGGCGGATCACTTGAGGTCAGAAGTTCAAGACCAGCATGGCCAAGATGGCGAAACCCCATCTCTACTAAAAATACAAAAATTAGCCTGGTGTGGTGGTGCACATTAGCAATCCCAGCTAGTCAGGCGGTTGAGGCGGGAAAATCGCTCGAACCCAGGAGGCGGAGGTGGCTGGCAGTGAGCCAAGACTGCGCCACTGCACTCCAGCCTGAGTAACAGAGTCAGTGAGACTCCATCTTTAAAAAAAAAAAAAAAAAGTGCATAGTTTTTAGTGTATTCATGGAGTTATGCAACCCATCACCATCAGTTTTAGAAGACTTTCATCACACCAGAAAGAAATGCAAACCTGTTAGGAGTCACTCCTATTCCTCCCACCCACCCACTCCTAACCCCAGCAACCGCCAGTCTACTTTCTGCGTCTCTATAGAATCATAGTCTTCTTAAACATAGTTTAATTTACTTTGTAATATTCCATTGAATAGCTGTATTCCACTAAATAGCTAAATTATGTTTACATTACCATCATATTGCTTAATTTTTGAGCTTTTAATTTTTCAGTATAAGTAAAAGCTCTGAATACTTATGCAAACACATTTTACACCTGTGGGATTGTGTTAGGATATATTCCCAAAGTATAGAAATATATAATCATATAACTGTAAAAAGACAGATCCAAACACACCAAAAAAGTTCCTCCCGTCCCACTTGATTAACAGATGTTTCCGAAGTGTGGCATGGTGTAGAAATACAAAACAGTTGCTGATCTTGAGGAGCTGAGCAAGACAGACATTTGTGATAATGAGCTAGAGTCTAGTTCTAGTCTAGATGAGATAATGTGAGACCACGAAGGTAATTGTCAAAGGAGCACTAGACTTGGATTCCAAACATAGATCCGTTACTTTTGAGTTACTGTATGAACTTAAACATGTGACCTAACCCCCGAGATTCAGTTTCCTCATCAGAAAAAAATGGTAGGAACATTAACATTGATTTCTGTAGAGATCAGAAACAAAAAGGTTTCTCAGCTGGGGTTTCCGGCCTACCTGAGAATAGAGAGAAGGAAGAGCACATTTAAATATTTGGAAGTTGAGGTAAGTTGGAACCTGACTCCTAGTTTGCTGATCTGTAATACACAAAAGAAACAAAAGGAAGTGTACTTTTTAATTCAAAAAATACATTTATCTGAATTCAGACTGTTAAAACATATTTTAGCTGTATTAGCATATTTCATAACTTTGTAACTCATGCTTTAATGATGTGTAGCAAACTCATGCTAGCCTTTATCAGAGAGGTGACCCTGGCAGTTCTCAAGCATTAACTCTGGAGGACTGACACCACTAAAACTTTCTACACACTGTAATTTAGTGTTCCTATGCAAGATGGCCACGAAATTGCACTTCCTCTGTTTCTACCCTCTAGAGAATGGTAAAAAGGCATGATCGCAAATACCATCAAGTCCAAAGTGTGTTTCTATCCTACTAAGGTAGCCAAATGCATCTCCGTATGCTAGAATGTTCTGAAGATGTGCAAAAGCCCTTCCTGGGTTTATGAAAGTGAGAATGATATGCCTCTTTTGCTGCCTCTGGCATCCGGCACATCACAGAGTGTGGTCAGACCAGTCTGCAGTCTGACTGCCTGAGCCACAGATTCCCAGTGGCTTCATTGGTCAAACAAACTGACAGGTGTCAGGAAAATACTGATCAAGTTGTTAAAGTATTATTGTCAATCACTGAGTATTTATAATGACAGAAATTCCTGAAATTACTCCGGTGATGCTCCTGGTCCTGAGGCCTCTAGAGTACAGGGGAGCTTTGATATTGAAGGCAGTGGAGGGAAGAATCAGCAGGGCAGAATCTCCAAGCATCAGCATCTGGGTTTAAGGAAAAGGTGCATGCATTTTGTGCTGGTAACACCTGCGTCAGATTCCCAAGATGCTCTGAAATATACTGGAGTAAAATACTGCCTTACAGGCCAGGCATAGTGGCTCACACTTGTAATCCCAGCATTTCAGGAGGCCAAGGCAGGCAGATCTCCTGAGGTTGGGAGTTCGAGACCAGCCTGGCCAACATGGTGAAACCGCATCTCAACTAAAACTAAAACTACAAAAATTAGTCAGGCATGGTAGCACGCACCAGGAGTCCCAGCTACTTGGGAGGCTGAAGCACGAGAATCGCTTGAACCAGATGGCAGAGGTTTCAGTGAGCTGATATGGTACCACCACACTCCAGCCTGGGTGACAGAGTGAGACTCTGTCTCAAAAAAATTAATTAATTAATTAATTTTTTTTTTTTTTTTTTGAGACGGAGTTTCACTCTTGTTACCCAGGCTGGAGTGCAATGGCGCGATCTCGGCTCACCGCAACCTCCGCCTCCTGGGTTCAAGCAATTCTCCTGCCTCAGCCCCCTGAGTAGCTGGGATTACAGGCACGTGCCCCCATGCCCAGCTAATTTTTTGTATTTTTAGTAGAGACGGGGTTTCACCATGTTGACCAGGATGGTCTCGATCTCTCGACCTCGTGATCCACCCGCCTCGGCCTCCCAAAGTGCTGGGATTACAGGCTTGAGCCACCGCGCCCGGCCTAATTTTTTTTTTTTTTTAAAGACAGGGTTTCACCATGTTGGTCAGGCTTGTCTTGAACTCCCGACCTCAGGTGATCTGCCCACCTTGGCCTCCAAAGTGCTTAGATTACAGGCGTGAGCCACCGCGCCCGACCAAATTAATTAATTTAACGAAAATACTACTTTACAAAGGAGAAGGCAAAATAGTATTTCTGATGCTGACTGACAATGCAAGTGACATGAAAATAAACCCCATGATTCAACTCTAGACCAGCAACTCTGTTGCAATGCTCGTGAACTCCCTGGGAAACTTAGAAATGCAAATTCCTACATCCTACTCTGGCAGTCTGCTTCGGTTTGGTCTAGGGTGGATCCAGGACTCCTCACTTTTGGTAATTGTCCCTGCTGATTCTTCTTTTTTTTTTTAAATAATGGCTTTATTGGGATATAATTCACATACTATGAAATTCCCTCTCTTAAACCATACAATTTAGTGGTTTCTAGTATACTTACTGTGTTGTACAACAATCACCACTCTCTAATTTTAGAACATTTCCATCATCCTGCCCCCCAAAATCCATACCTATTAGCAATCACTTCTCACTTCCCCCTCACTCAGACTCTGGCAACCACTAATCTTTTTGTCTCTGTGGATTGGCCTGTTCTTTTAGTGTGTGTGTGTGAGATGGAGTCTTGCTCTGTCGCTCAGGCTAGAGTGCAATGGTGCAATCTCGGCTCACTGCAACCTCGGCCTCCCAGGTTCAAGTGATTCTCTCCTGCCTCAACCTCCCAAATAGCTGGGGTTACAGGCATGTGCCACAACACCCAGCTAATTTTTTGTATTTTTAGTAGAGACAGGGTTTCACCATGTTGGTCAGGCTTGTCTTGACCTCCTGACCTCAGGTAATCTACCCGCCTCTGCCTCCCAAAGTGCTGGGATTACAGGTGTGAGCCACTGTGCCCAGCCAACATTCACCATCTTACACTGTACAGTTCAATGGCTTGTGGTGTATTCACCTTATTGGGCCACTATCTCCACTATGAAATTTTAGGACATTTTCTATCATTCCAAAAGAAGCTCTCACCTATTCATAGCAGTGAGGCACAATTTCTCCCTCCTCTCCACCCTTGGCAACCACTAATCTACTGTCCATCTCTGTGAATTTGCCTGTTCTAAACATTTTATATAAATGGAAGCATATAATATGTGGCCTTTTGTGTCTGGCTTCTTTCACGTAGCAGGTTTCTCTGGTTCACCAATGTTGTAGCATGTAATAGTGTGCTTCATTCCTTAATATGGCTGAATTCCATTGTACAGATAGACCACTTTTTAAAATCCATTCATCAATTGACCAACACTTCCACATTTCATTTTATATTTATGTATGTATTTATTTTGAGTCAGGGTCTTGCTCTGTTGTGTAGGCTGGAGTGCAGTGGTACAATCAAGGCTCACTGCAGCTTCAACCTCCTGGGCTCAAATGGTCCTCCCCCTCAGCCTCCTTCCTAGCTGGGACTACAGACGTGCACCACCACACCTGGCTAATTTTTTTATTTTTTATTTTTTGTAGAGGTGGGTTATTGCTATGTTGTCTAGGCTGGTCTTGAACTCCTGGGCTCAAGTCATCCTCCTGCTTCAGCCTCCCAAAGTGCTGAGGTTACAGGTGTGGGCCACTGTAACCAGCCCATTTTATATTTAAATCACTTCTTGCTTTAAGATTTAAGGAGAAACCGGGCGCGGTGGCTCACACCTGTAATCCCAGCAATTTGGAGGCCTACGGGGGTGGCGGATCACCTGAGTTCAGGAGTTCGAGACCAGCCTGACCAACGTGGAAAAACCCCATCTCTACTAAATATACAAAATTAGCCGGGCATCATGGCACATGCCTGTAATCCCAGCTACTTAGGAGGCTGAAGCAGAGGAATCGATTGAACCCGGGAGGTAGAGGTTGCAGTGAGTCCAGATTGCACCATTGAACTTCAGCCTGGGCAACAAGAGTGAAACTCTGTCTCAAAAAAAATTTAAGGAGAATCAGGTTGTTAAATTTTTTCCCCCTGGGGCTTAAGCCTGTCTAGATTTCTTTTTTCCAGCAGTCTCTAAAGCAGTAATATCCAAACTTCTTTTTTTGGGTGACTTTAACAGCAAAGTTTTTGTGGACTATGTATCATCTCCCATGTTGCCACCATAAAAACCCCACCAGGCCAGGCACAATGGTTCACACCTGTAATCCTAGCACTTTGGGAGGCTGGCGGGGGGAGGATCACTTGAGCCCAAGAGTGCAAGACTAGCCTGGGAACATGGTGAGACCCTCATCTCTACAAAAACTAAAAAAGCAGTTAGCTGGGCATGGCAGTGCGCTCTTGTAGTCCCAGCTACTTGGGAGGCGGAGGTGGGAGAATTACTTGAGCCCAGGAATTAGAAGCTGCAGTGAGCCATGATCACAACATGGCACTCCAGCCTGGGTGACTCCGCAATATGCTATCTAAAAACAACAACAACAACAACAACAACAAAAACCTATCAGAGTTAATAGAAAAAATGTTACTACTACTGTTGATGAGATCTCAATGGCACTTTTTAAATTGTCTAATATCATAAACACGTAATTAATGTTCAGAATAAGATATGAACAGTGCGGCCAGGCGCAGTAGCTCACACCTGTAATCCCAGCACTTTGGGATGCCGAGGCAGGCAAGTCACCTGAGATTGGGAGTTTGAGACTAGCTGGACCAACATGGAGAAACCCCATCTCTACTAAAAATACAAAATTAGCCCAGCATAGTGGCACATGCCTGTAATCCCAGCTACTCAGGAGGCTGAGGCAGGAGAATCGCTTGAACCCGGGAGGCGGAGGTTGCGGTGAGCCGAGATCGCACCACACTACACTCCAGCCGCCTGGCCAACAAGAGCGAAACTCCAGCTCAAAAAATAAAAATAAAAATATATGAACAGTGCTTTGTTATCAAAAGCAGCGGTCTGAGAGGCCAGGCCTCAGACCACTAGGCATTGTCTTGCTTTTAAGGTCTAGCCCTTAAGGTTGAGCTGGCTTCACCAGGCTGGTGTTTCCGGATTGCCTTTGCGGGATTCCCAAAAATGGCAGCAGAAGAAAGAGAGCAGTGGGCAGGCAGGCTGAGCAGGATTCTAAAGGAGCTGCCAGGTCCCCTGAGGGCTCCTCTCCCCTCAGGCACAGCCCGCTTCTCCTGGTCCTTCTCCAAATGCCACAGGTCCGCAGCTGCTCCTGTGAGAATTGCCCTTGGGACCTGATCTTGCTTACATCCTCTTCCTGCTTGTGGGAAAACACTTTATATCTGTTTTAAATTCTTGACCCTTTTTCTGAGAGCTATTTGTTGTGTAATTAATGATTTGACATTTTAGAATTCTAAGCCCCTTTAAAAAACAAAAAATAGTGTGTTCAGAGATAAGGCTGGAAGGAACTGTAATATTCTGTATGCATAACATCTAGCAGTGTTAGTCTGGAGCAACTAAGTTTTCTGTGGGCTTTTGAGACTGATCAGATGGATCTCACTATGAGATCTCTTGATCGATCTCTCAAAATTAAAGGTAATTCAGAGATGTGATTGGGAGTAAGAATATCTCTCAGCAACGGATGGCCAAGAGAGTAAACCACAGTTCCTAACAGGATTAAAAACTCAGGGAGCCCAGCATGGTGGCTCCCACCTGTAATCCCAGAAATTTGGGAGGCTGAGGCAGGCGGATCACGAGGTCAGGAGTTAGAGATCAGCCTGGCCAATATGGTGAAACCCCGTCTCTACTAAAAATACAGAAAAAAAATTAGCCAGGTGTGATCTGTAATCCCAGCTACTGTAATCGCAGCTACTCAGGAGGCTGAGGCAGGAGAATTGCTTGAACCTGGTGGGTAGAGTTTGCAGTGAGCTGAGATCACGCCACTGCACTCCAGCCTGGGCAACGGAGCAAGACTCTGTCTCAAAAAAAAAAAAAAAAAAAAAAACTGAGGGAGACTCTCCCACCTGGCTTTTTTTCTTAAGATAAGTTAAGCAAGGCTGAGCACAATTGCTCATGCCTGTAATCCTAACACTTTGGGAGGCCAAGGTAGGAGGATTGCTTGAGCTCAGGAGTTCAAGACTAGCCTAGGTAACATAGTGAAACCCCATCTCTACTAAAAGAAATTTTTTTAAATTAGCCACTCATGGTGGTGCATGCCTGGTGTCCCAGCTACTCAGGAGGCTGAAGCGGGAGGATTGCATAAGCCCAGCAGATTGAAGCTGCAGTGAGCCATCATCGTGCCACTGCACTCCAGCCTGGGTGACAGGGCGAGACCCTATCTCAAAAAAAAAAAAAAAGTAATTGAAAAAGCCCCACAAAGACACTAGTCAAATGCAGTAGTGAGAAGCCGGGCCCGGAAGAGTAGAATAAGGAGTCGGATACATAACTGACTGTGAACAATCAATTGAGTTAATGAACAGCCTTCAGACCAGTCCCACCCAGTTTCTTAACTTCTGAACCCTCAGGCAACATCAGCATGATGTCAGTGCCCAAACAAAATTCTTGAGCCAAGAAAAGATTTTGCAGCATTCACTTTAGCAAGAACAACAGGGTTAGATTATGAACTGGGTTGATAAGCATAAATCTGCTAGAGATGTTAGAATTTTAAAAATTTTTTTCTTCAGTTTGTAGGACTTAGTTTCTAAAACTTGTGTTCAAGCCTACAAAAAAAAAAAAAACTATATGAACTCTTGTGTACTCATCAGCTAGCTTCAAAATTTGTATGATGTTTTTAGTCTAATTAATTTTAAAAAGAGTCAGCTCTGTTGCCCAGGCTGGAGTGCCGTGGGGCGATCTCAGCTCACTGCAACCTCCATTTTCTGTATTCAAGCGATTCTCCTGCCTCAACTGGGTTTACAAATGCCTGACACCACACCCACGTAATTTTTGTATTTTTACTAGAGACAGGGTTTCAGTTACACCATGTTGGCCAGGCTGTTCTCAAACTCCAGACCTCAAGTGACCCTCCCTCCTTGGCCTCTCAAAGTGCTGGGATTACAGGCAGGAGCCACCACACCCATACAGGCTAATTAAAATTTTTAGTAATAAGCCCATCTGTTTAATGGGAAGTTCTGTTTTTATAGAAAGCAGTTGAGTGGGAAAATGTGTTATTACATCAACGATTCCATTATCTCTCTTGGAATATAGTCTACTTGAATCACAAGACCAAATTGCCTAAAAAGAAATAAGGAACCTTGGGTTGTATAAAAACTCAAGCTGTCTTAAAGCCCAGTCCTTGGGTTTCTTGGGAGGGAGAGCTGCTCAGGCCAGGACATTGGCATCTAAGGCCTTTGATTTACCATATTTAAATGCAGATTCCGGAGCAGGCCTCAGACACTTGGTTTTGGTACCTCTCGGTACTCGGAGAGGCGCCCAGGAATCTGCATGTCTGATAGGCTCCCCAAGTTGACTGGAACAGATCCCCTGTTGACCACACTTTGGAAAATAGTTCTATCTCACAATCCCAGACCTGTAAAGTGATAATGAAGTTAATCATGGTAATTTAAGTTACAGAGCACTCCCAACTAGCAAATTCAGCTGAGTTCGTTACTTAATGATTTTTTTTTTTTTTTTTTTTGAGACAGGAATCTCACTCTGTCACCTGGGCTGGAGTGCAGTGGTACAATCTTGGCTCGCTGCAACCTCCATCTGCCGGGCTCAAGCGATCCTCCCACCTCAGCCTCACAAGTAGCTGGGACTGCAGGTGTGCACCACCACACCCGGCTAAATCTTGTATTTTTTGTAGAGACAGTGTTTTGCCATGTTGCCCAGGCTGGTTTTGATTCCCTGAGCTCATGTGATCAGCCTACCCTGGCCTCCGAAAGTGCTGGAATTACAGGCATGAGCTGCCATGCCTGGCCAGTTAACAATTGCTAATCACCAGAGACAAAAAGGGAAAAGTCAATTTTTTTTTTTTTTTTTTTTTTTTTTTTGAGACAGAGTTTCACTCCTGTTGCCCAGGCTGGAGTACAATGGCACGATCTTGGCTCACCACAACCTCCGCCTCCCGGGTTCAAGCGATTCTCCTGCCTCAGCCTCCTGAGTAGCTGGGATTATAGGCATGTGCCACCATGCCTGGCTAATTTTGTATTTTTAGTAGAGACGAGGTTTCTCCATGTTGGTCAGGCTGGTCTTGAACTCCTGACCTCAGGTGATCCACCCGCCTTGGCCTCGCAAAGAGCTGGGATTACAGACCTGAGTCACCACACCTGGCTGCTGAGTGCCTTTTATGCAAGGAATTGTGTTTCTTTGGGTCTTAATATCTTATTTCTAAAACAGGCCTAATTTTTGTATTTTTAGTAAACACAGGGTTTCACCATGTTAGTCAGGCTGGTCTCGATCTCCTGCCCTCAGGTGATCCACCCGTCTCGGCCTCCCAAGGTGCTGGGATGACAGGCATGAGCCACAATGCCTGGCCTTGTAGCAGCATTTTTAATATCTTTGTGTATTCAGAAATGCTGGTGGGCTGATTGCTGAGTGTGCAGGGGTATTCTGTGCCCCCCTCAATGCCAGCCTCTGAAGCCCTGGCACTTGCTTCTCAGTATATGGCATCAGCCGTTCCTCTAGAGATGGTGGTTTTCGTGCTGGAAGTTATTACTTCTGATGGGAAGTGAGTTCACTTAAGTACTGTGTTGTTTAAGTGCTTCTTGTGATCTTTGACCTCCAAGTTCATACATGCATCTCTGTGCATTAGACGCAGTGGGGTTTTTCCCCTTTGGAAAAGCTGTCCTTCCTGAGAGCTAGAGGGAAACTGTTTTCTTGAGGGCATGGGGGGAGGTACAGGGTGGATTGTGACCCAGGTACAGTCCTGGTGATCTCGATGATGGCAGAGACTGTGTCTTACACACCTTTGAGTCCCCCAGTGCATCCTGCACATGGTCTGGCACCTTGTCGTAGTGCCAGTGAAGAGATGCCAGCATGGAAGAGAGCTGCTAGCTCATATGGAACAAGGTTGGATTCTTGTGGGTTTGGTCTGCGTGGAGGGTGGTGGTGGGGGTGGGGAGGGGCTGTTCTCCCTGACGTCCACTGAGGCCCTCTGCCAGATGCTGGACAGAAAGTAGTGTCTGTGGGCCTAGCCAAGTGGAGGGATTCCAGGAGCTTTCAGCTCTGCGGAACTTTCTGAGAGGGACAATGAGTTCCTTCCTGTCTCTGAAAGGCCTTTCAGGGCTACCCTGCAAAATAGGATGGGCAAGCCCTGGGGCCTGGCTTCTTTAAAGAGGCAGGCTTGATTACAACACAGATCTAGCCCCACAATGTGTGCTTCTGAGTTTCTGGGTAGGGGAGCAGCTGAGCTCCGTGGACAGGCCGGAGCTCCATGCCCCTGTCCACCCACACACACACAGTTGGCAGACCTGTCTGTCCCCTTCCTTGTTCCTTCTGCTCATGGCTCCCCAGCCCCGCTCTTGTTCATTTGTTGCCCATGTGCACTTTCCTCTTCTTTTTCTCCTTCTCTCTGGCATTCCTCCCTTCTCTGCTTGTTCCTAAGAGCTATCTTCATGTCTTGAAGTTCTGCCCTTTGATTTCTTGGTAGGGAGAGGATGCCCAGGCCAGGACATCAGGCAGCCATCCTGGGAAATAGGGTAGGAATCTTGGAAACTGGAGAAGGAGTTGGGAGAGGGCTTCCCTGGAAAAGTAACATAAATACCCAGTGTCTTGATATGCCTTGAGCTCTAGTCAAGGAGGTGACTCCTTTCCACTAAGGAGGACCGGCCATCTGGTGTTTGTGCCTTGCAGAAGAACCGCGTGGCGCATCGTGTCGGCCTTCTCCGATGGGCCTCATCTTGCCGGCACCTCCGCCTGAGCAATGTCCGTTTGTGCTCGTGTGGAGAGACACTTCTTCCCACAGAGTTCTGAAGGACTTGCTATGAAGTAATAAAGTTTAATCAGTTACTTCAGTTCATGTCGGGGCCAGTCACCAGTCTTTAACTGCTATTTCCAAGCTGAGATTGTGGCCTTGGTATCCACACAGGCCTTGCTATTGGGGAGGGTTCAAGGAACTCAGTGGGATTCCTAGGTTTGCCAAGACCATCTCCTGGTGTTCTTAGACCAGACAGATGACCTTGTGACTGGGTGTTTCTTCCTCCTGGTTTGGAGCAGCTGGGAGAGGCTCCCATGGGGGGCTCTGCGGACAAGGGTTTACACCCAGCATCAGGGCTTGCAGAAGGGTAGAGTATCCCTGTGAAGACAACTCCACTCTGGTGTGTGGTTTATGACTTGTGTCAAATAAAGGGGCAACTACTTTATTCTTTGGGGACTCCTAGCTCATCGCAGTGGTTCTCAGAGAACCTCAAAAAGCACTGGGTCTCATTGTTATTTATGTTTTGCTTTCTAAGTTTGTATGCTTTCTTAAAATTGTTGGTGACCTTAGCTAAAAGATATAAACAGTCTAGGACATCCTTGAAAGAAAAATAAAAAATAAAGAGGACCAGGCACAGTGTCTCATGCCTGTAATCCCAGCATTTTGGGAGGCTGAGGCGGTCAGATTACTTGAGACCAGGAGTTCGAGACCAGCCTGGCCAACAGGTGAAAACCCATTTTTACTAAAAATGCAAAAATTAGCCAGGTGTGGTGGTGCATCCCTGTAAACTCAGCTGCTGGAGAAGCTGAGACACAAGAATTACTTGAGTCCAGGAGGCGGAGGTTGCGGTGAGCCAAGATCACACCCCACTGCATTCCAGTCTGGGAGACAGAGCCAGACCCTGTCTCAAAAAAACAAACAAACGAACAGAAAATATATATACAAAGAGGTTGGCATGAGTTTTAAATCCGGGTGGACCTCAGGATTGCACCCTTGCCCCACCTGCTGGGCCGGGGATTCTGAATAGTATGTTCTTTCTACCCCCTGCCCCCCACCCCACTCCTGGGTTGAATCTATCAGGAATTAATAGCTTGGGGTGTGAGCCCTAGATTTGCTCCCCTTCAAGGGAGGCCCAGCTGTCATGGCTCACTGGGTGTGCATCTTTGTCCCCGCAGGTGACCTGGAGCTCCCCTCGGTGCTGACATGATGACAGTGTGCAGGCCGGCCAAGGGCAGCCGCAGCCAGACTGAAAACCTGAGCTACACATTGGCTGACAAGTAAGAATGCTTCTCCCGTAAGAGTGTAGACACTGGCCCAGCTTCTTACTCTCCTACGCCTTTCCTTCTTCACTGATCCTACTTCCTTGAGCTAAGGAGCCCTTTTTCAGGTCATTCTAATGAGCTTCCTGCAGACCACCTCCATGCATGGCACTCATGTAAGGCTACAGGCTAAAGGGGTCAAGAGAGACTCTGATTAGTTCCCGGTGTATGGAAAGGATGATCCCCTGGCGACTTTAGCCCTATCCTCATGACGCATTCCAATCCCGGGTTTATTCTTCTAACTACTAGGATGTTCAGGTATTTTACTTATGTTTGAGCCCCAAGTCTTTTCAGCTGTACCTGTCCACAGTCAGTTTTCCCATCTAATGTCAGTGTGGTTGTTTCCTTCTCCCGAGATGGAGCCCCATCTCTGATCCTCTCACATTTCACAAAGCAGTTGGCAGACACTGAGGGGTTCTCAGCTCTGCACCCCAGAACCTTATGGGGCGAGAGAATCCTTATGGCCTTCATGGGGCAGGAGAATCCTGGAAATAGGAACTCTAGAAACTAGCAACCACGTGGAGCAGGAACTCTGTCCTTGGGGACTCGTAGAATGGTGGCGGCATCCTTGCCTCTGTTGCTTGAGTTTTGTAAATCCAGTGTGAGCTTTCAGCAAGCCATCCTTTGTTCCATCCGAGTTTTCAGACAGAGCTTCCACAATTGCAAAGTCACTCCATGTGTTTAGGCTCTTAGACAACAACTGAGATACTTAGAATAACAATGGTTACCATTTATTGATACCAAGATTTATAATGTATGCTGTACTTTGGGCATATTACATATGTTAACTCATGAATTCATTCATTCATTGAATATTCGTTGACTAGCTGCTATGCACCAGGCATAGCGAACAACATAAATGTGGCCTCTGACTCATGAAGTTTCAGTCTACAGAAGACAGATGAAAAACTCAGGATTCAAGTCTCAAGTCCCTCAGTTCCAAATCCCATGTGTTTAGCCACTAGGCAATAGTGCTTTACAGCACACATTACATTAATAACCATGTTGTAGATCATCAGTCATCCCCATGCAGGCACTAACCTGGATTGTTGTGTTTTTATTATTTATTTATTTACATACATTTTTTGAGACGGAGTCGCACTCTGTCACCAGGCTGGAGTGTGTGATCTTAGCTCACTGCAACCTCTACCTCCTGGGTTCAAGCAATTCTGCCTCAGTCTCCCAAGCAACTGGGACTACAGACGAGTGCCACCACGCCCAGCTAATTTTTTGTATTTTTAGTAGAGATGAGGTTTCACCATATTGGCCAGGCTGGTCTTGAACTCCTGACCTCGTGATCCACCTGCCTTGGCCTCCCAAAGTGCTGGAGTTACAGATGTGAGCCACCACACCCAGCCTTGTTATGTTTTTAATGTGTGTGTCTGTCCTCTCTCTTCATCTTGCCTCTAGTACTGTGAGAGCAAGGACTGTCACTTCCGCCTTTTGAACCCTCAATGAAATAACAAACTGATTCTGATTCTGACTAAAATCCGAATTCATGCTAATGTCCCCAGTGGTGACGGAACAATTTAAAAATATTTTCTCTTTTGTAAACACACTGTTATGAATCCTAATTGCTTATTTAAATAAGTAATTCTGCCTTGATAGCCATCTTTAAAATAGGAAAATGTGTTTGCCAAAAAACTGTGTTTGCATTTTCTCAAATTTCTAATTTATGCTGTACAACTAACAACAGTGGAATAATTTATGTGCTAATGTCTCCATTGAGGAAGAAGTCTTTACACAAACAACCTTTGGAATAGAAAGCTAACTAGTAATAGGATGCATGAAATTGCTAATTATTCATCCCTCATGGTGAACCTTAACTGGAGTTTCAGAATTTCCATGCAGTCAGATCTATACATTCAGAAAATGGACACCGTGAGGTATCAGCTAATGTTCGCACATCTGAAGTCACTGTGCTCAGTCATAACCTTTGCTGGTGGAAGAATGTTCGCATTTGAAAATGCAGATACTCTCATTCATGTTAGACTAATTTTAAAATGTTTTTCTTTCAAAATACATATATATTTTTTATTTTTATTTTTTATTTTATTTATTTATTTATTTTTTTTTTTTTGAGACGGAGTTTCGCTCTTGTTACCCAGGCTGGAGTGCAATGGCGCGATCTCGGCTCACCGCAACCTCCGCCTCCTGGGTTCAGGCAATTCTCCTGCCTCAGCCTCCTGAGTAGCTGGGATTACAGGCACACACCACCATGTCCAGCTATTTTTTTTGTATTTTTAGTAGAGACGGGGTTTCACCATGTTGACCAGGATGGTCTCGATCTCTTGACCTTGTGATCCACCCGCCTCGGCCTCCCAAAGTGCTGGGATTACAGGCTTGAGCCACCGCGCCCGGCCTATTTTTATTTTTATTTTTGAGACGCAGTCTAACTCTGTCGCCAGGTTGGAGTGCAGTGGCGCGATCTCGGCTCACTGCAACCTCTGCCTCCTGGGTTCAAGTGATTCTCCTGCCTCAGCCTCCTGAGTAGCTGGGACTACAGGCACTCACCACTACACCCAGCTAATTTTTGTATTTTTAGTAGAGACGGGGTTTCACCATGTTGGCTAAGATGGTCTCAATCTTTTGACCTCATGATTCACCCACCTCAGCCTCCCAAAGTGCTGGGATTACAGGTGTAAGCCACCATTCCTGGCCTCAAAATAATTTTTAATATCTTCATGGCACTACCTAATCTCCTCAGATTACATTTGGAAGCATGTATCATTACATATATATTCTAGGCCAGAACTTTCCTCAGTGATAACAATATTATTCTCCATCCAGTATAGTCGCCATTAGCCACATAGCGCTTCTGAATCCTTGACCGGTGACAGGTCCACCTGAGGAACTGAAACTTGAATTTCACTGGATTTAAGGTTAAATAGTAACGTGTGACTGGTGGCTACTCTATTAGTGCATTTCTAGGCCAAGTGTGAAACCTGAATCTGACTCTTTATTCACACATTCATTCATGTAGCAGATATTTATTGACTACCAACTCTCTCAGGCATTGTTCTGGGTGCTAGGGGTACAGCCTTGGCCACAACAGGCCAAAATAACAGAACAATCCCTGTGCTGGTGACAAGGCTCATAGAGAGCTCACTGTAGTGAGGCTCCATTCCAGAGGAGGTTCTGTTCAGATGCACCACTGCGGCTTTGCCCACTCGAATCAGACAATTTGTCAAGTTCAGACGTGGCACAAACCTCATGACTTGTGATGTTGTTTTAGGTTTTAATTAGTCATTGCAAAGAACTTCCTGCAGATAAGAAAAGCAGGAAAGGCTGGGGGCGGTGGCTCACACCTGTAATCCCAGCACTTTGGGAGGCCAAGGTGGGCAGATCACCTGAGATCAGGAGTTCGAGACCCGCCCAGCCAACATGAAGAAACCCTGTCTCTTCTAAAAACACAAAAACACTTAGCCAGGCGTTGTGGTGGCCACCTGCAATCCCAGCTACTCGGGAGGCTAAGGCAAAAGAATTGCTTAAACCCAGCAGTTGGAGGTTGCAGTGAGCCAAGATTATGCCATTACATTTCAGCCTAGGCCAGAGAGTGGGACTTCGTCTCAAGAAAAAAAAAAAAAAAGGGCCGGGCATGGTGGCTCAAGCCTGTAATCCCAGAACTTTGGGAGGCTGAGGCGGGCGGATCACGAGGTCAAGAGATCGAGACCATCTTGGTCAACAAGGTGAAACCCCGTCTCTACTAAAAATACAAAAAATTAGCTGGGCATGGTGGCGCGTGCCTGTAATCCCAGCTACTCACGAGGCTGAGGCAGGAGAATTGCCTGAACCCAGGAGGTGGAGGTTGCGGTGAGCCGAGATCGTGTCATTGCACTCCAGCCTGGGTAACAAGAGTGAAACTCCGTCTCAAAAAAAAAAAAAAAAAAAAGGGAAGAAAAACAACCTATGTAATTTTTACTTCATGAAATTACTTCTATTTTCTTTTTTTCTTTTCTTTTTTGAGACAGTCTCCCTGTGTCGCCTAGGCTGGAGTGCAGTGGCTCAATCTCAGCTCACTGCAATAGTAGAGATGGGTTTCACCATGTTAGCCAGGGTGGTCTCAAATTCCTGACCTCAAGCAATTTGCCCACCTTGGCCTCCCAAAGTGCTGGGATTTCAGGCATGAGCCACCGCATCTGCCTCCTATTTCATCAAAGAAAAAAAATTTATAACAATGATAGCCACCATTTATTGTATACTCATAAGATACTGAATATTTTATGTGGGCTGGCTCCTTAAATATTTATAGTCACCCTATTAGATGCTTATTATTATTATTATTACTAGAGATGGAGTCTTGCTCTGTTGCCCAGGTTGGAGTGCAGTGGCATGATCTCTGTTCACTGCAAACTCCGCCTCCCAGGTTCAAGCAATTCTCCTGCCAAAGCCTCCTGAGTAGCTGGGACTACAGGTTTGCGCCACCACGCCAAGCTAATTTTTGGGTTTTTGTTTTTGGTTTTTTTTTAGTAGAGACAGGGTTTCAGGCCAGTCGCAGTGGCTCACGCCTGTAATCCCAGCGCTTTGGGAGGGTGAGGCAGGCAGATCACCTGAGATTGGGAGTTCAAGACAAATAGAGATGGGATTTCACTGTACTGACCAGGCTGGACTCAAACTAAACTTGTGATCTGTGGGGAACGTTCCCTTGTGAGACTCCCAAAAGGCGTGGGTCTCACTATATGGTGAGCTTGATCCCAAACACAGTTTCCTGTTGGAGGCAGTCGAGCTATTGGAAAGAAGGAACTGAAAGATGACTGATCAGTTTCTAATATCAACCACGATATTGTTTGGGCCTAAACTATGCAGTGCTGCTAGACTGAGTGACTCCATACCAACAACTAGTTTCTGCTTTTAACTTTTATGACTCTTTCTTTAAGAATAGCTTTAACCTTTTCTTTACTTGCATGACTGCCTTGTACCCTAGATAATGGTTTAACGACTTAGCTTGTGACTTTCTGATACTGTTATCTGAACAGAGACCCCTTCTGGAGAAATAGATAAAGTACACCACCTGATCACTTTTATGAGCTGTGATCACAAACCCCCTGCACAACAAAATGTACTTGTGACTTTCTGATTTTGTAACTTTCTGTTCCCTTTTATTGTTCTTCGCATACTGTGGGGATGACGTCATTTACTTTGATCTTAAAATATATAATGAGACCCTGGACAAGAATAAACTCGCTGTTTAGGCACTGCCTTCTCGGCCCTCCAGACCCCTGCTTCCTGTCTCCCTTTATTTCTGTAAGCGCACGCTCTCTTCCAGGTTTTGGGACCCTCTTGCAAGTCGAGAGATCCCTGGCAGACGTGCCGTCCCGACCGTCCCCGACAGTGATCCACCCACCTTGGCTTCCCAAAGTGCTAGGATTACAGGCATGAGCCACCATGTCTGGCCCATATTATTGTCTCCATTTTACAGAGATGGAAACTGAGGTTTAGAGGATTTAATTTGGCTAAGGTCATGTGGCAGAATTGGGATTTAAACCCAAGCCTATCAGATTCCAAAACTCAATTGCTCCTTTCATTTCACCATCCTGTCTCTCCAAGAAAAATACAAAATGGATTTGTAATTTTTTTTGTAGAGATGGGGTCTTGTTATGTTGCCCAGGCTGGTTTTGAACTCCTGGCCTAAAGTGATCCTCCCACCTCAACCTCCCAAAGTGCTGAGATTACAGGCATGAGCCACCATACCCTGTTCACAAAGTGATTTTTTTAAAAATAGGGGTTTCAGTGTTTGTGGTTTGTAAGATTTGCATGTAACATTTATATCTAAATTCTGGCAAATCTCTATGACCAGCCAAGAACAATAAGAATCACTCACCTGCTGTTTGTCCTTCTTGTGCAGGGTCAAGGTGGAAGGTCTAAGGACTAAGAAAGACCCTCGAAGGCATCCACTTCAGTTCTCCATTCCTTTCCTAGAGACTGATCAGGAGTCAAGCTTCAGAAAGCGCCCCCTGGAAGGTCTTCACAGCCTCCCGCTAGAGTCGAGAATGGACATGTTCAGCTTGGATATGATCATCAGTGACCCAGCTGCAGAAGCCAGCAGGGCTGGGAAGAAGCAGCTCAGAGGCGTTCAGAACCCCTGCCCATCTGCCAGAGCCGGACCCCGGCACAAGCCCCTCAACATAAAGGACAAGATATCAGAATGGGAGGGGAAGAAAGAGGTGCCCACTCCTGCACCCAGCAGGAGAGCAGACGGACAGGAGGATTATCTGCCGTCCTGTATGGTGGAGAGGAGGAGAAGTAGTGATGGGGTGAGAACTCAGGTCACAGAGACTAAGAATGGAATGAAGCCAGAAACAGAGAGCACAGAGAAGGAGAGGAATAAAGGAGCAGTGAAAGTCAGGGGACAGGACCCAGAGCCCGGGCAAGACCTGCGCCAGCCAGACCGGGATGTGGATTCTAGCTGGGGCCGAGGCCGAGAGCCAAGACTTGGCAAGCTTCGCTTTCAGAATGATCACCTCTCAGTGCTGAAGCAGGTCAAGAAACTCGAGCAGGCTTTGAAGGATGGGTCGGCAGGGCTGGATCCCCAGCTGCCAGGGACCTGTTATTCCCCACACTGCCCACCTGACAAGGCAGAGGCGGGGCCCAGCCTTCCTGAGAACCTGGTAGGCGGGAATGGCTCAGAAGTCAGCCGGAGGGTCCACTCCTCGGACCTGGAAGGCAGGGAGCCTGCCTCCGAGGCTGTGGAGGACAGGAGAGGTTCATGCAGAAAGCCCTGGGACCGGAGCCTTGAGAATGTGTACAGGGGCTGGGAGGGCTCCCTCACAAAGCCCTTCATCAGCCCCCCGCCCAAACCCCGGAGAACGTTCAAACATGCTGGAGAAGGGGACAAAGAGGGGAAGCCTGGCATCGGCTTCAGGAAAGAGAAAAGAAACCTGCCTCCTCTGCCCTCTCTACCTCCCCCGCCTCTGCCCTCCTCTCCCCCGCCTTCCTCTGTGAACAGAAGACTGTGGACCGGGAGACAGAAATCCAGTGCAGACCACAGGTAGGTGCTGGTGTGGCCGGGCAGAGCATCACCACCTGACACTCTTAGTGCTTTATGTCCCATCATAACTGTCTGTTCTCAGCTGAATTATTTGTTTCATTAAACTGATGGATCCTGTAGTCCAGAGGGTTCATAGCTTAGGTACTTTGTTAATTAACCTGGAAACTTGGTAACTGTTGCATGTATTTTGTGTTTGTTCTCAGTCCTCAAAAAAGACTATTTGCTTTTAAAAAAATTAGCCTTTAAAGGCTGGGTGCAGTGGCTCACACCTGTAATCCCAGCACTTTGGGAGGCCGAGTTGGGCAGATGACAAGGTCAAGAGATAAGATCATCCTGGCCAACATGGTGAAACCCTGTCTCTACTAAACATACAAAAATTAGCTGGACGTGGTGGTGTGCACCTGTAGGCCCACCTACTCGGGAGCGTGAGGCAGGAACCTGGGAGGCAGAGGTTGCCGTGAGCCGAGATCACGCCACTGCTTTCCAGCCTGGTGACTGAGCGAGATTGTCAAAAAAAAAAAACAAACAAAAAAAAACCCTTTAGATGTAATAAGGACTTAGAATTGGGGACAGTAACCAAGAGTTAAATGAAGGACTCATGTTAACCCTGGCAGTCTACAACCTGCTAGTCCCTGCTAACTACCAGTGCTTGAATTTTTCTTGGTATGGGCTTTAGAAACACATTGCCTGGTGTCTACTCTGGCCCTGTCATTGTCTATCTATGTAACCTTTTTTTTTTTTTTTTTTTTTTTTGAGACGGAGTTTCACTCTTGTTACCCAGGCTGGAGTGCAATGGCACAATCTCGGCTCACCGCAACCTCTGCCTCCTGGGTTCAGGCAATTCTCCTGCCTCAGCCTCCTGAGTAGCTGGGATTACAGGCACACGCCACCATGCCCAGCTAATTTTTTTATTTTTAGTAGAGACGGGGTTTCACCATGTTGACCAGGACGGTCTCGATCTCTTGACCTCGTGATCCACCCGCCTCGGCCTCCCAAAGTGCTGGGATTACAGGCTTGAGCCACCGTGCCCGGCTATCTTAAACAAGTTATTGAACCTCTTAAAGCCTCAGCTTTCTTCTTTATACATGTGGATGCATGCACTGTGAATATTTTATAACATTAAAATAACACATTAAGTAATAAAGCATGTTAATGCTTAAAAATAAAATCAGAGCTAGGGGTGGTGGCTCATGCCTGTAATCCCAGCACTTTGGGAGGCCAAGGCAGGCGAATCACAAGTCAGGAGTTTGAGACCAGCCTGACCAACAAGGTGAAATCCCGTCTCTACTAAAAATACAAAAAAATTAGCTGGGCATGGTGGTGCACGCCTGTAATGCCAGCTACTCAGGAAGCTGAGGCAGGAGAATCGCTTGAACCCAGAGGTGGAGGTTGCAGTGAGCTGAGATCGCACCACTGCACTCCATCCTGGGTGACAGAGCGAGACCCCACCTCAAAAAAATATAAATAAATAAATAAATAATAAAGCAAAATAAAATCTGGGCTTTGAAAACAATTTTTCTATTTTGCAACTTAATCTCTAGTCCATTTCTGTAACATGCTAGTTGGTTCGATACCCACTAATCTAAGAAACCAGCTTTAGAACAAAACTCCTCACAACAGTTGTACTTTCTTTCATCACTTCACCTCCTATTTTCTCTTGACCCACCCCATTAAGCTTTGGGAACCTCCTCCTAAAACTACCCTGGCCCAAGGCCACCAGGAACCTCCATCTGCCAAATTCAGTTGCCAGTTCTCCATTCTTTTCTTAATTGGCCTCTCTCAGTATTTGAGGAACACGTGTTGACTCGCTTCATCTTGAAATACTTTCTTCATTTGGCTTCTGGGTCACCCATATCCCTGGAAGTCCTGCTTCCCTGGGTCCTCTGAGTTCCATCCTTTTCTCCTTCCATCTGTCAGAGCACACCCCGAACCCATCCTCACCTCAGCCCAGGGCCAGACCTGAGACTTTTCTTCTCCATCTATACTCACTCCCTAAATGATCTCATCCAGCCCCATGGCCTTAAATGTTAAGGTCATGCTTATAACTCCCAAATTTAGGCGTCCAGCCCCAACTCCCTCCCCCAGTTTAAGATTTGTGTGGTTGGCCGGGCGCGGTGGCTCACGCCTGTAATCCCAGCACTTTGGGAGGCCGAGGCAGGTGGATCACGAGGTCAAGAGATCGAGACCATCCTGGCCAACATGGTGAAACCCCGTCTCTAAAAAAAAAAAAAAAAAAAAAAAAAAAAACTAAAAGTGGGTTGTGGGTTTTCATTTTAGGCCGGTCGCAGCTGTAATCCCAGCACTCTGGGAGGCTGAGGTGGGCGGATCACCTGAGGTCAGGAGTTTGAGACCAGCCTGACCAATATGGTGAAACCCTATCTTAAAAAAAAAAAAAAAAAAAAAGATTTGTGTGGTCATCTCCTGCTTGGATCTCCATTTGGTTGTCTGACCGTTTGTACCTAACATGTCCAAACCTAAATTCTCCTTCCAGGCCACCAGTAACCACCACCTCCACCTAAAATAATTGTCATCCTACTAAACAGCATCCCCCTTTGTTTAGTTGCTTTAGGCCACAAACCTAAAAAGTCATCTCCGATTCCTCTCGTTTTGCCATACCCCTTCCTAACTCAACACCAAGTCCTCTGGTTCTAGTTTCAGAACTTTATCCCAAATCTGCCCACATCTCCTCCACTGCTACCATCTTAATCATCTTGGATTCACCTCCCACCCCCAGAACATTCCTCCCTCAGCAGCCAGAGGAGTCTTCTAAAAATAGAAATTAAATTATAAATTCAGTCTTGTCACTCCGCACTCAACATGGTTTGTCATGTAGGATGATTCTTTTGGCTGTAAATTGCATAATTTCTTTTTTTTCCACTTCCCCCTGCCCACAAATAGCATGATTTCTTATGTTCTCTTCAAGGGGAAAAAAAGTTTGCATATTCTAGAATTTATTTTTGTATATATGTATATATATGTACATATATATAAGTTTTTCCCAGTTTACAAATCATGCATATGATAAAGAGCATATAGCACTACTAGTCTTGCTGCTTACTAGCTGTATGACATTGGACAAGCCACTGAATTTACGTTGGCCTCATTTTACTTATCGGTAAAATGTTGATAATTATAGTAACCACTTCACAGAGTTGTTGTAAGATTAAATGAGTTAGTATGTGTAAACATAAACTTAGTACAGAGCCTGTACTATGTTATATGTGTTAGGTGTTTTTTTCCTCTGGCTCCATTCTGTTTAATTAATTAGGCGATTTCTTTTTCAGTATCAAACTTTATTTTAACTTCATAATGTATTATTATGATTATTATTTTGAGACAGAGTCTCTCTGTGTCGCCCAGGCTGGAGTGTGGTGGCACGATCACGGCTCACTGCATCCTCCACCTCCCATCTCAGCCTCCCAAGTACCTGAGATTACAGGTGTGCACCACTGCCCGGCTACTTTTTTGTATTTTTAGTAGGGACAGGTTTCACCATGTTGTCCAGGCTGGTCTTGAACCCTTGACCGAAAGTAATCCACCCACCTCGGCCTCCCAAAGTGCTGGGATGATAGGTGTGAGCCCTAATCCCAGCCCATAGTATTTTAATGTCTAGTAGGGCTTCTAGAAATTTCTTAATGTTACTAATAGTCAGTTGATCCTCTTGGACTTCCTGTATATACGATCATGTCGTATGCAAAAAAACAAACAAAAAAAACTTTGTCTCTCTCCTTTTTAGTAATTGTAAACCTCTTATTTGTTTATTTACTTATTATTTATCCTTTCCAAAAATGTCTTGAGTGTTTCTGCCTGTTTTTCTTAACGTTCTATGTATTACTGTCAAATTTCAGATACACAACATATGTGGGGGTTTTTGCAATTAATATGGAATTATTTGGCATGCTACGTATTTGCTGTGTTTATTTCTAAGTCTTTTCTCTTTTTGATGCAATTGTTAATGTAGTCTTTTTCTCATATGGTCTTTATATTTAAGAAAACTACTTTGTGTGTGTGTGTGTGTGTGTGTGTGTGTGTGTATTTTAAGACATCCTAAAGAATTTCTTACTATTTCTAATAGTCTGTCAGTTGATTCTCTTGGGCTTTCTATGAATATAACCATATTGTCTGCAAAAAATCCTCATTTTACCTTTTTCTTTTTAATTTTTACCTAATTCTTTTACCACATTGCACTGGCCGAGACTCCAGAACAGTGTTAAATCATAGTGCTGAAAGCAGTATGCAGCCTACCTCAACCCTAACTTTAATGGTAATGCATCTAGGGTTTCACTCGAAGGCACTCTTATTTGAGATGTGTTTTTATGCTATCAAGTCATGTCCATTTATATTTTTTTTCACTTAAAGATTTGATTTTTGCCGGGCACGGTGGCTCACACCTGTAATCCCAGCACTTTGGGAGGCTGAGGTGGGTGGATCACGAGGTCAAGAGATCGAGACCATCCTGGTCAACATGGTGAAACCCCGTCTCTACTAAAAATACAAAAAATTAGCTGGGCGTGGTGGCGCGTGCCTGTAATCCCAGCTACTCAGGAGGCTGAGGCAGGAGAATTGCCTGAACCCAGGAAGCGGAGGTTGCGGTGAGCCGAGATCGCGCCATTGCACTCCAGCCTGGGTAACAAGAGCGAAACTCTGTCTCAAAAAAAAAAAAAAAAGCCGGGCGCGGTGGCTCAAGCCTGTAATCCCAGCACTTTGGGAGGCGGAGGCGGGTGGATCACGAGGTCAAGAGATCGAGACCATCCTGGTCAACATGGTGAAACCCCGTCTCTACTAAAAATACAAAAAAATTAGCTGGGCATGGTGGCACATGCCTGTAATCCCAGCTACTCAGGAGGCTGAGGCAGGAGAATTGCCTGAACCCAGGAGGCGGAGGTTGCGGTGAGCCGAGATCGCGCCATTGCACTCCAGCCTGGGTAACAAGAGCAAAACTCTGTCTCAAAAAAAAAAAAACAAAAACAAAAACAAAAACAAAAAAAAAAAGATTTGATTTTTGTTAAAGTACTTTTCAGAAACTCCAGATGATCATGATTCTTCTCCTTTAGTCCATTCATAGTGAAGTTATATCTTAATATTAACCCATCCTTAAATTTGGGGTATGAACTCCCATTTGGGCCTGGTTTATTATTCTGTTAATGTATTACTGAATTTTATTTGCTAATATTTTAAGATTTTGTGTCAGTAAATAAATGAGACTGGTCTATACTTGGCTTTTATTGCACTATTTTTTTTTTTTTTTTTTACAGAATGCATACAGGATGATTGCACTATCTTTACCAAGTCTGGTTATCAGTGTTATGTGAGGTCTGTAGAAGAGCTTAGATGCTTCTTTCTTTATGTTCTGAGAAAGTCTGAATCCATCCAATAGTAAACCCTTTCTCCAATTAGTGCCAGAGCCCGGGTCCCAAGTACTCCCAGACTTCCCTGCTCCTGCCCAGAGCATCCCACAGCAGCCTTTCCACACCCCTTCTGGCCGTTCCTCCAAGGAGGCCCACACCCCCAGGGGCAGGTTGGTTCTGGGAAACTGGAATCCTTCATCTGTGTCATCACTGGGCAGGCCAGTCAACCTGGGGAACAGTTATTCCCATTATCTTTTCTCTCTTAACTACCATCTGCGCTTTTCAGTCTTTCAGCGTTTTCTTTATAACCAGCTAAAGTTACTTATTTCAGTCCAAAGATGAAATTTTTCTTGGCCAGTTTGAACATGGTTGCATCAGCTGTGTTTTAACAATTTTGGCTTTGGGTTTTTCATTTTGTTTAAAGTAGTACAATGGAGGTGATTAGGGCAAGATGTTCACTTTCTACTCTTAAAAAAATAAAGTCTGCTCTTTATTGTGGTCCTATCTCTTAAAAATAAAATAAAAAGTACTCTCCCATGAATTTGGCAGACTCACCACCCTCTCTGAGGCAGGAAAGCCAAACCAAGGTTGAAGAAAGAAATGATTAAGGATTTGGAGGTTATGAGGGTCTAGAATTTCATGGCCAGGCTGTGTGTGCCTTAGAGAATGTATTCAGCTTGTTTTCATAGGCCAATTAGTTCACCTCCTTAAGAGCCAAACCAGTGGACTCAGATCCTCGGTTTAAAAAGGCTACTTTTCTTTTTCTCTTCCTATTTCTCTCTCTTCTATTTTTCTTTTCTCCTCTTCTCTTTCCTTCTTTTTCTCTCTCCTTTTCTATTTGCTGTCTTCTCTCTTCTTTCTTCATTTCTTTAAAGCCTCAGGAAATTAAATGCAAGGACTTCTGCCTTCAATCCTAAAATGGAAAATTAGAAACCCTCAAATGTCAGGAAATTCCAAAGATAAGGTTCCTACAGCAACATTCACTTGGTTCTATGTGTTTTATGGCATATATCAAATAGCTTTGGCAGGAATGTAACAAGAAAAGTTTATTACTTTTAAGTGTGAGCAACATCCTGAAACCACATGTATCTACATACTCAAAATGTCTTAACTGGAATTCAGATTTTAAAAATTTAATTTGGTCATGTGACAGCTTGTAGATCTTTATGAAACCAAATAACTGCATTGACCAAAATTTCAACTTTTCAGCTGATTGTTTTGGCATCATATACATTTGGCCTTTCGTTGGGGTGTTCATATGAGACTTTCAGAACTTCTTGAGGACGTGAAACCTTAGTCATTATATAGCTACCAGATCACACTGTGGTATTACTGATTCCATAATTTCCATCTTCTGTGGGACTGATACAGATCCCCACAGCTCTGGCTGGGCAGCAACCCTCAGCTCTCATAGGTTTAACAGTTCAAGTTAACTTACCAGCCAAGCTGTGGTCTGTCTCACTCAGCAAGACATCCCTGAGACAACTCGGAATTACCACGTCTAAAAATGGAATGTTTCAAATCTTCAAAGGAGCACATTGTTTGATTAAGTTGATGTTTACAGCAAAAGCTACTCTGGAAGCTTCTGAGAAACTTGATGTAGTAAAGCCTTTTATTTCAGTATTAGTTGCATTGGAAAACAGAGAGACGGTGTTTGCTCTTCTAAAGTTACTGTTGTCCATTACAAGAGTGATTTTCATGTCAATTCTCATTGAAAGGTGGAAATGGTTGGATATTAGTGACAATGAGGGACAGAAATAGTTTTTCCTTCTTACATTTCCGGTTTGGATCCAGGATAGAGAAAAGCAGAAACCCTATGAGTGGCCCTAGTATACAGTGGAGGAGCTGCCTGATAACAGAATGCAAGCTGAGAGCTCATGGAAGCCTCCTCCTGCCTAGCCGCCTGCCCTCAGCACGTGGTGGTAGAAATGCCCTTCCTGGGGTGTGGTGGGCCATGGGGAAGATCTGTCCGTGGCCACTCAGGATGGACAGCCAGAAAGACTCTGGCAGCTGGAGGATGATGGATGTCAGCGTGTGTCATCCTTGACCCAGCTGGATGATGTTTTTGTTTTGTTTTTTGTTTTTTGTTTTTTGTTTTTTTGAGATGGAGTCTTGTTCTGTTGCTAGGCTGGAGTGCAGTGGCGTGATCTTGGCTTACTACAACCTCTGACTCCTTGGTTGAAGCAATTCTCCTACCTCAGCCTCCCGAGTAGCTGGGAGCACCACCACGCCCAGCTAATTTTTGTATTTTTAGTAGAGATGGGGTTTCACCATGTTGGCCAGGATGGTCTCAATCTCCTGACCTCATGATCCGCCTACCTAGGCCTCCCAGAGTGCTGGGATTACAGGCATGAGCCACCGCGCCCGGCCCTGGATAATGTTTTAAATGGTTGCTAGGTGCCAGGCTAGCCAAGGGTTTTTTTGTTTTGTTTTGTTTTGATTTTAAAGACAGGGTCTTGCTCTGTCGTCCAGGCTGGAGTGCAGACTTGCAATCTTGACTCACTGCAACCTCTGCCTCCTGGGCTAAGCGATTCTCCTGCCTCTTCCTCCCAAGTAGTTGCAACCACAGGCACATGCCACGACACCCAGCTAATTTTTGTATTTTTGTAGAGGCAGGGTTTTGCTATGTTGCCCAGGCTGGTCTTGAACTCCTGGATTCAAGCCATCTGCCTGCCTCAGCCTTCGAAAGTGCTGAAATTACACGTGTGAGCCACGCCGCCTGGCCTGTAGCCAAACTTTTTAAATCTATAGATGAAAATGATCCTTTGAGTTTTCTTTGCATGTATCATTTTTGTTTTATATTTTGGGAGGGGAAACATTTTCCATTAAGGAAAGTTGTTGCCAGTGGATTTGACTCCAAGGGACTGGAGTGTCATGGTGAGGGTGGAGGGGATGCAGGGTGATCATTGGCTACGGAGCCTCCACAAAGAGCACGTGGCGCCTCTGCCTGTGGAAGGATATTTTGCTCTCTTGTTAGTTTTGCAGGCAACCCTGGATTCGCTGTTGAGTTGCTGTTAAGAAATGGAGACCAGTGTTGTTTCTGCCTCTTGTTGGTTAGGTTTTCTGAGTTTTATAGTCTCTTATTAGATCTTACTAGATCACATCTCTTTACCCAGAACAAATGCTTCACTATCTTCTGACTGGCAGTACTCCTGTGGCTCTGTGCCTTGCCTCATTTTATTTTCTTCAGCCTTGAAGGCCCCTTCCCACATGCGCTGACATCCACTTGTATACCCGGCCCCTGAAGCCTCCCAGCACCTGTTCTGTTGCATCCCCAAGGCATGGGACTTTGATCTCTTCTGCTGCCCTTGCTAGGTTCTCCCTGGTGGGTTAGAGCTTGTATCAGTCTCTCTGCCCCTCACAATTGTAATTGTGGATTCTTACCTACTCTAATTCAATGATGCTAATGA
Source organism: Saimiri boliviensis (assembly GCF_048565385.1). Lineage (NCBI taxonomy): Eukaryota > Metazoa > Chordata > Mammalia > Primates > Cebidae > Saimiri > Saimiri boliviensis. The sequence continues at coordinate 17,032,003 of NC_133458.1, forward strand.
GAATTAGACATTATTCCCCTTACATATATAGGGACCATATAGTCTTTATCTTTTTGTTGTGTCTATATATGGTATCTAGCAAATGGATCTGTGATTACCAGCCTGACACCAACAAATCCCCTCAGTTAGGACGTGTAGATTAAACAAAGCTTTGAAAAGCTCATATGCTATGACCACAAGGTTGTTAACCTGATCATCTCGTGGTAATTAGAAACTCTGGTTGGCAGCTTTATATTTCTTGATTAAAAACCTAAATAAATTGATTAGGTTTCAGGTATTCTTTCAAAGATGTTCTTGATTAAAAGATTGAGAACAGGGCCGGGCGCGGTGGCTCAAGCCTGTAATCCCAGCACTTTGGGAGGCCGAGGCGGGTGGATCACGAGGTCAAGAGATCGAGACCAGCCTGGTCAACATGGTGAAACCCCGTCTCTACTAAAAATTAGCTGGGCATGGTGGCACGTGCCTGTAATCCCAGCTACTCAGGAGGCTGAGGCAGGAGAATTGCCTGAACCCAGGAGGCGGAGGTTGCGGTGAGCCAAGATTGCGCCATTGCACTCCAGCCTGGGTAACGAGCAAAAACTCCGTCTCAAAGAAAAAAAAAAAAAAAGATTGAGAACTATCCTGTTTTGTGCTTAGTGGAAAGATTTTGAATTGCTGTATGTAACCGTTATTGCCATTTCTTTATTAAATTCAGAAGCTTTTTTGCCAAATAATTTTTCAAAAAAAAATGATCCTTGGGGAAATGGATTCAAAACAATTTACTAAAAATTAACTCAAGAATAAAGCTGCTTTTTAAAATCCTGAAGTAGGGATAAATTATAAACAGTAAATGTGGCACTTAAAACCAGCTTTTTAAAATATTCATTCACTGGGCCGGGCTCAGTGGCTCACGCCTGTAATCCCAGCACTTTGGGAGGCTGAGGCAGGCAGATTGCTTGAGGTCAGGAGTTCGAGACCATCCTGTCCAACATGGGGGAACCCCGTCTCTACTAAAACAAAAATTAGCTGGGCATGGTGGCACACGCCTGTAATCCCAGCTACTCAGGAGGCTGAGGCAGGAGAATCGCAGAAACCTGGAAAGTAGAAGTTGCAGTAAGCCAAGATCGCACCACTGCACTCCAGCCTGGGCGCAGAGCGAGACTCCATCTCAAAAAAAATAAAATAAAATATTCACTCACTTATTCAACCAATAAATATTTGCTGTGCACCTATTGAGTGTTAGACATAGGAATGTAGTGATGAGCAAGATAAACGGAGACTCTTCTTACGGAATTTGCAGAATAGTAATAGTTAGAAGGACACAGCTGGTTAAGTGATCATAACTGCTGTCAGCGCTGTGAGGAATCCTGGTGCCCTGGGAACATTCAACAGGGGTGTGTAGCCTATCATGGAAGCCAGGCGGGATCAAGAGGAAGTGATGCTCAGGCTAATGGGAGGGTGGGGACTGGGTATTCAGTTTTGGTTTTTGTGTTTTTTTGAGACAGTCTTGCCCTGTCACCCAGGCTGGAGTGCAATGTCGAGATCTTGGCTCACTGCAACCTCTGCCTCCTGGGTTCAAGTGATCCTCCTGCCTCCACCTCCTGAGTAGTTGGCATTACAGGCATGTACCACCACACCCATCTAATTTTTTGTATCTTTAATAGAGATGGAGCTTCACCGAGTTGGCCAGGCTGGTCTCGAACTCCTGACCTTGTGATCCGCCTGCCTCGGCCTCCCAAAGTGTGGGTCTTACAGGCATGAGCCTGGCCATGGGTGTTCAGTTTGAGGGAACAAATAGGTGAAAGCCCTGTGGCAGGAAAGACTGCATCCTGTCAGAGGAACTGCAAGGCAGGAGTGTGGCCCGAGGGGCCAGGAAGGGTCTGGGGTGAGACCCAAAGGTCTTTTGGACCTGTACATAAGGTATGGATTTGGGTTTATTACCTAAGGGAAATGGAAAACAGGAACGTTTTTAAGAAGGGGAGAGAGATTATCAGATTTGCATGTTTAAGGCTCACGCCTATAATCCCAGCACTTTGGGAGGTTGGGGGGGGTGGATCACCTGAGGTCAAAAGTTCGAGACCAGCCTGGCCTACATGGTGAAACCCGGTCTCTAGTAAATATACAAAAAATTAACCAAGCATGGTGGCGTGCGCCTGTAATCCCAGCTACTTGGGAGGCTGAGGCAGGAGAATCGCTTGAACCCAGGAGACAGAGGTTGCAGTGAGCCAAGACCTCCAGCCTAGGCAACAAGAGCAAAACTCTGTCCCAGGGAAAGAAAAAAAAGATTTTCATGTTAAAGAGACCATCCTCGCAGCAGCCTGGAGACTGGGTAGGCACCAGTGGGCAGGTGGGGAGAGGCGACAGGGAGGAACAGCAAGGTCTTGTGGTTACCCTGTGGTGTAGCTGCCGTGGGGACTGAGAGAAGTGGGTGGGTTCAAGGGATGCTTTGGAGGTAAAACTTCGGTTAAGTGGTTGGAAGTAGGCGGTAAGAGGGAGGGAGGTCGGGAGCCTGCTGATTTCCAGGTTTAAGACCTAAACCTGGCTGGGTGCAGTGGCTCAAGCCTGTAATCCCAGCACTTTGGGAGGCTGAGGCGGGTGGATCACGAGGTCAAGAGATCGAGACCATCCTGGTCAACATGGTGAAACCCCGTCTCTACTAAAAATACAAAAAAATTAGCTGGGCATGGTGGCGCGTGCCTGTAATCCCAGCTACTCAGGAGGCTGAGGCAGGAGAATTGCCTGAACCCAGGAGGCGGAGGTTGCGGTGAGCCGAGATCGCGCCATTGCACTCCAACCTGGTAACAAGAGCAAAACTCCGTCTCAAAAAAGAAAAGAAAAGAAAAAAAAAAAAAAGACCTAAACCTTTGGATGGCAGCACTGGGCAAGGAGCTGGTTCTCATCAGGGAGAGGCAATAGGATGACGAGTTCAGTTTCGAGATTCTTGTGCATTGTCCAAATGGGAGGAACTCTCAGGTAGCATTTCATTTATAAAAATGTGGAGAAGTCATGAAGAACATTTAAAACACGACTCAAAATCACAGTGTTTGGCATTGGCTGTTGAAATTTGGCTGTCACATAGGTGACATGCCCCTCAGCAAAGTTCTTTGGAACAACCAGCTCATTCTAACATCTCTGAAACTCAGAAGTACAAAATACAAACTATCGTGGAGGGCCTGGAAAGTAAACTCAGGCTGAGTGGAGGTTACAGCCCTTCCCAGACTGTGGGCTCCCCAAAGGCAAGGTCTTCTCCCTTTGCATCGCACACTTTAATCACAGTGTTTACTTATTAAACATGCAGGCGGGATGTGGAATGAATGTTGATGATGTTTAAATTAGAGAGAAGCCTATTTGGATGTGGTTATCATTCATGAACCTTTCACCGTTTCCTTTCTCTCAAAGTTAATGTGTAAATGAAGGTACTAAAACTTTCAAGTTCAAAAAATATTTGTAGAGAACAAAATTCGCTTAATGGCTGGAGGATTAGTGTGATCACATTTCTCCTCCTCGGGGACCTAATCATCTACCTGAACCTCAGAAGGAGAGGACTGTTGTCCCTGGCTATGGAAATAATGTTAGAATGTCCCAGCACAGTGGCTCACACCTGTCATCCCAGCACTTTGGGTGGCCAAGGTGGGTGGATCACTTGAGCCCAAGAGTTCAAGACCAGCCTAGCTAACATGGTGAAACCCTGTCTCTACTAAATAACAAAAATTAGTCAAGTATGGTGGTGCACGCCTGTAATCCCAGCACTTTGGGAGGCCAAGGCAGGTGGACCACCTGAGGTCAGGAGTTCAAAACCAGCTTGGCCAACATGGTGAAAGTTTGTCTTTATTAAAAATACAAAAACTAGCCAGGCATGCTAGTGCATGCCTGTAGTTCCAGGTATTCGGGAGTAGAGGCACAAGAATTCCTTGAACCCAGGAAGCGGAGGTTGTGGTGAGCCAAGATCCCACCACTGCACTCCAGCCTGGGCGACAGAGCGAGACTCTGTCTCAAAAAAAGAAAAGAAGGTGATTTCAGTAACAATTTTTCTAAGAAAAAGAAAATTTGGGAAAGGGGATATATTAATATATTCTCTGAACCAGCCTAATTTGATTCAAATTCTTTGCTTTTTTCCTCCCATCTTGCACAACCCAGAAAGTCCTATGAGTTTGAAGACTTACTGCAGTCTTCCTCCGAGAGCAGCAGGGTGGACTGGTATGCGCAGACTAAGCTGGGGCTGACACGCACTTTATCGGAGGAGAATGTCTATGAAGACATTCTAGGTAAGAGGCCACACCGTCTGTTTGTGGGTCTGAGTCTGGGAGAAAGGGGAGGGGAAATGGGGCTGGCTGCTGAAAACACATGTGCGCACACACACACACACACACACACACACTCAAAGATGCCTGTGTAGTCAGATGAGAGAGCAGGCTGGGGGAGAGTGGGAGAGTGAGCCAAGCCTCACGGGATACGTGAGAGACCCTGGGGCTGGAGGGGGAAGCCTGGCTGGTGATGCCTGGCCAAGGAGCCAATGTGGCAGAGTGGCATAGTGAGAAAGAAGTGTGGGACCTGGAATCTGAAGATCCAGAACCACATCTAGGCTCTGCTGCTTATTGGCCCAGGACATTGAGCTGGTGACTTCCCATCTCTGAATGTCAGTTCTCCCATCTGTATAATGAGGATGCAGCTAGCTCCCTTGCAAGGTTAAGGACTGGAGAGAATAGTATGTCAACTACCTGGCTTATGACGGATGCTCAGTCGTCTGCAGAGATTACTGAATGAAAGAAAACGCTACACACCAGAGCCTCCTTCAGAAACTGTCGGAGTGTGGCACTAACAGGGCATCAGAATGCAAACTAAATGCATGGCTGGTATTTAAAAAGTAGCTTTGGCTCTAACGCATCCTCTGAGATTTCAGAGTGGGTCTCAGATTCAGAGTTTGCTGAGTTCAGTCATCTTCAGGGAGGTTGATGGTTTTAGTGAAGTGTGAGCTCCAACTGCTCTCTGCTTGTTGGAAATAGATGCTCAGTGCTGCAAAGAAAAATAAGCACTGAGACAAAGGATCTTTCAGCAATGCAATTTTTACTTCCTGAACTGCAGGAAGGGTAACTCTCACTAGCCATCATGCCACGAGAGTACAATGAACAAAGGAAAACAGACAAATTCATCCCCTATGCATTTGGGGTCATCCTTACTGCTGTGTCTGATCTCCGTTGGCTGGAGCCAGACCTCATAATCTGAACTAAAACCTGATTGGCTAACAACTTAAAACTTTTCTAAACAGGTGAAAGCAGTGGAGAGCTGGGACATGCCTGTGAGCACATCCAGCACAGATAAAGTACAAGGACATAGAATGTACTATGTGCCTGTAAGCATGGTATTTCTAACATGCTTATGGTGGGGGTAGGGGAAGACATAAGCTGATAAGAGGTAGAAACGCATATGTGTGTGGAGGTGAGGGACAGGTATGGTGGATATATATAGACATGTGTGCATGTAATTGTCAATATAGAAAACACAGGAGGAGGAAATAGAAGACTTCAGGAAGGGCAGATATTTAGCTAAGCAATTGGAATTGCACCTGTGTCCAGGATACTGGAGATGGGCTCCTGCCAAAGCAGCTGGATTCCCAGATCTAAAATGGGAGAGAGATCTGGACTTCTTTTAGCAGTGACTGCCCAAGAGGATGCTTTCAGTTATAAGGAGCAGAAAACCAAACCATCAGCTTGTATGACCAGAATTGGTGGCTTTTCTTTCTTTTATTTCTTTTTCTTTTTCTTTTTTTTTTTTTAAGACAGGAATCACAATCTCAGGTCACTGCTTCCTCCACCTCCCAGGTTCATGTGAATCTACTGCCTCAGCCTCCTGAGTAGCTGGGATTACAGACACCTGCCACCACGCCCAGCTAATTTTTGTAGGTTTTTTTAAGGAGAAACAGGATTTTGCCACATTGCCTAGGCTAGTCTCAAACTCCTGGGCTCAGGTGATCCACCCGCTTCAGCCTCCCAAAATCCTGAAATTACAGGTGTGAGCCCCTGCACCCAGCCTCCTTCCTCCGTTTCCTACCTCTCAAGTTAGCTTTATTCTCAGCAGGCTTCCTAGGGCCCCACAATGGCTGCCATCAGCTCCCTGGAATCCAAATCTTCCTGGTGGAGAGAAGAGCTTTTCTCCTGCAAGTCCCAGCAGAGATCCTGAGGTTCACCCTCGCTAGACCAGTCAAGGCCCCTTGTTCACCTTTGGAGCCCAGGAGTGCCAGGCTGTGATATCTTCTTAGGCTGTGATATGAACCCTCCCCTGAACTGATCACTGAGGCAGGTATTGGGATCCTTAGACTAGCTAAAGCACTGAAACTGAGAATGGAGCTGATCTCCTGTGGCCACAAATGAGGAGATGGAGAGGTAAGCCAGTGAAATCAGGGGCTGCTACAAGAGGAGGGGCGCACGGATGGCAAAACAGCAGCTCTCACTACAAGGACAGACACAGGAGGCACCAAGATGCTGACCTCAGTGTTCCGAAAAGGAAACTGTTCTCAGTGTTCCTAGGTTCCTGACTCATTGCCTTTAAACACAGACCCGCCAATGAAGGAGAACCCTTATGAGGACATCGAGTTACATGGTCGCTGCCTGGGAAAGAAGTGTGTCTTGAACTTTCCTGCTTCTCCCACCTCTTCCATCCCTGACACAACCACCAAGGTAAGAGTCACCTGGGATTGGTGGCAGGAGAGGGGGCCCCAGCACAGTGGCCTTGAGCACACTGGAGTTCTGACTGGCAATGGAATTCTAGGCCACCCCTGCCCACCCTGCCAGGCTCCTGGATTTGTGTATCATTAGCTGACTGGTTTTCCTGCCTCTAGTTTTCTTGGAGCCCCTATACTCAAAAAAGCTTCCATATATATATATTTTGTACTTTAGGTTCTGGGGTACACGTGCACATCATGCAGGATTGTTACACAGGTACATACATGGCATTGTGGTTTGCTGCCTCCATCCTCCTGTCACCTAGATCTGGCATATCTCCCCCATGTTATGCCTCCCCAACTCCCTACCCCACTGCTGTCCCCCCTTAGTCCCCCACAACAGACCCCAGTGTGTGATATTCCCCTCCCTGTGTCCATGTGTTCTTATTGTTCAACACCCGCCTATGAGTGAGAACATGCGGTATTTAATTTTCCTTTTTTTTTTTTTTTTTTTTGAGACGGAGTTTCGCTCTTGTTACCCAGGCTGAAATGCAATGGCACGATCTCGGCTCACCGCAACCTCCGCCTCCTGGGTTCAGGCAATTCTCCTGCCTCAGCCTCCTGAGTAGCTGGGATTACAGGCACGCGCCACCATGCCCAGCTAATTTTTAGTATTTTTAGTAGAGACAGAGTTTCACCTTGTTGACCAGGATGGTCTCGATCTCCTGACCTCGTGATCCACCTGCCTCAGCCTCCCAAAGTGCTGGGATTACAGGCTTGAGCCACCACGCCCGGCTTGATTTTCTGTTCTTGTGTCAGTTTGCTGAGAATGATGATTTCCAGATTCATCCATGTCCCTACAAAGAATACGAACTCCTCGTTTTTTATGGCTGCATAGTATTCCATGGTGTCTATGTGCCATATTTTCCTTGTCCAGTCTATCATTGATGGGCATTTGGGTTGGTTCCAGGTCTTTGTTATTGTAAATAGTGCCACAATGAACATACGTGTGCATTTGTCTTTATAATAGAACAATTTATAATTTTTCAGATATATACCCAGTAATGGGATTGCTGGGTCAAATGGAATTTCTGTTTCTGGTCCTTGAGGAATTGCCACACTGTCTTCCACATGGTTGAACTAATTTACACTCCCACCAACAGCGTAAAAGCATTTCTATTTCTCCACATACTCTCCAGCATCTGTTGTTTCCAGATTTTGTAATGATTGCCATTCTAACTGACATGAGATGATATCTCAATGTGGTTTTGATTTGCATTTCACTAATGACCAGTGACGATGAGCATTTTTTCATGTTTGTTGGCCTCATATATGTCTTCTTTTGAAAAATGTCTGTTCATGTCCTTCGCCCACTTTTGAATGGGTTTGTTTGTTTGTTTCTTGTAAATCTGTTTTAGTTCTTTGTAGATTCTGGATAAAGCATCCTAAAATACCATTGAGCTTCTGGCTCAGAAACCTCTTCAAACTGGGTAAATAAAAGATGGTCCATACGCCTCATACGACTGTTAAGAATGTCCTAACATAGAGCAAACTCTAAGATAGGAGACTGAAAGGCATGATGTAGAGCAGTAGTTTTAAAGTAATTTACCATTTGTGGGTTTTTGTTGTTGTTTTAATTGAGGCCAGGTGTTGTCGCTCTATCACCCAGGCTGTAGTGCAGTGGTGTAATCGTGCCTCACTGCAGCCTCAAACTCCCAGACTCAACCAATCCTCCCACCTCAGCCTTCTAATTACCTGGGATTACAGGCACATGCCACCAGCCCAGCTAATTTTTTTTTTTTTAGAGACTGGGTTTCGCCATGTTGTCCAGGCTGGTCTCAAACTCCCGACCTTAAGTGATTCGCCTACCTCAGCCTTCCAAAGTGTTAGGGTTACAGGCATGAGCCACTGTGCCCAACCTGGATGCTAAAATTTGAATTTTTTATAATTGTCACTTGTCATGAAGTATTATTTATTTTTCCAGCCATTTAAAAATGTAAAAGTTCTTCTTAAGTCATGGCTTGTACAAAAACAGGTGGTGGGCCAGATGTGGCCCACAGGCCAAAATTTGCCGGCATCTGTGCTGGGTCATTTTTACCTCTGCCCTTGGCTCTCGCCAGGACCTCTCCCCTTCCTCTGAGGCCCAGTTCAATCATGCATCCTTGAAGAAGCTTCTCCAGCCTTCCCAGTCCCTGGGGCTTCTTCCTCTCTGAGCATCTTTAACACTCAGTGGGTTAAACCATTTCACACCAAATTGTATACTGCATTATGACATCTCTTATGTTGAGTTGAGTTGTGGCTTGTTTTCTAATATCTCTCTTTTTCTTGTTTTGTTTTGTTTTTTGAGACGGTGTCTCACTCTGTCACCAGGCTGGAGTGCAGTGGTGCAATCTTGGCTCACTGCAACCTTCACCTTCCGGTTCAAGGGATTCTTCACCTTAGCCTCCTGTGTAGCTGGGATTACAGGCAGGTGCCACTATGCCCAGCTACTTTTTGTATTTTTTGGTAGATTTGGGGGTTTCACCGTGTTGGCCAAGGTGATCTTGAACTCCTAACCTCAAGTGATCCACTCACCTCGGCCTCCCAAAGTGCTGGAATTACAGGCGTGAGCTATCGTGCCCAGCCTTAATATATCTTAAAAACATCTTCCCAACTAGATCATAAATTCTTGAAGACCAAAGGGAATGTATTCTAGATCTAAGAAGAGAGAAAGAAAGAAAAGGAAGGAAAGGAGGGAGGGAGGGAGGGAGGGAAAGGAAGGAAAAGAAAGAAAGAGAGAGAGAGAGAGAGAGAGAGAGAAAGAGGTATATATTCTATTTCTTTGGTTTTCAAAAGGTATATATTCTAGATCTAAAAAGAAAGAAAAAGTGAGAAAGAAAGAAGAAAGAAAGGAAGAAAGGAAGATATATATATTTTTATTTCTTTGGTTTTCCCATAAGGCCTAGCATATATTCTAGATCAAGAAAGAGAGACACAGAGAGAGAGAGAGAGAGAAAAGAAAGAAAGAAAGAGAGAAAGAAAGAGAAGAAAGAAAGAGGTACATATTCTATTTCTTTGGTAGTTTTACAATACTTGGTAGAAGAACTTAAATTAAGGAAGACCAAGTACTGGCTGCAAAGGTCAAGTTAAATCTCCTTGCAAGGCTCTGTTTCCAGCCTAAGAAAAGCAGTTGTCTTCCTGTCCCGGCCCCACAGGGTCAGCATCAATGGCAGGGGGTGCTGTCTCCACCTGAGCCTGTCTTCTGTGCTTGATGGCCATAAAGGATGCTTCCTGCCACCAGCCTTCTGGAAAAGGTGAAGGAACAACCTCTCCCAAAGGATGGATTTTACAGACCCAGATAAATCACTCCAATACCTGCCTGCACCTTAACAGTTAACTGCCATTTCTCTTCACATATGGAAGAGGGTGTCATCATGAATAATCCATGGCAACTGACAATTAGCAAATACTTTCTGCTTGCCTTGGAAATGTGCTGTTCGTGTTTTCATTGGAATAGAGATGTCTTCAACATTTAGGAAATCCTTCATTTCCCATGGCAGAGAAGCCTGACTTAGAGGAAGAAAGCAAGCTGTCACACCTGGTCTGTCCCCTTCAGGTCCTACCTGGCTCCCCACTTCATGCAGGGAGTGAACTGCATCACCCCTGAGGAACAGTGAAAAACATCTGCCCAGGCCAAGCGAAGTGGCTCACGCCTGTAATCCTAGCACTTTGGGAGGCCAAGGCAGGTGTTTCATCTGAGGTCAGGAGTTCGAGATCAGCCTGGCCAACATGGTGAAACCTGGTCTCTACTAAAAATACAAAAATTAGCTGGGCATGGTAGCAGGAACCCATAGTCCTAGCTACTCAGGATGCTGAGGCAGGAGAGTCACTTGAACTTGAGGTGAGGAGGTTGCAGTCAGCCAAGATCACGCCACCTCACTCCAACCTGGGTGAAAGAGCGAAACTCCGTCTCAAAAAACAAAAGCAAAAGGATTTGCCTAAGGCAGCTCTGCATTCCCGGCACTCCTCCCTGATGCCAGGAAATAAAGGCTTACCAACCCTTTTCTTTCTATCCCTGCTGGGCTGGAAAAAAACTAGAGCATCTGCCACCAAAGCAGCTAAGCCCAGGAGGTGAGAATGTCAGCAAAAACTTAACATCCGGCTCTATCTGTATCTGTAGCTGTCCTGAAAACAGAGGATCCAGTTGTCCAAAGCCCATGTCTGATTGCCAGTGATCCTTGCAGGCCCTCAGCGGGACACCGTGTCCATGCTCATTACTCTGCTCGTCCACATCTGGGTGTCTGCTGTGTGCCCCGTTCTGGGGGACAGCCACAGACTTCATCACTTCCTCCATTAGCTCATCAGATATTCATGGAGCATCTGCCACATCTGGGCTGCATCTGGGACCCTAGAACTTGCAGGAGCAGTCCCTCCACGTGACCTACCCTACCAGCTGCGGAGAGATCCTAAGCCATCTCCGAGATGTTCGTTTCATTAGGCCACGCCTAGTTATTCCAGTCACTCAAATTTCCATTTGAAAGGGAAGAGCTGGTTGGATAGACTCTACTTAGAAAGGACCAAGTGTGCAGCTGGAGACAAATACTACTGCTGCTAGACGCAAAGTGCAAGCTCCTGAAAGGGACTGTTTTCTTTTCTTGCTACTCATCACCCACCATTTCTTTTCTTTTGAGACAGTCTCCCTCTGTTGCCCAGGCTGAAGTACAGTGGCGTGATCTCAGCTCACTGCAACCTCCGCCTCCCAGGTTTAAGTGATTCCCATGCCTCAGCCTCTGAGTAGCTGGGATTATAGGCACAGGCCACCATCAGCTAATTTTTTTGTATTTTTAGTAGAGACAGGGTTTGACCTTGTTGGCCAGGCTGATCTCGAACTCCTGACCTCAAGTGATATCTGCCTGCCTCAGCCTCCCAAAGTGCTGGGATTACAGATATGAGCCACTGCACCCAGCCTAGATTTTTCAATATATGTTCTTTTTAAAAATAACGGCTGGGTGCGGGCGTCCATGCCTGTAATCCTAGCACTGTGGGAAGCCAAGGTTGGAGGATTCCTTGAGGCCAGGCATTCAAGACCAGCCTGGTCAACATAGTAAGACCCCATCTCTACAAAAAAAATGAAAAATTAGACAGGCATGGTGCTGCACACCTGTAGTCTTAGCTACTCGGGAGGCTGACATGGGAGATTCACTCTAACCCCAGAGTTCAAGGCTACAGTGGGCTATTTTTGTGCCACAGCTCTCCAGAGTGAGAGCCTGTCTCCAAAATTAAATAAATAAATAAATAAATAGGGCCGGGCACGGTGGCTCAAGCCTGTAATCCCAACACCTTGGGAAGGCCGAGGCTGGTGGATCACGAGGTCAAGAGATCGAGACCATCCTGGTCAACATCGTGAAACCCTGTCTCTACTAAAAATACAAAACATAAGCTGGGCATGGTGGCACATGCCTGTAATCCCAGCTACTCAGGAGGCTGAGGCAGGAGAATTGCCTGAACCCAGGAGGCAGAGGTTGCGGTGAGCCGAGATCATGCCATTGCACTCCAGCCTGGGTAAGAGTGAAACTCTGTCTCAAAAAATAATAATAATAAATAAATAAAAATAATCTTTCTTTTTTCTGAAAACATTCTAATTATAAAAGTTTTTCTAGTTACATGATACAGAATAAATGTTTCAATTACTGAAAAGTGTAATGAAGAAAATATAACTCATCCACAATTGGGGAATTTTACTTTTCTTTGTGCCTATATTTTCTAAATTTTTACATTTTTTTTTGATTCACATTTTTTTCTTGAGACAGAGTTTCACTCTTGTTCCCCAGGCTGGAGTGCAGTGGTGCGATCTCCGCTCACTGCAACCTCTGCCTCTCAGATGTAAGCAATTCTTGGGCCTCAGTCTCCCAAGTAGCTGGGATTATAGGTGCCCGCCACCACACCCAGCTAATTTTTTTGTAATTTTGGTAGAGACAGGTTTCACCATGTTGACCAGTCTGGTCTCGAACTCCTGACCTCACCACACCTGGCTAATTTTTGTATTTTTAGCAGAGACAAGGTTTCATCATATTTGTCAGGCTGGTCTGGAACTCCTGACCTCAAATGATCCACCCACCTCAGCCTCCTAAAGTACTGGAATTACAGACATGAGCCACCGTGCCCAGCAAGTACATTAAGATTTTTTAAATAATTGGATAGTATTCCCCTGTGTGGGTATATCATAATTTGTTTGACCAGCCTTTATTGATGGATATCTAGGTTATTTCCAGTATTTCGTGATGAAAAACCATGTTGCAATGTACAATATCCTTTGCACAATATGTTTTCTTGTAAAACAATAACGTTGCACAAATAAGAGCATATCAACAGGGTAAATTCCTAGAGGTGGAATTGCGGGGTCTGAACTACATGCATCATAATTTTGTTAACTCAGATTAGACTGCCCTCCATAGCACTGTGCCGTGTGATATTCCCACCAACCATGTATGACAATGTGGAAGTGACTTTTTTCCCTCACTTTCACCAACAGAGTGATCTATCCAATTTTCTTATCTTATCTCTGAGCAAAAAATGTTTCTTTAATGGAGTTTTAATTTTCTTTTCTCTTGGGAGTGAAGCTAAGAATCTTTTTATATGTCTTAAGAATCATTGAGCCGGGCGCGGTGGCTCAAGCCTGTAATCCCAGCACTTTGGGAGGCCGAGGTGGGTGGATCATGAGATCGAGAGATCGAGACCATCCCGGTCAACATGGTGAAACCCCGTCTCTACTAAAAATACAAAAAATCAGCTGGGCATGGTGGCACGTGCCTGTAATCCCAGCTACTCAGGAGGCTGAGGCAGGAGAATTGCCTGAACCCAGGAGGCGGAGGTTGCGGTGAGCCGAGATCACGCCATTGCACTCCAGCCTGGGTAACAAGAGCGAAACTCCGTCTCAAAAAAAAAAAAAGAAAAAGAAAAAGAATCATTGTATTTCTTGGCTGGGCGTGGTGGCTCAAGCCTGTAATCCCAGCACTTTGGGAGGCCGAGGCGGGTGGATCACGAGGTCAAGAGATGGAGACCATCCTGGTCAACATGGTGAAACCCCGTCTCTACTAAAAATACAAAAAATTAGCTGGGCATGGTGGCGCGTGCCTGTAATCCCAGCTACTCAGGAGGCTGAGGCAGGAGAATTGCCTGAACCCAGAAGGCGGAGGTTGTGGTGAGCCGAGATTGTGCCATTGCACTCCAGCCTGGGTAACAAGAGCGAAACTCCATCTCAAAAAAAAAAAAAAATCATTGTATTTCTTTTTCTCTACATTTTCCATGGTTATGCCTGTTTTTCTTTTGAGTCGTTAGTCTTTTTCTCATTAATTTGCAGTATATTTAGGAAAATGAGTTGATTTCTGCAGGTTGTTTTCTATGGGTTGTAAGTTTTGTTAGCAAGTGTTTTGTTTGCCCTTTGACTTTGTTTTTTGTTTTGTTTTGTTTTGAGACAGAGTCTCACTCCATCACCCAGGCTGTAGTGCAGTGGCCCAGTCTCAGCAATCTCCACCTCCCAGGTTCAAGCAATTCTCCTGCCTCAGCCTCCCAAGTAGGTGGGATTACATGCAAGCACCACCACATCCAGCTAAATTTGTATTTTTTTTTTTTTTTTTTTTTGAGACGGAGTTTCGCTCTTGTTACCCAGGCTGGAGTGCAATGGCGCGATCTCGGCTCACCGCAACCTCCGCCTCCTGGGTTCAGGCAATTCTCCTGCCTCAGCCTCCTGAGTAGCTGGGATTACAGGCACGCGCCACCATGCCCAGCTAATTTTTTGTATTTTTAGTAGAGACGGGGTTTCACCATGTTGACCAGGATGGTCTCGATCTCCTGACCTCGTGATCCACCCACCTCGGCCTCCCAAAGTGCTGGGATTACAGGCTTGAGCCACCCCGCCCGGCTAAATTTGTATTTTTAGTAGAGATGGGGTTTCACCATGTTGGCCAGGTTGGTCTCAAACTCCTGACCTCAGGTAATCTGCCTTGGCCTCCCAAAGTGCTGGGATTATGGCATAAGCCACCACACCTGGCCAGCCTTTTAACTTTGAAGAGGCCTGTTTTAGAAATAAGATATTAAGACCCAAAGAAACACAATTCCTTGTATAAAAGGCACTCAGCAGCCAGGCGTGCTGACTCACATCTGTAATCCCAGCTCTTTGGGAGGCCAAGGCAGGCGGATCTCCTGTGGTCAGGAGTTTGAGACCAGCCTGAACAACATGGAGAAACCCTGTCTCTACTAAAAAATACATAAAATTAACCAGGCATGGCGGTGCATGCCTGTAATCCCAGCTACTCGGGAGGCCGAGGCAGGAGAACCGCTTTAACCCAGGAGGCAGAGATTGCAGTGAGCTGAGATCACGCCATTGTACTCCAGCCTGGGCAGCAAGAGCAAAACTCACTCTCTCTCAAAAAAAAAAAAAGCTCTCAGCAAGCCTGCGGCAAGGCCAAAATGAGGCTTAGGCCTTGTAACTCCCAGTCCACGTGTCTTGGGTTGTCAGAAAGCCTCAGCTGTGACATCTAGGGATTAAGGCAGGTGACCTCACACTTGTCTAAAACAGAAACTGGATTAGATTTACATCTCTCTTCACCACACCCATTTTCTGTAATTTGATGATGCATGAACTCACTGAACACTTACTGGCATAGCCAAACTCCATCTGCCCTGGGAACACAGACTGGTTCCCTTCTCAATTTCCTTGTCTGGTCCCTGGCACCACCAGCTATCCCCTGGTTAGTTTCCTTTGAACTCATTTACTCTTCTTTTCTCCTTTTCCCTCACAGCAGTCATTGTCCAAATCTGCTTTTTTCCGACAAAACTCAGAGAGGAGGAACTTCAAGCTGCTGGACGCTAGGAAGCTGAGTCGGGACGGAACCGGGTCCCCTTCCAAAATCAGTCCCCCCTCCACTCCCAGCAGCCCTGATGACACTTTCTTTAACCTTGGAGACCCCCAGAACGGCAGGAAGAAGAGAAAGATACCTAAGGTAATGCTGGCAACAAGCTTCATGCTCCGATATGCGTGACCCCTTCTCTGTGAAAAAAGACTGCAGAGGGGTCTGGGTGGAGAGTATGTCACTGGGCCTCTGCCACCTGTGATGCCAGTGAAGCCAGCGGGCTGGAATATCTGGACCTTCGTCCTGATAATTTCTGTGGTCCTGTATGTTCCTCTTAGCCACTCTCCTCCCAATCTTAGCTGCTTGTCTGATCCCAGACAAGGTTTTAATGCCCAGGCTCAAAAGCCACAGCTCCTTCCTTCATCGCCTCAAAAAACGGAACTCCATCTACCATGCTCTGACCTGAGACTTGGCCAACACCCGCTACAGAGGCAGGTCCCAGTCTGTGCTCTGAGACAGCCCTTCTCAACAATACCTCTTGTGGCTCCTTGCAGCCAAAAAGGTAAAACATGGCCGGGTGCGGTGGCTTAAGCCTGTAATCCCAGCACTTTGGGAGGCCAACGTGGGTGGATTGCCTGAGGTCAGGAATTTGAGACTAGCATGACCAATATGGTGAAACCCTGTCTCTACTGAAAATACAAAAATTAGCCGGGCGCGGTGGCTCAAGCCTGTAATCCCAGCACTTTGGGAGGCCGAGGCAGGTGGATCACGAGGTCAAGAGATCGAGACCATCCTGGTCAACATGGTGAAACCCCGTCTCTACTAAAAATACAAAAAAATTAGCTGGGCATGGTGGCACGTGCCTGTAATCCCAGCTACTCAGGAGGCTGAGGCAGGAGAATTGCCTGAACCCAGGAGGCGGAGGTTGCGGTGAGCCGAGATCGCGCCATTGCACTCCAGCCGGGGTAACAAGAGCTAAACTCCGTCTCAAAAAAAAAAAAAAAAAAAAAAAAGAAAGAAAATACAAAAATTAGCCGGGCATGGTGGTATGTTGTCCTAGCTACTTGGGAGGTTGAGGCAGGAGAATTGCTTAAACCCTGGAGGCAGAGGTTACAGTGAGCGAAGATCAAGCCACTGCACTCCAGCCTGGGCAACAGAGTGATACTGCATATCCAAAAAAAAAAAAAAAAGGTAAAACATCCCCAGGGGCTTGGGTATATACATCTTTATGCATCTGTTGTTGGTTACATTTCCTTTTGCTCCGTTTCAATGCTATAGTGCTGGTCTCTCTTCATTGACCAATTTGGTACTGTAGGGTAGACAAAATTTCTCCTTTACCCTCTTAGGGTCTCCAGCTGAGCCTTAGATTTAAACTGACATAAAACAGATTAACAGGAGAAATGCATACTAATTTTATTTACAAGAATTTGGGAGCCCTCAAAAGAAAAATGTAAGACCCAACGGAAATGACTGAGTCTATGTGTTTATATACTAGGTTGAACAAAGAGTGGCCATTGTGGAAAAGCAACCAGGAAGATAAGGGTTAAACAAGGTTTGTTTGATTAGATTTCTCTTGGCCTCAGCTGCCCATTGCTGGTGATAATGTTTCTTCCCTCCTGTTAAAAGGAGGGCCTCTTTTACATGGGAGTTTCATCTCCTGTTTTCAAGAAGAAAAGAGAAGGTCAGAGCGCCCTTTCTGCACCTGCTGTTTTTCAAGTGTCTTTAGTTAAAAATAATTAACACACCAAAATGGCATATTTTTAGGTGCCATATCCTGAACTACTTCAAGATCAACTTCTTACAGGAACTTTTAAATTAGAGATTCAGAGTTCATGGATGGGCTTTAGGAGGTCATGAAACTCATAAAAATGTAAAATGTTATGCAGACAAGTTTTGGTGTGGGACATTGTAGGTTTCATGGATTTGTTTCTTTGTTTGTTTGAGACAGAGTTTCGCTCTTGTTGCCCAGGCTGCAGTGCAATGGCACAATCTTAGCTCACTGCAACTTCCAGCTCCCAGGTTCAAGCAATTCTCCTGCCTCAGCCTCCCAAATAGCTGGGATTACAGGCACGCACCACCACGCCCGGCTACTTTTGTATTTTTAGTAGAGACAGGATTTCACCATGTTGATCAGGCTAATCTCAAACTCCTGATCTCAGGTGATCCACCAGCCTTGGCCTCCCAAAGTGCTAGGGTTACAGGCATGAGCCACCATGCCCGGCCAGTTTTCTGGGATTTCTCAGAGTGACCCACTGACCCGAAAGAAAGTCAAGGGAGGCCAGGCGTAGTGGTTCACACCTGTAATCCCAGCACTTTGGGAGGCCAAGATAGGAGGATCACTTGAGCCCAGGAGTTCAAGACCAGCCTGGGCAACGTGGTGAAACCTCATCTCTACAAAAAATTTTAAAATTAGCCAGGCATAGGGGTGCACACTTGTAATCCCAGCTACTTGGGAGGCTGAGGTAAGAGAAAATTGCTTGAACCCAGGAGTTAGAGGCTGCAGTAAGCTATGATCATGCCGCTGCACTCCAACCTAGGTGTCAGAGCGAGATGCTGCCTCTAAAAAGAGAGAGAAAGAGAGAGAGGGAGAGAGAGAGGGGGTTCTGCTGAAGTCCACGGAGGGAATATGCCTTTAAGTAGTGGTGCCTGTTGAGTGACTCACCTTGGCAGCACTAGAAGAGGTTATGAAAGGACTTGGCAGGTCTGAGGACAGCTAAGAACTTTTATCCTAGAAACCAGAAAGGTGTTGGAGGTACCTCACGTAAGTGGAGTCATACAGTATGGTCCTTTTGTGACTGACATTTCACTTCGTGTAGTGTCTTCAAGGGTTAAGCGTGTGTCAGCATTTTCTGCCTTTTAACAGACTAAATGGTATTTAACTGTATGTATATACCACATTTTGTATATCCATCTATCTGTCCGTGGACATTTGGCTGTTAGAAAGTTGGAGTATTTCAATAGAAGTGACTGTTGAAACATGCCAGCCCCTTCGTTTTTCAGTTAAGGACATTTTGAGCCCATAGAGGCCAACGAGTGGTCCAGAGACACCCAGCCAGAGGCAAAGCAGGCCAGACAATTTTTAAATATTGAAAGTAAGAATTAAAATATTCAAGCCAGCGCGGAGGCTCACACCTGTAATCCCAGCACTTTGGGAGGCTGAGGTGGGCAGATCACTTGAGGTCTGGAGTTCAAGACAGCCTGGCCAACATAGTGAAACCCTGTCTCTACTAAAAATACAAAAAAAAAAAGCTGGGCATGGTGGTACACACCTGTAATTCCAGCTACTCGGGAGGCTGAGGCATGAGAATCACTTGAACCCGGGACACAGAGGTTGTAGTGAGCCAAGATCGCACCGCTACACTCCAAACTGGGCGACAGAGCAAGACTCTGTCTCAAAATAAATAGATAAATAAAATAAAATATTCATAGAACGTGGAAATTGGTTACCATCCTATATTTTTGTTTACTGACATATACAGATAAAAGCGTTATATAACATTTAACATGTAGCTACGAGATAAGATTAATTTTGTAAGAACACGAAACAACTAATTTTAGAATTCCTCCATGTGTGGGATTCTAAATCACATGTGCCGTGAATGTGTGTGCTTTTTGATGGCAAGCCCCAGGGGACCCAGCAAAGCAAAATGTGTAAATCCGCACTCACCAGCTTCTCACGCAACAGGAGGGAAAACAGACACATAGGAAACACCAGACTTTTTTGGTCTGAAATACGAAAAACATTTTCTGTGGATGCAGGTCTCCTTGAAAATGCATCAGACAACTAGGCTGGCCTGGGTGGTGGGGAGGGGGCCGGGCACAGGGCATCTGGCAGTGGTGATGGGGGAGACCCATCTGGGCTGAGTGGCATTGTTGGAGGCTTGGGATGTGTCCCACACCAGGATATCCATGTGCACTTGCACACTGCGTGTGTGTGTTCTGTGAACACATGGAGGGTCCATGACGTCTGGGGTGCGGGTCCCTCTACAGATGGGGCAGCACGCTTGGGTGCCACTCCCCACAATCCCAAGCAAGGGCTCGGGAGCCGTTCTAATCCTGGTTCCCACCCGACTCAGGCTGCTCTGACATTCTTTGGAATGGTTCCCATGAAGGGAGCCCTGCCTGGGAACTTCTTTTTTCCGTCTCTTTCTTTTCGTGTTTTGTTTTGGGAGGAAAAGCTCCTTCCCAAGCCGCAGTGACATCATAGCTTCAGAGGGAGAGCAGCCATCGCACTGTGAGCAATGGGCTGTCTCTCCATGGGTCTCTGCTGCTCATGAGCAGATGCAGACGACAGCCGCCCAGAGGGCAGTGAGGCTGGCAGCCTCCTTTAGTTTCATTGACAGTCACAGTCCTGTGTGGTAGAAAAAAAATGACTGGGCTGGGCATGGTGGCTCACGCCTGTGGTCCCAGCACTTTGGGAGACCAAGGTGGGGGATCACCTGAGATCAGGAGGGGGAGAACAGCCTGGCCAGCATGGCAAAACCCAGTCTCTACTAAAAATATAAAAATTAGCTGGTTGTAGCAGTAGGTGCCTGTAATCCCAGCTACTCAGGAGGCTGAGGCAGAATAATCTTTTGAACCCAGGAGTTAGAGGCTGTGGTGAGCTGAGATTGCGTCACTGCTGCACCCCAGTCTCTGGTCCACAAGAGCAAAACTCCATCTCAAAAAAAATGAATGAAAGACAACCCTGAGCCCATGGGAGGTGTGTCCCACACCCCCTGGCCCTGGTCCTCCATCGTCCTCGGAGAGGGGCAGTGAGGGAAGCCCAGCCGCCGCAGAGAGCAGGCTGCTAACACTGGCTGTTCTTCTCCTGGTGTCTGGCAGCTGGTGTTGCGAATCAACGCCATTTATGAGGCCCGGAGAGGAAAGAAACGGGTGAAGAGGCTGTCCCAGTCAATGGAGAGCAACTCAGGAAAAGGTAGAACCCCCACCACCAGCCTTCCTCCCACGAGAATCAGAAAAGTGGCTTCCTGCTTTTTCTGATTGGCTCACCAAGGAGAACAAGCTGATGCCTGCACTGTCTTTGGAACAGTGGCGAAGCCAGGAGCTCAGCCTGGGCAGCATGCCCCCTTCCTCCCCGTCCTTGTCCTTGTCCTCATCCCCCACCAAGTCAACCCAGCACTGCAGGCCCTGGCCTGACTATGGGAGCAGCCTTCCTTGCTTAGCCTGCACAAAAGGGGCCAAGACCTTCTGCTGTATTATCTCATACAGGTACCATCTAGTACCATCTGAACTAGAGCCAAATTAATTTGGCAGTACATTGAGTTAGATGAGACGTGGTTTGTGCGGTACATTGAAAGAGACAATAGAGGCCGGGGGCCGTGGCTCACACCTATAATCCCAGCACTTTGGGAATCTGAGACAGGCAGATCACCTGGGGTCAGGAGTTCAAGACCAACATGGTGAAACTCTGTCTCTACTAAAAATATAAAAATTAGCTTGAGGTGGCTGGGCGCGGTGGCTCACGCCTGTAATCCCAGCACTTTGGGAGGCTGAGGTGAGCAGATCATGAGGTAAAGAGATGGAGACCATCCTGGCCAACGTGGTGAAACCCCGTCTCTACTAAAAATACAAAAGTTAGCTGGGCATGGTGGTGCATGCCTATAATCCCAGCTACTTGAGAGGCTGAGGCAGAAGAATCTCTGGAACCTGGAAGGCAGAGGTTGCAGTGAGCCGAGATTTCGCCGCTGCACTCCAGCCTGAGTGACAGAGCGAGACTCCGTCTCAAAAAAAGAGAGGGACAGCAGAACACCCGCTCTGAATTAGAAAGCGTTTCCTACACGAGAAGAATTCACGTTTGCAACTTTCTTCCTTGTTCTTTTCTTCTAGTGACAGATGAGAACAGTGAGTCTGACAGTGACACAGAGGAGAAACTGAAAGGTGAGGAGAGCCATTGCTGAGCAGGACGCAGGCAGGTGACTTGGAAGCTGCAAAGGGGGCCCCTCCTCCTCAGTATAAGGGACAGAAGCGTCCTGCTCGAGCTTGCTTGGCAAGACATGGTGGGGGGTGGGGGGCATTGGGGCCACAGAGTGCTCCGGGCCAGTCAGTCAAGGGTATGATCAAAATGGCACCGCAGTCGCTGAGAGCCAGGGTGGCTACAGTTACGGCAGTGACCCCTGCTCCCATGCCTCTCCCTATGTCCTGAGTGTTTTCACACTTTGAGGCTTGACACTGCAGCCCCAAGGCTCCAGAGACCTGGAGCTCCTGCCCTACTTCTGTTCAAATTACTATGTGATCCGGAGGAAATCACTTAAGATTTAGGGCCGCTAGTTCCTCATCTGTCTGATGAAGTTGAAATAATTGGTCCCTGTGGGTCTAAAATTAGATGGCCCAGGCCTAGGCTTTAGTGACTTTTCTGCAATTTGTATTTTTAGACCCCAGGGAGAAGCCAAAGGAAGCAAGTGCAGGTTGCTGAACAAGGTGACAGGGACTTGTCCGCTCAGTGACCCTGCCGCATTCGCCTCTGACACCCAGCTGCTCCCAGACCCACCTCTAGAATGAAGCAAGGCCATTTCATTGCAGAGTTAGTGGCAGGAGGGGAGGTGGACAGGAGTTCCTGAGTTAGTGGGGTCTCTGCCAGTTGAGTCACACAGGATGTTTACAAAGCTCCCAACTCCAAAAGCCCTATGGTCTGGATTCTGTCACATCACACAAACCGAAAGACAAGGGAAATGGGTGAGGGGAGGAGTCACTGTCCCCACCCCATCAGACAGATGAAGGCAAGGACATCAGCCACTGCCCAGAGTCCAGACAGCAAAACCATGACAGAGCAGAGCCACAGTTCCAGGCTCCAGCACCCTGATTGGTCCGGTGGCCAATCGAATGTTACTTCTCCCAGAACTTTGGCAGAGACCCCAAATAAAGAGTTTCCTACTAATTTGTTAGACACAGAAACGCTTTGGGGATTAGAGAAAAGTACTTGAGCTGAGAATTACATAACCCATCATCGGTTCAGTTCCACATGGGCTCATGGTCATTTCAGTCTCCTGTGCGCTCGCACGCTCTCTCTCTCTCTCTCTCTTTCTCTCTTTCTTTCTCTCTCTCCCCTTCCCTTACCCAGCTCACAGCCAGCGCCTGGTCAATGTGAAGTCCCGTCTGAAGCAGGCACCTCGGTACCCATCACTTGCCCGGGAGCTCATCGAGTACCAGGAGAGGCAGCTCTTCGAGTACTTTGTGGTTGTGTCTTTGCACAAGAAGCAGGCTGGGGCTGCCTACGTGCCAGAACTCACCCAACAGTTCCCTTTGAAGGTACGGAGAGGCCAGGGCCCTGTGGCCTGCCAGGTTCTAACCATCACCTTGTTGGGACTCATGAATTCAGGGAGGCGTGGGAGTCTGAGGAACACCTAGCATCTAGAATCTTGAAAATGGATCCTAATCAGATGGAAAAAAAACTGCTGCTGCTAGAGAATTTGGGAGGTCCCAGAAAGGAGAGATTCAGGGACTCAAAAAGTATGGCCAGACAAATGCCAACATTAGCCAGGCATGGTGGCACGCGTCTGTAGTCCTAGCTACTCAGGCTGAGACAGGAGAATTGCTTGAACACGGGAGGCGGGTGGCAGTGAGCTGAGATTAGGCCAGTGTACCCCAGCCCGGGCAACAGAGCAAGACTCTGTCTCAAAAAAAAAAAATAAGCCGGGCGCGGTGGCTCAAGCCTGTAATCCCAGCACTTTGGGAGGCCAAGGCGGGTGGATCACGAGGTCAAGAGATCGAGACCATCCTGGTCAACATGGTGAAACCCCGTCTCTACTAAAAATACAAAAAATTAGCTGGGCATGGTGGCGTGTGCCTGTAATCCCAGCTACTCAGGAGGCTGAGGCAGGAGAATTGCCTGAACCCAGGAGGCGGAGGTTGCGGTGAGCCGAGATCGCGCCATTGCACTCCAGCCTGGTAACAAGAGCGAAAATCTGTCTCAAAAACAAAAAAATATATATATTTAAATATATATATATATAAATATATATATATATTTAAATATATATATATATAAATATATATATATATATTTAAATATATATATATATAAATATATATATATATAATATATATATATATATATATATAAATATGTGGCCAGAAATGCTTTCTCATTTCTTGTGGTCCCTGTGCTGGCCATGCCATGCCCTTTGTCCTCCCCTTCCACCTCCTTACACAGCCAGCCACATCTCTTCCTAACCTAGCCCGAAGACTCTTTCCCTCGCAGCCCCAGCATGTCGCCCTAAGTGGCATCATGCTTGTGTCCGTGCTGAACGTCTGCTTCACTTGTGCTCTGTGCATCTCTGTGTATGTGCAGGAGAGTCCTTTTGTTACTGGAAGGGAATCTCAATCCATACCCCTAGAGAGGGTTCTTGGATCTCACACACACACACACACACACACACACACACACACACACACAAAATCAGGCCCAGTCAGCAGAGTAAAGTGAAAGCAAATTTACTTAGAAAATAAAGGAGGCCGGGTGCGGTGGCTCACACCTGTAATCCCAGTACTTTGGCAGGCCAAGGTGGGCAGATCCCTTGAGGTCAGGAGTTCGAGACCAGCCTGGCTAACATGGTGAAACCCCATCTCTACTAAAAATAAAAAAATTAGGCCGGGCGCGGTGGCTCAAGCCTGTAATCCCAGCACTTTGGGAGGCCGAGGCGGGTGGATCACAAGGTCAAGAGATCGAGACCATCCTGGTCAACATGGTGAAACCCCGTCTCTACTAAAAATACAAAAAAATAGCTGGGCATGGTGGTGCGTGCCTGTAATCCCAGCTACTCAGGAGGCTGAGGCAGGAGAATTGCCTGAACCCAGGAGGCGGAGGTTGCGGTGAGCCGAGATCGCGCCATTGCACTCCAGCCTGGGTAACAAGAGCGAAACTCCGTCTCAAAAAAAAAAAAAAAAAAAAAAAAAAAAAATTAGCTGGGCGTGGTGGCAGGCACCTGTGGTCCCAGCTACTTGGGAGGCTATGCTGGAGAATCGCTTGAACTCGGAAGGCAGAGCTAGCAAAAAGTAAAGGATCAAAAGAATGGCTACTCCATAAACAGCAACCCTGAGGGCTGCTGGTTGCCCATTTTTATGGTTATTTCTTGATTATATACTAAACAACAGGTGGGTTATTCATGCCTCCCTTTTTAGATCATAAACTGTCACAGTGCTGGTGAGAGTGTAGCAGTGAGGATGGCCAGAAGCACTCTCATCACCATCTTGGTTTTGGTGGGTTTTAGTCAGCTTCTTTACTGAAACCTGTTTTATCAGTGAGGTCTTTATGACCTGTGTCTTGTGCTGACCGCCTGTCTCATCCTGTGACTTAGAATGCTTTAACCATCTGGAAATGCAGCCCAGTAGGTTTCAGCCTCATTTTACCCAGCCCCTACTCAAGATGCAGTCGCTGTGGTTCGAACGCCTCTGACACTTTTATGTCATGGACCATGGTTCAGCTTTACCATACGTTAAATCATGGCACCTAAAGTAAAATAAATAAAATGGCACTTAATATAACCTGAAGCAACATGGCCAATAATTTATAAATTATTCTTAGGCTTTGGCATCGGTATTAAAGTGGTTTTTTACCATATTCTAATTCAATTCAATCAGAATTTACTAAGAATATATTACATTCAAGCAATTTTCTGCTTGGCCCTGGGGGAGTGACAGTGATGAACAAAATGTGTCTCCTGTCCTCAAGTTTAAACTCTGCCAGGAGAACATAAAATAACCATCTTCCCCCACCCTCAGAAAAACATGCAAAGATTCACCAGGTAGAATCTGATGGTCTCTGGACAGATGCATGCCTCAGGAAGGGCAGAAAGGAGGGAGCGTCTGTCCTTGCCCACTCAGGGCCTCCCCTTGCCATCACCACCCAGGCATAACCCCAGCATCTTCCAAGGCCCAGATCCCGCGCTGTTCCCTGGCCTCGGCTCCTTTCCCAGGCCAACCTTCCTTCCATACTCCCCACTGTGGTCCAACACCACAATCAAGCCCTATTTTTGGAGTTAAGGGTAGCAATTATGTAGACTGAAGGAAACCATAGGTGCTGGCCTTCCAAAGGTGACACTTATTTCCTCTAGCTGTCACACCTCTAAGGAATGAGCCCCTGACACCCCACTGCCACAGGTATGCCCAGATTTTTTTTTTGGTGGAGGCGCTGCCCCGTGGATAAGAGAGGCCACTGGGTATGCTCACGCTGACTTACAATGGAGAGCACCGAGGCATGAAGGGCTGTCTATTACCCTGTTCATTGCCTCGGGGCCCAGCACAATGCTGTTCACATGGCAATGCTTGATCAGTGTTCCAGGAATCAAGTTAATTAATGACTCACCATAGGATCAAATGATGATGGTTTCCAGCCTGGAGTCACCCACATTAACTTTTTTTTTGTTTCTAGAGCAAAGTTGCACAGTTACTGTTGAAAAGGGAACTGGGGGCCGGGCGCGGTGGCTCAAGCCTGTAATCCCAGCACTTTGGGAGGCCGAGGCGGGTGGATCACGAGGTCGAGAGATCGAGACCATCCTGGTCAACATGGTGAAACCCCGTCTCTACTAAAAACACAAAAAAGTAGCTGGGCATGGTGGCGCTTGCCTGTAATCCGAGCTAGTCAGGAGGCTGAGGCAGGCTGAGGCAGGAGAATTGCTTGAACCCAGGAGGCGGAGGTTGCGGTGAGCCGAGATCGCGCCATTGCACTCCAGCCTGGGTAACAAGAGCGAAACTCCGTCTCAAAAAGAAAAAAAAATATAAAAAATTAAAGAAAAGGGAACTGGGCTGGGCGAGGCGGCTCACACCTGTAATCCCAGCACTTTGGGAGGCTGATTCGGGAGAATCACAAGGTCAAGAGATCGAGACCATCCTGGCCACATGGTGAAACCCCGTCTCTACCAAAAATACACAAAATTAGTGGTGGCGCATGCCTGTAATCCCAACTACTTGGGAGGGTGAGGCAGAAGAATCGCTTGAACCCAGGAGGCAGAGGTTGTAGTGAGCCGAGATCACACCACTGCACTCCAACCTGGGTGACAGAGTGAGACTCCATTTCAAAAAAAAGAACAAAAAGGGAACTGACCAGAAATGTATTAGGAAAGAAATCACTAGTAATCCCACCACACAGAGACCGTCACTGTTAACATTTTCTTTCTCTTCCAGTCTTTTCTCGTGGTGTAATTTTCTTACAAAACTGGAATCATACACTGCAGAATTTTTGAATCATGTTGCATGTACTCTTTTGTAAACCTCTCGTTATTTATAAGCATATTTAATAAAAATTCTAAAGCATCATTTTTCAAGTTATATATAATGCTCCAATATATGAGTATTTCCTAGTCTATTTATCTATTTAACCAGTCCCCTTCTTTTGAAAATGTATCTGGCTATCAGTGTTTTTTTGTTTGTTTGTTTTGTTTTTTTTTGAGACAGTCTCACTCTGTTGCCTAAGCTGGAGTGCAGTGGCACAGTCTTGGCTCACTGCAGCCTCTACCTCCCACATACAAGCAATTCTCCTGCATCAGCCTCCCGAGTAGCTGGAGTTACAGGCATGCACCACCATGACCAACTAATTTTTATATTTTTTGTAGAAATGGGGTTTCACCATAATGGCCAAGCTGGTCTCAAACTCTTGACCTCAAATGATCCGCCTGCCTCAGCCTCCCAAAGTGCTGGGATTACAGGCATGAGCCACCATGCCCAGCCTGTGTGTGTATTTTTGAGACAGGATCTCACTCTCCCTCTTGTCATCCAGGATGGCATACAGTGGCACAATCACAGCTCATTGCATCCTCAACCTCCTGGGTTCAAATGATACTTCCCGCCTCATCTTCCTGAGTACCTGGGACTGCAGGCACATGCCACCATGCCCAGCTTATTTATTTTTTGTAGAGATGAGATCTTCCTCTGTTCCCCAGGCTGGCCTCCAACTCCTGGGCTCAAATGATCCACCTACCTCGGCCACCCAAAGTGCTGGGATCCACCGTGCCTTGACTTTTTTTTTTTTTTTTTTTGAGACGGAGTTTCGCTCTTGTTACCAAGGCTGGAGTGCAATGGCGTGATCTCGGCTCACCGCAACCTCCGCCTCCTGGGTTCAGGCAATTCTCCTGCCTCAGCCTCCTGTGTAGCTGGGATTACAGGCACGTGCCACCATGCCCAGCTTTTTTTTTTTTTTTTTTTTTTTTTAATGCATGATGAGGCCTGGCATGGTGGCTCATGCCTGTAATCCCAGCATTTTGAGAGGCCGAGGTGGGTGGTTCATGAGGTCAGGAGATCAAGACCATCCTGGCTAACACGGTGAAACCCCATCTCTACTAAAAATACAAAAAAATAGCCAGGCGTGGTGGCACGCCCCTGTAGTCCCAGCTACTCAGGAGGCTGAGGCAGGAGAATCGCTTGAACCCGGGAGGAGGAGGTTGCAGTAAGCCAAGATCGAACACTGCACTCCAGCCTGGGTGACAGAGCGAGACTGAGTCTAGAGAAAAAAATGCAGTGGTGATCATCCTTGTACATGCATTTTTTTTTTCTTGAGATGGAGTCTTGCTCTTTCTGCAGGCTGGAATGCAGTGGCACAATGTCGGCTCACTGCAACCTACATCTCCCAGATTCAAGCGATTCTCCTGCCCCAGCCTCCTGAGTAGCTGAGACTACAGGCACGCGCCACCACACCTGGCTAATTTTTTGTATTTTAGTAGAGATGGAGTTTCACCATGGCCAAGATGGTCTCGATCTCCTGACCTCATGATCCACCCACCTTGGCCTCCCAAAATGCCGGGATTACAGGTGTGAGCCACTGCCCCCCAGCCTATACATGCATTTTTACATGTCAGCCTGTTTTATATCTCCTTGCCTTTCCTCCCTTGCTCCCTCTGTAGGAAGGACCTTTTCCTCCCTCTCTCCTTTTTTTTGAGACGGAGTTTCCCTCTTGTTACCCAGGCTGGAGTGCAATGGCGCCATCTTGGCTCACCGCAACCTCCGCCTCCTGGGTTCAGGCAATTCTCCTGCCTCAGCCTCCTGAGTAGCTGGGATTACAGGCATGCGCCACCATGCCCAGCTAATTTTTTGTATTTTTAGTAGAGACGGGGTTTCACCATGTTGACCAGGATGGTCTCGATCTCTTGACCTCGTGATCCACCTACCTCGGCCTCCCAAAGTGCTGGGATTACAGGCTTGAGCCACCGCGCCCGGCCCTCTCTCTTCTCTTTTTAACCTTTTTATTTTGTGAGTTTCAGCCCTCACTTGTGTCAAGTCACCTGAATCAAGGCACAGTCCCTATTTGCATGCTAATGTTCCATTAAAATGTTTCCTATAGCATATTTGTCTTTGACAGTTCAAGGAGCCTGGGCTGTTTTCCAGCCATCTGTGATTGGCTGTATTTGTGGGAGATTTCTTTGTGCAGCTTTCTGTAACTGTGTTCCTGTGCATCTATGATCCTGTGTGCGTATGCACTGATACCTCGTAGGTTGATGAGAGTGTGGGTAGGCACTTGTGCACCTGTATTTGTGTGTGTCATATGTGTGATCTGGGGTGGGTGCATGCAAGTGGTGACTGGGCTGTTGAAAAGGGCTAGAGCTTGTTTTCCCACAAGATCTTCTCTTTGGTCGTGAATGATGTTTCCTTTGTGGAGAAACTCCTTTGGTATTCTTCCCCCCTTTGGTATTCTTCCCTTTGGTATTCTTCCCCCCTTTGGTATTCTTCCTCCCTTTGGTATTCTTCCTCCCTTTGGTATTCTTCCCCCCTTTGGTATTCTTCCTCCCTTTGGTATTCTTCCCCCCTTTGGTATTCTTCCTCCCTTTGGTATTCTTCCTCCCTTTGGTATTCTTCCTCCCTTTGATATTCTTCCCCCCTTTGGTATTCTTCCCCCCTTTGGAGTTCTTCCTCCCTTTGGTGTTCTTCCTCCCTCTGGAGTTCTTCCTCTCTCTGGTATTCTTCCTCCCTCTGGAATTCTTCCTCTCTCTGGTATTCTTCTTCCCTCTGGTATTCTTCTTCCCTTTGGAATTCTTCCTCCCTTTGGTATTCTTCCTCCCTCTGGAATTCTTCCTCCCTCTGGTATTCTTCCTCCCTCTGGTATTCCTCTTCCCTCTGGTATTCCTCTTCCCTTTGGTATTCTTCTTCCCTTTGGTATTCTTCCTCCCTTTGGTATTCTTCTTCCCTTTGGAATTCTTCCTCCCTTTGGTATTCTTCCTCCCTCTGGAATTCTTCCTCCCTCTGGAATTCTTCCTTCCTCTGGTATTCTTCCTCCCTCTGGTATTCTTCCCTTTGGTATTCTTCCCTCTGGTATTCTTCCTCACTTTGGTATTCTTCTTCCCTTGGAATTCTTCCTCCCTTTGGTATTCTTCCTCCCTTTGAAATTCTTGGCTGATCCTTTCTTTGGTATCCTTTATAATTTAAGTCATTCACTCTGTGGTGATTAATGACTCCTTCCTATAATTACACACAGCTGGTATTTGCTTCTTTGCATGACTGTGCAAGAACAGTGAAAATTACTGTTTAGAGGACAGTCTGGGCTTGTGAATTACCAACTCAAAGACTGTTCCTGGGCCAGCTGGGTTCCTCTGTGTCATGGATGGAAGAGAGAACTGTTATATAGAAAAGAAATAGTGACTATTCTGAAGAAGAACAACTAAAGGACAACTAAGTCTATTAATGGTGACTGTGTTTTACTGATTGATTGCTGTCTCAACCACGAGTGTTAGTGGCACCCCATGTCTTCAATTAAATTTGGCCTAGCCTGAAGGGAATCATATTGGAAGCAGTTTTTAAAGTCGGAAACAATCAGTCTGGTGCTGCTCTGTGCCTTTGGATACTCTCCTTCAGAGACCTCCTCTCTCTCTGACACAGGATAACCTTGGGAAGGCTTGTTGATGCTCAGGAGCAGTGAACAAGACTGCTGGCCTGCCAACTTCAGAAACTGTCTGCAAGGGTGTTTTAAAGTGGAGCTCAGGCTGGGCATGATGGCTCATGCCTGTAATCCCAGCACTTTGGGAGGCTGAGGCAGGTGGATCAGTTGAGATCAGGAGCTCTAGACCAGCCTGGCCAACATGGTGAAACCCCATCTCTATTAAAATACAAAAATTAGGCGGGACACGTTGTCTCATGCCTATAATTCCAGCACTTTGGGAGGCCGAGGCAGGCAGATCACCTGAGGTTGGGAGTTCAAGACTAGCCTGACCGGCATGGTGAAACCCCATCTCTACTAAAAATACAAAAATTAGCTGGGCTTGGTGGTGCATGCCTGTAATCCCAGCTACTCAGGAGGCTGAGGCAGGAGAAGCACTTGAACCTGGAAGGCAGAGGTTGCAGTGAGCAGAGGTCATGCCATTACACGTCAGTCTGGGCAAGAGGGTGAGACTCCATCTCAAAAAGAAAAAAAAAAAATACAAAAATTATCCAGCCGTGGTGGCAGGCACCTGTAATAGCAGCTACTCAGGAGGCTTGAATCGCTCGAACCCAGGAGGTAGATGTTACAGTGAGCCAAGGTTGCAGCATTGCACTCCAGCCTGGGTGACAGAGCAAGACTCCATCTCAAAAGAATAAATAGAAAGTGGAGCTCACTAGCAAGCTATTGGAAACAAAGAAATTGATGCAAATTACTACAGAAAAATTTAGGTTAATGCTGAGTGCAGTGGCTCACGCCTGTAATCCCAAAACTTTGAGAGGCCAAGGTGAGCAGATCACTTGAGGCCAGGAGTTCAAGACCAGCCTGGCCAACATGGTGAAACCCTGTCTCTACTGAAAATAGATTTTAAAAAAGCGGAAAACAGGTGTGATGGTGCCTACCTGTAATCACAGCTACTCAGGAGGCTGAGGCAGGAGAATCACTTGAACCCAGGAGGCAGAGGCTACAGTGAGCTGAGATCACGCTACTGCACTCCAGCCTAGGCAACAGAGTGAGATTCTGTCTCAAAAAAAAAAAAGAGAAAAAAAATGTAGGTTAGACGTTGTATTTAGGTTAGATGTTATAAACTCCTAACCTCAGATATTCAGATGTGTGGTATTTCAAATAACTGTAGATAACTTTAGCATGATGTATTTTCTTTAACTTTTTTATTTTTTATTTTATTTTATTTTTTTTTTTTTTTGAGACGGAGTTTTCGCTCTTGTTACCCAGGCTGGAGTGCAATGGCACGATCTCAGCTCACCGCAACCTCCACCTCCTGGGTTCAAGCAATTCTCCTGCCTCAGCCTCCTGAGTAGCTGGGATTACAGGCACGTGCCACCATGCCCAGCTAATGTTTTTTTGTATTTTTAGTAGAGACAGGGTTTCACCATGTTGACCAGGATGGTCTCGATCTCTTGACCTCGTGATCCACCCGCCTGGGCCTCCCAAAGTGCTGGGATTACAGGCTTGAGCCACCGCGCCCGGCTATTTTTTATTTTTAAAAATGTGGTTTCACCATGATGGCCAGGCTGGTCTTGAACTCCTGACCTCAGGTGATCCACCCACCTTGGCCTCCCAAAGTGCTAGGAATACAGGCGTGAGCCACCATGCCTGGCCCTCTTTAACTTTTTATGAAGGAAATTTAACAAGTATAAACCTATTAACAGCAACAAAGCCTACAATTCTCCTCACATGAAAAAGTACCCATTTATAAGCAAATATGAATAATAGATAATTAGAAATTATTCTTTTGTGTTTCCCTCACTTGTATCTGGGGTGCTTTTTAAAAGTAGATTTATGGCCGGGCGCGGTGGCTCAAGCCTGTAATCCCAGCACTTTGGGAGGCCGAGGCGGGTGGATCACGAGGTCAAGAGATCGAGACCATCCTGGTCAACATGGTGAAACCCCGTCTCTACTAAAAATACAAAAAATTAGCTGGGCATGGTGGTGCGTGCCTGCAATCCCAGCTACTCAGGAGGCTGAGGCAGGAGAATTGCCTGAACCCAGGAGGCAGAGGTTGCGGTGAGCCGAGATCGCGCCATTGCACTCCAGCCTGGGTAACAAGAACGAAACTCCGTCTCAAAAAAAAAAAAAAAAAAGTAGATTTATGGCTAGGTGCAATGATATGCACTTGTAATTCCAGCTACTTAGGAGGCTGAACAGGAGGATTGCTTGAGCTCAGGAGTTCGAGTCCAGACTGGGCAACATAGCAAGACTTTGGCTGTAAATATATATATATATATATGCATAGAGAGATGAAAAAATCACAAATTTCTGTTCATAAGGAAAACAAACTCATGACTTTTTTTTTTTTTTTTTTGAGACGGAGTTTCGCTCTTGTTACCCAGGCTGGAGTGCAATGGCACGATCTCGGCTCACTGCAACCTCCGCCTCTTGGGTTCAGGCAATTCTCCTGCCTCAGCCTCCTGAGTAGCTGAGATTACAAGCACGCGCCACCATGCCCAGCTAATGTTGTGTTTTTAGTAGAGACGGGGTTTCACCATGTTGACCAGGATGGTCTCGATCTCTTGACCTCATGATCCACCCGCCTTGGCCTCCCAAAGTGCTGGGATTACAGGCTTGAGCCACCGCGCCCGGCCACATGACTTTAAATATAATCTCTAAATCAGACTTTATGAATTCGTCCTGTTCTTTTTCTTTTTCTCAGACAGCATCTTGTTCTGTCACCCAGGCTGGAGTGCAGTGACGTGATCTTGGCTCCCTGCAAGCTTCACCTCCTGGGTTCAAGCAATTCTTGTGCCTTAGCCTCTCGACCACCTGGGACTACAGGTGCCCACCACCATGCCCAGCTAATTTTTTTTGTATTTTTAGTACAGATGGGTTTTTGCCGTGTTGGCCAGGCTGACCTCAGGTGATTCACCCACCTCAGCCTCCCAAAGTTCTGGGATTACAGATGTGAGCCACCATGCCCAGCTCCTGTTCTTTTTTTTTTTTTTTTTTCTTTCCCATAGAGATGGGGTCTCGCTATGTTGCCCTGGCTGGTTTTGAACTCCTAGCCTCAAGCGATCCTCCTGCCTTGGCCTCCCAAAGTGCGCATCCTGTTTTTAAATAAGATAACATTTATCTAGTCTTTGATATGTCAGACACTGCACGATGTGCTAGAATATCAGAGAGAAAAAAAGATTAAGATCACTTTTCTTCCTAGTTTGAACATTAACTCATATGACTGGGAAACACGACTTCACATCTCAGAGCTTATTTCCTTCTCTCTGAAATGAGAATGTCAGGCTAGATGGTGTCATGCTCCTTTGCAGTTCCAACGCTCAATGACTGTCTGAAGTTAGTTGAATTTCCCAGCATAATACGGTTTTACTGGATTTATTCACTGAGAGTGTTGTAACAGTCTGCCTGGACTGTGAAGGGACAGCTTTGCCTGGGCCCAGAGATAGAAAGGCCTGGTTGGAGGCTCTGCGTTCCAGATTCCTGAGCCTCCTATTTGGAAAGGATTGCTGGCAGTTTTTTCTTATTCATAGTTACAGTCTAGAATGTCAAGCATCGAGAACGTTTCTCTAAAGCATACTATTTTTTCCTCCTGACTTCTCTCAGAAGTCTATAGTTTGAAGTGCCCAGGGGGGGATCTCCCCAGCAGACGGGGCTGCAAGCCTTTCCCAAGGGAAGAGGTTAAGATGGCAGTCACAAGTGCTGAAAGGTGGCAAAGGCCATCTTTGCCATCATCTACCTCACTCTCCCACATTGGGGTTTGTTCTCGAACCTTCTCTCACCTTTCTCCCTGCAGTTGGAAAGGTCTTTCAAGTTCATGAGAGAGGCTGAGGACCAATTGAAAGCCATTCCCCAGTTCTGTTTCCCCGACGCCAAGGATTGGGTTCCTGTCCAGCAGTTCACCAGGTATGAGCTGGCGTCTCCCCTTCCCAACCCCAAAGACTAAGGAGAGACGTAGAGATGGGGTCACAGGTGGTAGACCCCATGAGTCGGTGCTACCATTAAGCGGTCCCAGTGGGCCCTGGCCTAGAGCTTTCCCCCAGTGGTGTGTTTAAAGCTTCCCTGATAGTGGGAGTCACCTGCCCAGCGTGTAGGCCTCCCAGGCCTCCCACTCAATCTGAGAATGTGTTTGTTTCAGTAGCCCCCCCGGGGAAGGTAACTTTTCTTAGGCTGGGAAAAGTTAGGGAAACATTGCCCTTCCCTGTCCTCATCCTGAAACGTCTCTTCAGTAGCCTATCCAGCTGTTTCTTGGATTGGGATCCGTTTACATTTCTGCTTCATCCCATGTTATTAGACACCAGTGTTTTTATTACCAGATGTTTCAGCATTTGGCCAGACTCGGCCGGCTGCGGGTCCTGTGTTTTAAGGGGTACCACGTTCCTTGAGGGTGGCTCAGCAGTCTTTAAGGACTGTCCAAGCCTCGAGGCTGCTGTGTCCAGACCATGCCCTGAGAGAGCTGCCCTGGAACACTTCCAAGAGGGGCAGAGAACTGTCCCACTCCAGCTGCTCTCGCTGAGTCACATCCCTAGATGAGCAGACGCCACTCACACATGCTCAGCTCCCTGAGGGCAGCACCCAGGCTCTGCCCTGCTTCAGCCACCAGAGTGAATGACAATTGTGTTTTGTACAATGGGGCAGCTCAGGTGATGGAATGACAGACAGCCCAGGGTGGAAACAAAGCACTGCATTTCCTTTCAGGCCACAGCTATACTTTGGTCTCAGTCTCACTGACTTTTTTTTTTTTTTTTTTTTTTTTTTTTTGAGGCATGTCTTGCTTCTCCACCCAGGCTGCAGTGCAGTAGTGAGATCTTGGCTCACTGCAACCTCCACCTCCCGGTTTCAAGCAATTCTCCTGCCTCAGCATCCCCAGTAGCTGGTATTACAGGCATGTGCCACCATGCCTGGCTAATTTTTGTGTTTTTAGTAGAGACGGGATTTCACCCTGTTGGCCAGGCTGGTCTCAAACTCCTGACCTCAAGTGATCCACCTGCCTCAGCCTTCCAAAGTGTTGGAATTACAGGTGTGAGCCACCGGGCCCGGCCCAGTCTCGCTGACATTTACTATGAAGATATGGGTGACCAGTGTCTCAGCACAGACATGGACAAGAGAGATGGGGAGTGACCTTTCCTGTAGCTTCCTGCAATGTGTCCGCCTGGCTGCTCACTGCCACCCCTTGCTGCAGAGTGATGAGGTGTCTGGTTTTATTTTGCTTTGTGATGCATTTGTGTTTTTCCAACCACAGTGAAACATTCTCATTTGTCTTAACTGGAGAAGATGGGAGCAGAAGATTCGGTTATTGCCGAAGACTACTGGTGAGTACATTCTGCTTTCAGCTGGCAACAGCCCGGCGGACAGCCAGATCTGGCTTCCTAGTCCCATGAGACTGAGATTCCCCGATGGGCCACAGGAGGAGAAGGAGCAGAGGGAGTGGCAGGTTAATCAGCATAGTTAAAATCACAGAGAAAAGCCAGCATGGTGGCTCATGCCTATAATCCCAGCACTTTATGGGGCTGAGGGAGGCAGATCACTTGAGCCCAGGAGTTCAAGACCAGCCTGGGCAGCAAAATGAGGCCTCATCTCTGTTTAATATATATATAAAATATATAAAAAACAGGAATGGGGGGAATCACCTGAGTCTTAGTGGGAATGTCCGTTTCCATCAGAAAGACTTTTATTTGAGCCAGGGTCTCACTCTGCTGCCTGGGCTGGAGTGCAGCAGATCATGGTTCACTGCAGCCTCAACTTCCCCAGCTCAGAAGATCCTCCTGCCTCAGCCTCCTGAGTACCTGGGACCACAGGCATGTACCACCACCACACATGGCTAACTTTTAAATTATTTGTAGAGACAGGATCTTGCAGTGTTGCCCAGACTGGTCTAGAACTCTTGGGCTCAAGCAATCCTCCCACCTTGGCCTCCCAGTGTGCTGGGATTAACACCGCACCTGGACAAAAATACTTTCTCCATTATTTTTCCTGCCAACTAAAAGGCCTTTCTCTCTAAGAGAAATATTTTTTCTTTTTTTTTTTTTTAAGACAGGGTTTCACCATGTTGGTCAGGCTGGTCTTGAACGCCCAACCTCAGGTGATTCACCCACCTTGGCCTCCAAAGTGCTTGGATTCCAGGCGTGAGCCACCACGCCCGGCTGGCAAAATATTTTTTCTAATAAGACATGCCAAACAGACCCTGATCACTTAGAGAGAACATTTAGAATGGATGCTAAGGAGAGAAGACTCAATTCAAGAATGTCCCCTTGAGGATAGTCACCTTTAAAAGTCAGAAGCTTATTTCAGTGCAATGATCACAGTAAAGCATTTTGGAACTTGTCATTTTGAGGCCCGCTCTTTTGAAAGTCTTCTGTAGTGGTGACTCTTTTTTCACTGAGAATATATTTGAGTCTGAAATAAGCTGAAAAACTTAAGAGTCAAGTGTAACGCATGACACATAGTAGGTGTTCAAGAAAGATTTTTTAAATTAGTAAAGTAAAAAGCATGGATAATTGAAAAAGTTCAATTGAGATAATCATTTTGTTGCCCAAATTACTTTAAGGTTAAAGTATTGAGATTGAGGTCGGGTACAGTGGCTCACGCCAGTAATCCTAGCACTTTGGGAGGCCGAGGTGGGCAGACTGCCTGAGCTCAGGAGTTCAAGACCATCCGGGCCAACATGGTGAAACCCTATCTCTACTAAAAATACAAAAAAGTAGCTGGGTGTGTGGCACACGCCTGTAATCCCTGCTACTTGGGAGGCTGAGTCATAAGAATTGCTTGAACTCGGGAGGCAGAGGCTGCAGTAAGCTGAGATCACATAACTGCCCTCCAGTTTGAACAACAGAGCAAGACTCTGTCTCCAAAAATAAATAAATAAAAATTTTAAAACGTATTGAGACTGGGCAGGGTGCAGTGGCTCACGTCTGTAATCCCAGCACTTTGGGAGGCTGAGGCAGACAGATCACAAGATCAGGAGTTCGAGACCAGCCTGACCAATATAGTGAAACCAGTCTCTACTAAAAATACAAAAAATTAGCCAGCGTGGTAGCGTGCATCTGTAGTCCCAGCTACTTGGGAGGCTGAGACAGGAGAATTGCTTGAACCCAGGAAGAGGAGGTTTCAGTGAGCCCACATCACGCCACTGTACTCCAGCCTAGGCAGCAGAGTGAGACTCCATCTCAAAAAAAAAAATTATTGAGATTTGATTTTTTCTTTTTTTGGTTTGAAAATTAGCTTAAAACTGAGTTTTCAAGCCGAGCGCGGTGGCTCAAGCCTGTAATCCCAGCACTTTGGGAGGCCAAGGCGGGTGGATCACAAGGTCGAAAGATCGAGACCAACCTGGTCAACATGGTGAAACCCCGTCTCTACTAAAAATACAAAAAATTAGCTGGGCATGGTGGCACGTGCCTATAATCCCAGCTACTCAGGAGGCTGAGGCAGGAGAATTGCCTGAACCCAGGAGGCGGAGGTTGCGGTGAGCCGAGATCGCGCCATTGCACTCCAGCCTGGGTAACAAGAGCGAAACTCCGTCTCAAAAAAAAAAAAAAAACTGAGTTTTCAGAAAGGTCTTCAGAAATGATTTCTCACTGGAAATTATCATTATAATAAACATATAGGAATAAACATGTAGGGATAACAAACAATTATAACAGACATTATAACAAGCCACAATGGGATAACGACTTACCTTATTGGGTTTTCCAGAGCTACGATATGTGGAAGCATCTGACACATGATAGCCTCATAAAAAGCATGTGGGTTCTTTTCTTCCCTGAGGTTGTCAACACCCGTAATTCCCTTGTGTTTCTCTCCAAAAAGCCTGGAGGCAAAGGCAAGCGCCTTCCTGAAGTTTACTGCATCGTCAGCCGCCTGGGATGCTTCAGCCTCTTTTCAAAGGTGAGAACTTGGACCTCAGAGAAAGAGGAAGGGTCGGAACCGGGGGGGGGCGCGGGGGATCTAGAGGGGTCCAGGGAATACCCCCATCTCCTGGGCCTTCCATCATCTTATTCTTTACCTCTACTTCCCTTCCCATTTCTTCACTTCTCTGCTTATCACTCCTCTATTTTCTCACCGTTGGTTTAGGAAATGAGAGTTGAAACAAACAAACAAACAAACAAAAAGAAAACAAAACAAAACAAAAAAACAGAAAAATAGAAGAGAGTTGATAGGCCAGACACGGTGGCACGTGCCTGCAATCCCAGCACTTTGGGAGTCTGAGGCGGGTGGATCACTTGAGGTCAGGAGTTCGAGATGAGCCTGGTTAACATGGTGAAACTCCGTCTCTACTAAAATTTTTTTTTTTAATTATCCAGGCATAGTGGCATGCGCCTATAATCCCAGCTACTTGGGAGGCTGAGGCAGGAGAATCTTTTGAACCCAGGAGGCAGAGGTTACAGTGAGCCAAGTTTGTGCCATTGCACTCTACCCTGGTGACAGAGACTCCTCTGTCTCAAAAAAAAAAAAAGAGTTGATGAAGGGCCAGGTTCAGAAAGTGTGTGTGGTACAGAGAGGGCAAGATAATTGAGGTTGAGGAATGGAAGGACTCGATCTCGGCTCACTGCAACCTGCACCTCCCAGGTTCAGGCAGTTCTCCTGCCTCAGCCTCCCGAGTAGCTGGGACTACAGACATGTGTCATCACGCCCAGCTAATTTTTTGTATTTTTAGTAGAGACGGGGTTTCACCGTGTTAGCCAGGATGGTCTCGATCTCCTGACCTCGTGATCCACCCGCCTCGATCTCCCAAAGTGTTGGGATTATAGATGTGAGCCACCATGCCAGCCCTTGTTTTTTATTTTTTAGTTAGAGACAGGATGTCACTAGTTTTCCCAGGCTGGAGTACAGTGATGCAATCACAGCTCACCACAGCCTCAAACTCTTGGCAAGTGATCCACCAGCCTCAGTCTCCTGACCAGGCATTAATTCTTTCAGACTTGCAGAGAAGTACAAGTTCTAACATAGAAAGGGAACACACTATATCTGTATAATTCAGGCTTCCTCTGAGTTCAGGTGGAGGGTGGGCAGGAGGAAGACTTTTGCTTAGAAATGCTTTTAGGAAGTACCACTTTAATATCTGTGGACCTCAGGTGCAGGAACTCCAATTCCCCAAAAGAAAGCTCGGACGGATCTATATACTCAAGAAAGATTGAAAACAGGCTGGGCGTGTTGACTCCTGCCTACAATCCCAGCACTTCGGGAAGCTGAGGCAGATGGATCACCTGAGGTCAGGATTTCAAAACTAGCTTGGTCAACATGGTGAAACCCCGTCTCTACTAAAAATACAAAAATTAGCCAGGTGCAGTGGCACAGACCTGTAGTCCCAACTACTTGGGAGGCTGAGGCAGGAGAATCACTTGACCCTGGGAGGTAGAGGTTGCAGTGAGCCAAGATCACGCCACTACACTCCAGCCTGGGCAACAGAGTGAGACTCTGTCTCAAAAAATAAAAAATAAAAGAAGGCCAGGCGCCGTAGCTCACACCTGTAAATCCTCGTAACTTTGGGAGGCCAAGGCAGGTGGATCACTTGAGCCCATGAGTTCAAGACCAGACTAGGCAACATGATGAAACCCTGTCTCTACAAAAAATACAAAAAAAATTAGCCAGGCATGATAGGGTGCCCCTGTAGTTCCAGCTGCTTGGGAGACAGAGCTGGGAGGATTGCTTGAGCCTAGGAGTCTGAGGCTGCAGTGAGCCATGTTCACACCAGTGCACTCCAGCCGTGGCAACAGAGTGAGACCCTGTCTAAGAAAGAAAAAAAGAAGGAAGGAAGGGAGGGAGAGAGGAAAGGAGGGAGGGAGGGAGGGAGGGAAAGAAACAAAAGGAGAGAGGGAGGGAGGAAGGCAGAGGAGGAGGGAAAGGAAAGAAAGGAAAAAGAGAGAGAAAGAAAGAAAATGAATGCTATCAGTGTCATCGGAGCCATGGTCTCCCCTCCCCTCCAGCAGAAGTGGTCATCATTTTGTGCTGGGGGTTGGCCACTGGCGAGGTCTAGCAGGCTAGGCATTGCTGCTCAGGCCAGTCTTTCATGTGATTTGTTTAAATGTGAAAATAAGGTTACAGGTCGTAGCCTTCGTTGTTGTCAGAATGCTTACGAACACGAAGTAAAACAGCTCATGGAGTCCGGCCCGCTTCCAAGTGGAGGCTTTGAAGTTCACATAAGCTTCATTGCTATGGCATGGACGGGACATGGAGCAGGAAAATGTGCTATCATCCTTCTGTGATGCACAGTCCTTTGTCTTCATGTGTTTTCTGCCCAGTGATATTTTAGGAGTGTAGTGGGATGACTTGGCAAAGACCACACAGCAGATATTCAGGACAGAACCAGAACCAGAGCTTTGGCTAACTGATCCCAGGAACTCCAGCTATTTCTAGGTGTGAGGCAAGGGTAGCCACAATGGCATATTGTCCTCTAGAACAGAAAGGAGTCATGGAGAAGAGCAGCGCTCAGAATTTCTGAAGAAAATAATACCAGTTACCTACTGCTATAGCAATGCTGTCTAATGAACCACAGAGGCTTCCAGATTCAGCCTCTCCCAGCTGTGAGGTCAGCTGGGGTTTGGGCTCAGCACGTATTGTGAAGAGGCTGGGTTGGCTGATCTACCTGCCCTAGAGGCTGCAAGTCTGAGCATAGGCCTGGTCCACATGTGTCCCGTGCTCCTTAGTGGGATGGCCCACATGTGCTCTTCTCGTGGCAATGGCAGAGGCACGAGAGGGCATGCAAAACACAAAGGCAGGCCTCCTAAGGCCTGGACGGAGAACCCCATGGCAACACTTCTACACTGTCCAGTGTCCCACAAGCTTTTATTCGTTTTTGTTGTTGTTGTTGCCCAGCCTGGAATGCAGTGGCATGATCATAGCTCATTGCAGCCTCAAATTCCTGGGCTCAAGCAATTCTCCTGCCTCAGCCTCCCAAGTAGCTGGGATTACAGGTGTGTGCCACTTCACCCAGCTTCATAAATGGCATTTTAATTTAGACTCTTTGTTTTACAATTAGACTGTGGAGAGTGTAGATTTTTCAGTTGTTTAGTAGTAGCTCTATTGAGATATAATTCACATGCCATACAATTCACTCATTTAAAGTGCACAGTTTGCTGAGCACAGTGGCAAGTGCCTGTAGTCTCAGCTACTCAGGAGGCTGATTTAGGAGGACACTTGAGCCCAGAAGTTGAAGGCAAGCCTGGGCAACCTAGCAAGACCCCCATGTCTAAAAGAATAAAAATAAAAAATATACATAGTCCAATGGCTGTTAGTATATTCACAGAGTTAGACAACCATCACTACAATTTTACTTTTTTTTTTTTCTTTTTTTGAGACAGAGTCTTGCTCTGTCACCGAGGCTGGAGTAGAGTGGCACGATCTCGGCTCACTGCAAACTCCGCCTCCCAGGTTCAAGCTATTCTTCTGCCTCAGCCTCCTGAGTAGCTGGGATTACAGGCATGTGCCACCATGCCCGGCTAATTTTTGTATTTTTAATAGAGATGGGGTTTCACCATGTTGGTCAGGCTGGTCTCGAACTCCTGACCTCATGATCCACCTGCCTCAGCCTCCTAAAGTGCTGGGATTACTTTGGGAGGCTGAGGCGGGTAGATGGTGAGGTCGCTGCACCCAGCCAATCACTACAATTTTAGAACATTTTGTCACCCTAACAAAAAAACCCTATACCTACTAGCAGTCACTCCCCAACTCTAGCAATCTCCAGTCCACTTTCTGTTTCTCTGGATTTTTCTATTTTGGACATTTCACCTAAATGGAATCTTTTTTTTTTTTTTTTTTTTTTTTTTTTTTTTTTTTGAGACAGTCTCACTCTGTCGCCAGGCTGGAGTACAGTGGCACAATTTCAGCTCACCACAACCTCTGCCCCCTGGGATCAAGCAATTCTCCTGCCTCAGCCTCCCAAGTAGCTGGGACTACAGGCGCACGCCACCACACCCAGTGTATTTTCAGTAGAGATGGGGTTTCACCATCTTGGCCAGGATGGTCTTGATCTCTTGACCTGGTGATCCACCCACCTCCCAAGTGCTGGGATTACAGGCTTGAGCCAGTGCACCTGGCCCTAAATGGAGTCTTATACACTAGATGGCCTTTTACGACTGGCTTCTTTCACTTAGCACAATGTTTTCAAGAGTCATCCAAGTTATAGCATGTATCAGCGCTTTGATGGTTAAATAATATTCCATTATATGGATATAGCGCATTTCATTTATCACTTCATGAGTTAATGGACATTTAAGTTTTTTCTGTGTTTTGGCTATGATGTATAATGCCACTACAAACAATCATGTACAAATTTTTATCTGAACATATATGTTTTCATTTCTTTTGGGTAGGTACCTAGGAGTGCTATGTGCTAGGTCATATGGTAACTCTATGTTTAACCTTTTGAGGAACTACCAGACTGTTCTCGAGAGTAGCTTCACTATTTTATGTTCCCAACAGCAGTGTATGAGAGTTCTAATTTCTCCTTGTCCTTGCCAACACTTGTTATTATCTGTCTTTTTATTAGAGTCATCCTAATGGGTGTGAAGTGGTATCTCATGGTGCTTTTGATTTGTATTTTACTGATGGCTATCCCTTCCCATGACATTTTAATTTCATAAGTAAACTGTGTATCTGTTTATGCACTATGACCCCTTGGAGGGCTACAAACCATTATAATAATATTTTTCATTCCTCCTAAAAACCAGTTCTTAGGCCGGGCGCGGTGGCTCAAGCCTGTAATCCCAGCACTTTGGGAGGCCGAGGCGGGTGGATCACAAGGTCGAGAGATCGAGACCAACCTGGTCAACATGGTGAAACCCCGTCTCTACTAAAAATACAAAAAATTAGCTGGGCATGGTGGCACGTGCCTGTAATCCCAGCTACTCAGGAGGCTGAGGCAGGAGAATTGCCTGAACCCAGGAGGCGGAGGTTGCGGTGAGCCGAGATCGCGCCATTGCACTCCAGCCTGGGTAACAAGAGCGAAACTCCGTCAAAAAAAAAAAAAAAAAAAAAAAAAACAGTTCTTACCCTCTTAGGGTGATATTACCCCCTACAATTTTAGAACATTGTGTCACCCAACAAAAAACCCTATACCTACTAACCCTATTACCCCCATTGGGAATGGATGTATTAGCACAACCAGTCACATGACCAAACCCTAAGTGAAAGGGGCAAGGAACGAGACTTCACTCCTTGAGTAGAAGGAGCTGCAACGCTGCATGGCAAAGGGTGTGGACACAGCAGGGAGAACTGGGGACAATCATGCGTAGGGTCAGAGGGCCTGCCATGTAAGTTTTGACCTCATGGGGAAAGCAGAGCTTCTTGATTCACCATGGCGGGCCCACTTCTAGAACTGAGCTACACCTTGGTGCCCTGGCTTCAGAATAGCTGAGCTGCCTTTCTGACCCTTGCAGATCTTAGATGAGGTGGAGAAAAGACGAGGAATCTCTCCTGCCCTGGTTCAGCCACTCATGAGAAGTATCATGGAAGCCCCTTTCCCAGCCCTGGGCAAAACCATCCTTGTCAAGAACTTCCTGCCAGGTTCAGGAACTGAGGTAAGTTGTCAGACTCCTTCCATCTCCCTGCGGAGGCAGTAGTTGAGGTAGCCAAGTCCCTGTGCTCAGAGGGGCTGCCTTTCAGTGAGCAGTCTAATTCTGGGGTGTCCTCTCCCCACCCCTCAGGCTGGCCCAGATCGCTCATCCTAAGTTCCACCCTTAATCGATCCAGCCTGGGACTCTGCCCAAGATGGCAAGCCCAAAACTGTGCCATGGCAGCTGCGGTGTTCCTTTGCAGGACGTTGGCCTCAGGTTAGGGACCTGCATTGAACATGCTAGTTTCTTTTAATAGCCCATTTTCATTCATACGTTTTATTGAAATCTGTTTACATTTCAAGGCTGTATTGCCTCTATAACTTTATTTTTTGTTTTTGTTTTTGTTTTTGTTTTTGAGCTGGAGTC
Source organism: Saimiri boliviensis (assembly GCF_048565385.1). Classification (NCBI taxonomy): domain Eukaryota; kingdom Metazoa; phylum Chordata; class Mammalia; order Primates; family Cebidae; genus Saimiri; species Saimiri boliviensis. The sequence goes on from NC_133458.1 coordinate 17,076,187, forward strand.
TTGCACTGTCGCAGGCTGGAGTGCAGTGGTTCCATCTTGGCTTACTGCAACCTCTGCCTCTCAGGTTCAAGCTATTCTCCTGCCTCAACCTCCCCCTCCCAAGAAGCTGGGACTACAGGTGCCTGCCACCACACCTGGCTAATTTTTGTATTTTTAGTAGAGACGGGGTTTCACCATGTTGGCCAGACTGGTCTGGAAACTCCGACCTCAAGTGATCCACCTGCCTCGGCCTCCCAAAGTGCTAGGATTAAAGGTGTGAGCTACCGCACCTGGCACATTGCCTCTATAAGTTTATAATGTAAGGCAGATTCCCAGGGAAGACAAGCTCCGGCACTGCTTATTATTCATCTTAGACTTTGAAGCCTATCCTTTCCACACCTGTAATCCCAGCACTCTGGGAGGCCGAGGCGGGCGGATCATGAAGTCAAGAGATTGAGACCACCCTGGCCAACATGGTGAAACCCCATCTCTACCAAAAATACAAAAATTAGCCAGGCATGGTGGTGTGTGCCTGTAGTCCCAGCTACTCAGGAGGCTGAGGTGGAGAATCACTTGAACTCAGGAGGCGGAAGTTGCAGTGAGCCAGGATTGTGCCACTGCACTCCAGCCTGGCAACAGAGTGAGGGCGAGATCGAGATCCGTCTCAAAAAACAAACAAACCGGCCGGGCACGGTGGCTCACGCCTATAATCCCAGCACTTTGGGAGGCAGAGGCGGGTGGATCAGGAGGTCAAGAGATCAAGACCATCCTGGTCAACATGGTGAAACCCTGTCTCTACTAAAAATACAAAAATTAGCTGGGCATGGTGGTGTGCGCCTGTAGTCCCAGCCAGGAGAACTGCATGAACTCAGGAGGCGGAGGTTACGGTGAGCCGAGATCGCACCATTGCATTCCAGCCTGGGTAACAAGAGTGAAACTCTGTCTCAAAAAAAAAAAAAAAAAAAAAAAAAAACCACCTTCTTGAGGTGGCATTGAGTCTCCAAAGTGCTGCTCAGGCCTGCTGGGCATTCCACACTAGCCTGGGATTTCCTGATCACGTGAAGTCAGGAGTTCAAGACCAGCCTGGCCAACATGGTAACAGTCCTTCAAGAGACAGAGATGCTCTCTGCTGGGTCTCCCAGGGACAGAACAGTTTTCAAAAGTTTCAGAACAAACTCTTCATGGAGAGTATAGACATGCTGTTGCCAGGGACAGCCCCCCAACCATCTGGGGCCAAAAACCATTGATTTTGCCATCCTCTCTCCTCCCCTTCATCCACACTGTCCTCAGTCTCTTAGCTGAGTGTGAGACACTTGCTTCCCTACCTCCTACCCCATCTTCTGGCATCTTTCTTTTCCCCCAATCCTTTTGCTTTGCTTTTTTTTCTTTCCCTTTTCCCCCGCCAGTGGGTCACCCCTGCGGAGGACCTCAGAGCCCCGGGACTGCGGTGCCCTGAGAGGCCTGGCTGCCTAGGGCCTCTCCTTCATGGCTGCTCCTGTTCCCTGGCAGGTGATTGAACTGTGCCGCCCGCTGGACTCCCGGCTCGAGCACGTGGACTTTGAGTCTCTCTTCTCCTCTCTCAGCGTCCGCCACCTGGTCTGTGTTTTTGCCTCCCTGCTTCTGGAGAGGAGGGTCATCTTCATTGCAGACAAGCTCAGGTAATCCCTTGGCTACTTCTGCTAAAGCGTTTGAATGACAAGTTGGTCTTGCAGCCTAGTCTGTAGAGCAAGTGACTGCCTAGTATTGGAGAGTAAGCCCTTCTAAGGATGGAATCAGGCCGGGTGCGGTGGCTCATGCCTGTTACCCCAACACTTTGAGAGGCTAAGATGGGCAGATGACTTGAGGCCAGGAGTTCGAGACCAGCCTGTCCAACATGGTGAAACCCCATCTCTACTAAAAATACAAAAATTGGCTGGGCGCGGTGGCTCAAGCCTGTAATCCCAGCCCTTTGGGAGGCTGAGGCGGGTGGATCACGAGATCAAGAGGTCGAGACCATCCTGGTCAACATGGTGAAACCCCATCTCTACTAAAAAATACAGAAAATTAGCTGGGCATGGTGGCATGTGCCTGTAATCCCAGCTACTCAGGAGGCTGAGGCAGGAGAATTGCCTGAACCCAGGAGGCGGAGGTTGCGGTGAGCCGAGACCGCGCCATTGCACTCCAGCCTGGGTAACAAGAGCGAAACTCCACCTCAAAAAACAAAAAACAAAAAACAAAAATTAGCTGGGCATGGTGGCCCATACTATTATCCCAGCTACTTGGGAGGCTGAGGCATGGGAATCAATTAAGCCTGGGAGACGAACATTGCAGTGAGCTGAGATCTCACCATGGCACTCCAGCCTGGGCAACAGAGGGAGACCTTCCCCTTCCCCTTCCCCTGTCCCCTCCAAAAAAACTGATGGCCAGGCGTGGTGGCTCATACCTATAATCCCAGCACTTTGGGAGGCCGAGGCTGGCAGATAATCTGAGATCAGTAGTTCAAAACCAGCCTGGCCAACAGGGTGAAACCCTGTCTCCACTGAAAATACAAAAATTAGCCAGGCATGGTGGCTCACGCCTATAATACTAGCTACTCAGGAGGCTGAGGCACGAGAATCACTTGAACCCAGGAGGTGGAGGCTGCAATGAGCTGAGATTGGACCATTGCACTCCAGCCTGGGTGACAGAGCAACATTCCATCTCAAAAATAAAAATAAATTTGAAAAAGAATGGAATCAGTAGGCAGCTGATACTGGAGATCTGGGAGGCACACCACTGTGCACTGCTATGTGCGACTTTTCTGGCATTGGGGGGCCTTCCACTCATTCTGCCATGTGTCAGACACTCTGCTATGTGGTAGGAAAACAGAGAAAAGACACAGGCTGTCGTGGTTGTTCACGCCTGTAATCACAGCACTTTAGGAGGCTGACATGGGAGGATTGCTTGAGTGAAGGAGTTCAAGACCAGCCTGGGCAACACAGTAAGACCCCCATCTCTACAAAAAATGCAACAACAGAAAAAAAATTAGCCAGGTACGGTGGCTTGAGTCTGTTGTCTTTGCTACTCGGGAGGCTGAGGAAGGAAGATCATTTGAGCCCAGAAGTTCAAGGTTCTAGTGAGCTATGATCATGCTACTACTGCACTCCAGCCTGGGCAACAGAATGAGACCTCGTCTCAAAAAAAAAAAGACAGAGACTTGTCTTAGTGCAGTAGGGTAACAGAGACATGAGCAGACTATCCAGGACCACATGAGAGGCAGGTGGAGGCAGTGAGTTCTGGAGACCGAGGGAGGGCACTCACCCCCAGGGAGGCGAGTTCTGAGCACCAACACTCAGAGCAAATAGCACTTTGCAGGCAAAAGAAGCCGTCCTGCAGAGATATGGGGACCGGGACGGGGAAGCCTAACCGTCACCTTCAGAACTACAAAGTAGGCCGGGCATGGTGGCTCACAACTGTAATCTCAGCACTTTGGGAGGCCAAGGCTGGTGGATCACTTGAGGTCAGAAGTTTGAGAACAGCCTGACCAACATGGTGAAACTCTGTCTCTACTAAAAATACAAAAAAAAAAAAAAATTAGCTGGGTGTGGTGGTGCACACCTATAATCGCAGCTACTCAGGAGGCTGAGGCAGAAGAATCCCTTGAACTCGGGAGGCAGAGGTTGCAGTGAGCCATGATTGTGCCACTGCACTCCAACTTGGGCAACAAGAGCAAAACTCAAAAAAAAAAAAAGAAAAAAAAAGAACTGCTAAGTAGTTCACTAGAGCTGGCGCAGAGAGAAGAAGGTGAGGGACAGAGAGATGAGCCAGTAGTGGTGGACAGAGGCCAGCTCAGAGGAGCTGCAGGGCCATGCTCCAGAGGACAGACACATCCTGAAGCCATCCCTTCCTCACCATTAAAGTAAATCCCCCCCCCATCGCACACACAAACTCAGTGCCCCATAGGATGCAACCCTTGTCCCAGGCACATTCAGTGATTTGCAAAGGCCACATCACAAATCAAAGACGATCCAGAAGGAAATGCAGACAGGGATTTGTGTTCGTTCTGATCTTCTACAAAGAGAATTCCTTACATTTTCATCATTTTTGAAACACTGAATCAGAGCCCTCTTTGCTTTGAAACGGAGGGGGAGGGGGGGAGGTTGTGGGCACAGAAGCGTGACGGGTGGCTGTGGCCCCAGGAAGGGCTGAGATCCGGGACCAGCCAACTGAGTGGTGCAGATGAGGCCACCTGAGAAGTCCATCTGGAAAGAAGCATTATTACCAAAACCAAAAAAACCGAAGCACTGTGGTTTGGAGGAAAGCTGACTCTGAACTATGGAGAACAAAAGGGGAGAGGGAAAAAAAGCCGAAGAAGAATGGAAGGGACAAGGTCGGTCGCCATCACGGGATTCCTCAGGAAGTGGGGTGCAAAGCGGCCCCACCTCTCCCCTTATGCAGCGCATCTGGTCACCTTTCTGATGCACCTCTTTGGACAGCAGCCATCTGGCTGTTCCCAGCCTGCTCCCACCCTGTGTTTCAGCTGGCTATTCACTTGTAAATGTCAGGGTGATTGCACTCCCGGTGCACTTTTGTCAGCCCTGGAAGCGAGCCCTGTCTATAAGCCGGCAGCTGGTGCTGGCCGCTGGGGAGCTCTCCAGGCTTCCAGGCACTGGGGGCACTGGGGAATTCAGCCGAGGGAGTTCTCAAGGTTGGGGCCCTGGAAGCCAGGATGAGTAATAACCCTTCAGTGGCCAGGATCAGATTTCACCAGCACCATAGTAACTGCCTTTATCCTCCTCATCCCCCGCTCCCTCCATCCCCTAGAGGTGGAATTCTCAGGCTGGGATTTGCGGGAGGGGGAAAAATGATGGATTTCAGAAATGCCTGGGCTGCAAGAGGAAACACAGCGCCCCTCAGGAGTGGTGGCGGGGGGAACAGAGTCCCCAGGGAGTGTGCCTGCGTGGTGGAGATGCTAGACTTGGGGAGGACCCAGCCTGAGATGTCGGGGAAAGGCACAGCCGGACAGGAGCCTCGGCCCGCCTCACACGCCCCAGCCTCCCCAAGACTCCCTCCAGGAAGAAGAAAACCAAGCATCAACGATTTTTCTGGTCAAAGTACAGTGAGACACCACTGCACTCCAGTCCTGGTGACAGAGCAAGACTGTCTCTAAAAATGAAGAAAAAAAAAGTGCAGGGCGAGAAAAGTTGGGAACAGAAAAGGGAAGGGGCCTTGAGTGAGAGAAAAACACATCCCTGAAGGCAGTGCAGGACAGGTCAGAAGGCTCAGGCACAAAGAACCCTGGAAACACCTGTCCCGGGGATGTCTGGGACAGGACTGGACGCCTCCACCTTTTCACTTGGACAGATTTCTTGGGGGACAGGTTGGACGCTGAGCCAGCCCTTCCCACAGAGCTGCTGTCGTGAGAGGCAGACGGAAATGAACAAAGCCCACCGGCCAAGAGTGGACCCCGCCCGGATCCCTGGGCCTTGGCTGTTCCCTGGCCACCCTCCCTGCCCTGCTCTCGGCACCACCCCCGACCCCAATGGAGGAGACAGTCGCCAGCATGGTCCACAGGAGAGGCATTGGCGTTTCTCTCCCCACCCAGCCTTCCACAGTGCCTGGCATTCTGCCCTTGGAGATTTATTCTTTTCAAACGACACATGCCATGAGCGGGTCAGACGCCAGCTGTGGCCGCCAAAGCAGGTCTCCCCACAGGCACGTCGTGCCCATCAGGGATTTTCTTCTGCAGCAGCTGCCAGATGTCAGGCGCTGTGAAAATGGGGTTTCTGTGGCAGAAGAGAAGGCAACAGGAACATTGATAATTTTGGTGCCCTCAGAGCCGGAGCCAGGCAATGGTACAGTCACGGTGTGCGTGTGTGAGAGAGACTGTCATGGGTCTTTAGACCCTTTATAGCTTTCAGAGGTACACATCCCTTCCCCATCACTCAAGGAGGCTTCCCAGAGTAGGGGGGACACCTGAGCATCCTTAGCTGGTGGCCCTGGGTCTCCTCGTTCAGGAGCCGCAGCCCCGCAGGGCTCTGACTTTCCGGGACTCCGCTGTCTTGTTTTCTCTGAAAGCAGCCCTCGCTTTTCCTGTTACAAACGGCTCCACGTAAATCATCCTTCCATCCTACACGGGTTCCATTGCAGACCTGAAGAGATGGAAATATGCATGAATAAAGGCCAAAGAGCTCTGAGGCAGGAAGAAGGGAAAATAAAGGGTGAGCGAAGCTGATGAGAATGACACAGCAGCCTCCGTGCCCACACCTTCTGCGGGTCTGACCTGTGTCATTTCACGCCCCCAGCCCCAGCCTGTCTCATGGGTAACTAACAGGTGCGCAGAGGATCGTCATTCTGCTCAAGGAAGCGGGCAGTGGGAGAGCTGCTGGGCTTTGGAGAGGAAGGAGGGAAACCAGCCAGGCCACAGGGTCCAGGGGTGGGTGAAGAGCAGTGTCTGGGGCCCTGTCTGTCTACAGAAACGTGTAAGGAAAGTCTCCCTAACACAGGCCCTCTGGCCCCGCTTCGTGCTGCGCAGTCAGGCAAACACGGTCATGGAGAAGTCTGTGCTTTTCTCCTCAGGATCTCCCCGCTTCCCTTAGAGCCTTTGGCCTTCCAGCAGGGTTCCGGTGAGAGAGGTGTGATTCTGTGACCTCCCCTAGCTTTGAAACTCTGACTCCATGGGCCGGGTGGAGGAATCCGTACCCACCCCCATCTGTCTGGTTTATGGGAAAGTAGCCTTAAGGAATTAAAGTGTTCTTTGGCCAGGCCCTGACAAACAAGGGTTTGGGACCAATGGTTGGCTGCAAGTTGCCTATCCTGGAAAATTCTGGAAAGTCTTCAGGCCAGGCGAAGTTGCTCACTTTGGGAGGCCAAGATGGGTGGATTGCTCGAGGCCAGGAGTTCTAGACTGGCCTGGCCAACATGATGAAATCCTGTCTCTACTAAAAAGACAAAAATTAGCCAGGCATGGTGGCAGGTGTGTGTAATCCCAGCTACTCAGGAGGCTGAGGCAGGAGAATCACTTGAATTCAGGAGGCGGAGGTTGCAGTAAGCTGAGATCATGCCACTGCACTCCAACCTGGGCAACAGAGTGAGACTCCGTCTCAAAAGAAAAGAGGCCAGGCACGGTTGCTCATGCCTATAATTCCAGCACTTTGGAAGGCTGAAGCAGGTGGATCACCTGAGGTCAGGAGTTCAAGACCAGCCTGGCCAACATGGTAAAACTCCGTCTCTACTAAAAATACAAAAATTAACCACCTGTGGTGGTGGGTGCCTGTAATCCCACCTACTTAGGAGGCTGAGGTAGGAGAATTGCTTGAACCTGGGAGGCAGAGGTTGCAGTGAGCTAAGATCAAACTACTGCACTCCAGCCTGGGCAACAGAGTGAGACTCTGTCTCAAAAAAAAAAAAAAAAGAAAAGAAAAGAAAAAAGAAAATCTTCAGGTTAAGTTACAGCTGGTACCCTCATCCCCCATACTCCTGGGGGGCCGCACACGCACGGATGAGCCCTGCTCCGCTAATGTGGAAGAAAGCATCCTTATTCTGATTTCTGGCTGTAGCCGCTAACTTAGTGAGGGCACAGAACAGGGCATGAGAACAGGACATGTCACAGGCTCAGTGCATGGCCCTGTGACATCCCAGAGGGGACCTTCGCCCACTCTAGATTGGTAGCCACCCCTGCATCACCCTCCCCCACAAACACCATTCATTCTCTCATCATCGCTTCGAGCCTCCCACTGCAAGAGGAAGCTTCAGGGAGTTATGGCAAATATTGTATGAGTTATAAAATGGTTTTAAGTTGAGCCAAAAATCCGTCAAATTTAGAATAACATTTTTGCTCTGTTTCATCTTTAGGGTGGACACTGAGTGTTCCAATGGCTCTGTCAAGCCGGAGTTTGACAGATGGAAAGGAAAGAATGCTGTTGTCATGGCTTTTCTGCGGTCATAGCAACACAGATAAATATTTCTGTACACCCTTGTCTTCATTTTTCTGATGATAAACATTTTGTTTTTTAGTTTACTGATTTCAGTACCCCATAGTTTTTGCGAAACCTACAGACCAGGCTGAATGATAAAGCTTGCCCATAAACAAATTTGTCCAAAAGTTTTAGAGGGAGGCTGGGCACGCCCATAATCCTTGCACTTTAGGAGGCCAAAGCAGAGGACTGCTTGAGCCCAGGAGTTTGAGACCAGCTTGGGCAATATAGCAAGACCCCGTCTCAAAACAAACAAATAAAAAACTTTATGGGGGATAGTTTTTAATATTCAAGAAATTTATGAGCTGGGCACAGAGGTATATGCCTGTAGTCCCAGCTGAGGAGGAAGGATCATGTGAGCCCAGGAGTCTGAGGCTGCAGTGAGCTATGACTGCATGACTGCTGTCCAGCCAGGGTGGACCCTGTCTTTAAAAAGTAAATTAAAGGGCCGGGCACAGTGGCTCAAGCCTGTAATCCCAGCACTTTGGGAGGCCGAGACAGGTGGATCACAAGGTCAAGAGATCGAGACCATCCTGGTCAACATGGTGAAACCCCGTCTCTACTAAAAATACAAAAAATTAGCTGGGCATGGTGGCGCGTGCCTGTAATCCCAGCTACTCGGGAGGCTGAGGCAGGAGAATTGCCTGAACCCGGGTGGCAGAGGTTGCGGTGAGCCGAGATCGCGCCATTGCACTCCAGCCTGGGTAACAAGAGTGAAACTCCGTCTCAAAAATAAAATAAAATAAAATAAGAAATTTACTTATATTTTTGTAGTGCATTAAACCGTAAGCTAAATGACAGACTTCTGGCTAATGATAAGTAGAATTAGGTGGGCAAATCTTGACACATATAGGAGTTTGAACCTTCTCTTCGACATATGGGTAACTACACAAATAAGTTTATATGTAGCTGTGCATCAGCATCCCCTTATTTGTTGGTTTTGGTTCATTTTTCATCAGTTTACACAAGCTGAAATGAGAATCCCATGTCCTCTCTAGAATCGGGTGCACCCAGCAACATCTGCCATTTCAGGAGGTTGGGCTTCTCACCACACCCTCTCTAGGGAGATGAGGCTGTCGCCAGGCTGGAGTGCAGTGGCTCACGCCTATAATCCCAACACTTTGGGAGGCCAAGGTGGGTGGATCACCTGAAGTCAGGAGTTGGAGACTAGCCTGACCAACATGGTGAAACCATACGTCTACTAAAAATACAAAAATTAGCTGCACATGGTGGCACATGCCTGTAATGCCTGTAATGTACTTGGAAGGCTGAGACAGGAGAATCGCTTGAACCGAGGAGGCGGAGGTTGCAGTGAGCTGAGACCATACCACTCCACTCCAGCTGGGACAACAGGAGCGAAACTTAATTAAAAAAAAAAAAAAGCGGGCCGGGCGCAGTGGCTCAAGCCTGTAATCCCAGCACTTTGGAAGGCCGAGGCGGGTGGATCACGAGGTTGAGAGATCAAGACCATCCTGGTCAACATGGTGAAACCCCATCTCTACTAAAAATACAAAAAATTAGCTGGGCATGGTGGCACGTGCCTGTAGTTCCAGCTACTCAGGAGGCTGAGGCAGGAGAATTGCCTGAACCCAGGAGGCGGAGGTTGCGGTGAGCCGAGATCGCACCATTGCACTCCAGCCTGGGTAACAAGAGTGAAACTCCATCTCAAAAAAAAAAAAAAAAAAAAAAAAAAAATCTGGCCAGGCGCAGTGGCTCATGCCTGTAATCCCAGCACTTTGGGAGGCCAAGGTGGGTGGATCACAAGGTCAAGAGGTCGAGACCAGCCTGGCCAAGATGTTGAAACCCCATCTCTACTAAAATACAAAAATTAGCTGGGCATGGTGGCACATGCCTGTAATCCCAGCTACTCAGGAGGCTGAGGCAGGAGAATCGCTTGAACCTGGGAGGTGGAGGTCGGAGTGAGCTGAGATTACGCCATTGCACTCCAGCCTGGGTGACAAAGTAAGACTCGATCTCAAAAAAAAAAAAAACTGGAAGGACATCCGCAATGATCTAGTGATGATCTAGTCTCCGTTAGTTATTTCACAAGTGAAGAATCTGAGGCCTGGAGCAGTTAAGGGCTTTACCTGAGATCACACAGAGAGTAACAGAACTAGTTGTCTTAAAGCCCAGCCCGTGTTCATTTTCAGCTCTGTGGCGCATAACCTCAGGGTTTGTAAGTACAGGGATGGAAATCATGCAGCCACTGCATGGCGACTCCCACCTCCTGGTAGGTTTCATCAGGCACCAGACCCCACCTGAGTACCTTTCACTCATGTTCCTGGGAGTGATGCGCCAATAGGAGAGCTACTTTGCTTGGGATGCTGAGGGATATTCATCGAATCAGGCGTCCAGTTCCTGGGGCGTTCCTCTAATTCGGGAAACTCTTCATTTACTTTTTTGGTAGCATCTTAGAGGAAGCTCTGTGCTGGATCCTTACTTGTTTATAGAGAGTTGGAAGCCTGCTGAGCATAGGAACACCAAGTATGGAGCAGAGGCTTGGTAGCAACCAGAACTGAAGAGTCGGCTCCAGGAAAACTTTGGCATTCCTTACAAGTGCGTCCTGATGTTCTGGAATACTGCTCCAACCCTCGGGAACCACCACCCAACAGCAAAACATCCTTGGACCCAGCCCTTCTCACCCATGCCCAAACTTTTAACCCTGCAGCCCAGCCAACCTCCCACTGGGGCCTTCTCTTCCCTGCCCCACTTTTGTACAATTGATCACAGCTGTGAGTGCTGGCGTGCCTTTCCTCCACACCACTGTAACGCAAGCCAGCTGCGAGCGAGGACTCTCCTTCTCGGGCTGCCTTCAGAAACACTGCCTCTCCTCCAGCCCCTCCACCTCCACGCTCTGCAGCCCTCTTGACCAGTCATCCTTAGCATCCCCAGAACCACTGCCTATCAGCATGTTCCTAAGAGACCACCAGTCCCAGCAGTACCCACCTCCCCTCCCCCTCCACGAGGGCTCCTCTGGCCTTCACAAGTCAGGGACTAAAATCTCATTACCCCTTGCATCAGGGATTGAGAAAAAGAAGCTCCATTCAAAATAATCCTTTCATCCTCTATCATTTATTTTGAGGGAAAAGCTGCCACTCATGGAATTATGCGCAGAATTTGACCTTTCCTTTTAGTGTTTAGGATTATAACTGTTTTTAGAATATTGGTGTGGGCCGGGTGCGGTGGCTCACATCTGTAATCCCAGCACTTTGGGAGGCCAAGATGGGCAGATCACGAGGTTAGGAGTTTGAGATCAGCCCGGCCAACATGGTGAAACCCCATCTGTACTAAAAATACAAAAACTAGCTGGTCATGATGGCATGCGCCTGTAATCCCAGCTACTCGGGAGACTGAGGCAGGAGAATCGCCTGAACCCGGGAGGCAGAGGTTCCAGTGAGCTGAGATAGTGCCATTGCACTCCAGCCTGGATGACAGAGCAAGACTCTGTCTTGAAAAAAAAAAATTAGCCAGGCATTGGTAGCACATGCCTGTAATCCCAGCTACTCGGGAGGCTGAGGCAGGGGAATCGCTTGAACCCAGGAGGTGGAGCTCTCAATGAGCCATTGGATTCCAGTCTGGGCGACAGAGCAAGACTCCGTCTCAAAAACAACAACAACAAAGAAAAACCATTAATGTGTGCTAGAGAGCAAGAGGAATGAGACCCCTTCAAGAAACTGCCTGCTTGTTGCCATTTTGTCTCCAGCACCTGTGCTCCATGGGCTCCGGCTAACGAGGTGTTCATGATACGCGGGTGCGGAAACCTTCACTGCAGCTACAACAGTGGGCTCGGACTACTCAAAACAACAGTTGCTACAGGAGACAGTCAACAAACAGTGGCAGCCCCTCCCACGTGGCCAGTTGGTTCCCCAGCCGAATCATCATCATTTGCTCCATCAAGTCTGAACGCTGCTGTCCTAGAGCGCCATGCGCCCAGTTCACTGAGTGGACTCTGGCTTGCTTTCTGTCACATTCTCCACCACCCTCTGCATCTAGCACCAGCATGCCTGGTCATCTTTCCTGACCTTGCTCCCACAACCTTCTCCAGATGGTTCACACTCACTGCAGCTGAACCACGGCCTCCCACCACTGCAGGCAATACAAGGCTTTAACTAGGCGTCCCTAGGGCAGTGCAGCAAGAAGGGAGCAGCCCCTTGTACTTCCTCCTTCTAGGAATGAGACCACAGGATCAAAAGGCAGGCAGCCTTTTCTTTGACTTGGGAAAAAAAGTTAAACGTGTGTTTGTTTTTCTATTGCAATGATTGCAAAAAACAAAACCCACATAGGCTATCCTCCCTGTGCCTTCTTTTTATATACAGGTAATTTTTGTGTCCGAGATGGGGATCTAACTCTGTTGCTCAGGCTGGACTCCAGGGCTCAGGAGACCCTCCCACCTCACCCTCTGGGACTTAGTAGCTGGGACTACAGGCACATGCCACTGTGCCTGGTTCGTAGGGTGTCTTCTAACACCTGCATTCCTCTGGGCAGCAACCCTGCCTCCTCCAGTCTGCAGGACCCTTCTCTTCCTACTCTGCCCCATCCTACATTCAGAGGTTACTTTAGCCCCATTTAGCCTCACTTTTCCTGCCTTTAAAATCTGAAAGAGGCCAGGCACAGTGGCTCACGCCTGTAATCCCAGCACTTTGGGAGGCTGAGGCAGGTAGATCACCTGAAGTCAGTAGTTTGAGACCAGCCTGGCCAACGTGGTGAAACCCCGTCTCTACTAAAAATACAAAAATTAACTGGGTGTGGTGGTGCATGCCTGTAATCCCAGCTACACGGGAGGCTGAGGCAGGAAAATCGCTTGAATACGGAAGGTGGAGGTTGCAGTGAGTTGAGATCATACCAATGCACCTAGCCTGAGCCACAGAATGAGACCCTGTCTCAAAAAAAGAAAAAGAGCCGGGAGCGGTGGCTCAAGCTTGTAATCCCAGCACTTTGGGAGGCCGAGGCGGGTGGATCACGAGGTCGAGAGATCGAGACCATCCTGGTCAACATGGTGAAACCCCGTCTCTACTAAAAATACAAAAAATTAGCCGGGCATGGTGCTGCATGCCTGTAATCCCAGCTACTCAGGAGGCTGAGGCAGGAGAATTGCCTGAACCCAGGAGGCGGAGGTTGCGGTGAGCCGAGATCGCGCCATTGCACTCCAGCCTGGGTAACAAGAGTGAAACTCCGTCTCAAAAAAAAAAAAAAGGAAAAGAAAGACATAGAAGTCACTTCACCCTAAGCTCTGGCTGAATTATTGATATTACTCTCCTTAATGTAAGTCTTAACATCATTATTCTCTCTTTTTTTTCTTGGTATCTTCCAACTGCAATGTCTTACTCTTACCCAACTAATAAAGAAGGCAGTATAATGATAAGAATGAAATCTTGGGACAGCGTTTCACTCATTTGGGGGTGATCATTTGAAAGAAAAGACAGTGACCAAATGTCAGTGCAATACATGGATGCCATGCTACTAAGAGGTATTTCATGACTCCAGTGTATATCAGGAGAATGATTATTTGCAAAGACAGGAAACAGGAAGGTTAAGAGACTTAGGTGATAAATGAACAAGATTCAATACTACCGTTATTAGTTCAGGGGCCTCCAAATTGGGGAATGAAAAAGGCTATGTGTACATATATTTTTTATTTTTAATTATTTGTAATTGTCATATAAAAATAGCATGTATTTGCCCGGCGTGGTGGCTCATGCTTGTAATCTTAGCACTTTGGGAGGCTAAAGCAGGTGCATCACAAGGTCAGGAGATCGAGACCATCCTGGCCAACATGGTGAAAACCCATCTCTACTAAAAATACAAAAATTAGCTGGGCGTGGTGCTAATATTTGTATTTTTACACCTACAAAAATTTGTGTATGTAAAAATACAAAATTTACAAATTTACAAATATGTGTGCCTGTAGTCCCAGCTACTCGGGAGGCTGAGGCAGGAGAATTGCTTGAACCTGAGAGGCAGAGGTTGCAGTGAGCTGAGATCGTGCCATTGCACTCCAGCCTGGGTGATAGAGCGAGACTCCATTTCCAAAAAAAGCTGCATATATTTATCACATACAATGATGATTTTTTTGTTGTTGAAACAGGGTCTCCCTCTGTCACCATGCTGGAGTGCAGTGACACGATCACAGCTTACTGCAGCCTCAATCTCACAGATTCAGGTGATCTTCCCACTTCAGCTTCCTGAGTAGCTGGGACCACGGGCACCTCCACCTCCCAGGCTCAAGCGATTCTCCTGCCTCAGCCTCCCAGATAGCTGGGACTACAGGCATCCAGCACCACACCCAGCTAATTTTTGTATTTTTAGTAGAGATGGAGTTCCACCATGTTGGCCAGGCTGGTCTCGAACTCCTGACCTGCCAATATCTTTTAATTCACATATTTTCTCCTCAAGTAAGCCAGAGCTAATTGATTTTGTTTTTAGGGGTCAGGAGACTTTTATGACAATGAGATTATAGGCGCCTGATGTAAGGGGTATCTGCTTAGATTCATCTTCATTGTTCATAAACTTTCTCTTTTTTTTTTTTTTGAGACAGAATCTCAGGTCTCTGTCGCCAGGCTGGAGTGTAGTGACGCAGTCTCGGCTCACTGCAACCTCCACCTCCTGGGTTCAAGTGATTCTCCTGCCTCAGCCTCCTGAGTAGCTGGGATTACAGGCATGTGCCACCACACCCAGTTAGGTTTTTGTTATTTTTTTTTTAGTAGAGACAGGTTTTCACCATGTTGGCCAGGATGGTCTCGATCTCTTGACCTCATGATTGCACTCCAGCCTGGGCAACAGAGGGAGACTTCTCTCAAAAAAAAAATAAAATAAATAAATAAAAACCTTACAAGAGTATAGCTCACAAAAAGGTGGGCTGGTGGGGAGGGTTCGGGGAGTATAGCTCACAGGTGAAAGCACACTTGTAAACATTATCCAGGACATTAAACTACATTAAACTCGTCCCTGTAGCTATGCCTCCAAGCAGCTCGCATAACTCTAAGTGCCTGGCCTGGCCTGTGCTGAGATTGTCATGTGCTCTACCCGATCCACGTGTGTCCCGAATCATCCTGCCTCTGGGAAGAGCCTTCTCCCCTGGGGGCTCCCCTGGGCCCTCGCTGAGCCAGCCTCTCTCCCTGTTCTCTCCCTGGCTGCAGCACCCTGTCCAAATGCTGCCACGCGATGGTGGCGCTGATCTACCCCTTCACCTGGCAGCACACCTACATCCCGGTGCTGCCACCCGCCATGGTGGACATCGTGTGCTCGCCGACACCCTTCCTCATCGGGCTGCTCTCCAGCTCGCTGCCGCTGCTCAGGGAGCTGCCACTAGAAGAGGTGAGCTCCCGCTCGGGCTGATCCCCCTCCCTGCAGGGTGCAGAGGACAGAGCATGGTGCGGGTCCTGCAGGCGTTGTGGAGTGGTTCTCAGGGCCCGCAGTGTCGGGGAGCAGGGCGTGGGGGCCACCAGGGCTTGTGTGCCTTGAGTACGCCCAGAGGCGTACTCACTCAGACCCTCAGGGACTGCAAACAGTTTTCCCTTCCAAGTGGAATGCCCGGTATGAGCACCCCTTGAGAAGGGCAGCAAAGAGCAATTTAGCCAGACGTCAAAACTCTCAAGTCATTCATAGCCCTCTCCCCTCCCCCACCTCCCACCCACTCCTCCACACTGGGGAGCTAGCAAGATCCCTTCCTTTGTCATATCCATTAATAATGTTTTTAATCCCCAAGTTCTGGCTGTCCAGTTCGGCATCGAAGTGGGGAACGTCCTGCTTGGCACTTCTGGAGGTATTTAGCCCAGCCCCTTCCTCTAAATGGTTTCCAACTGAGGACTGGAGGCTTCCAGCCCTCAGAGAGGGAAGCTTAAATAATGCTACTCAGTCCTGAAGCACCAGGAGGAACGCCTGTCCCTCTGTCCTGCAGTTCTGCCTGGGTCCCTCGAAGCTGCTCCTCTCATTGCTCAGATAGTCCTAACACCCCGTTAAACATCGCCCACCAGCCTTAGGGCTTTCAGTGCAGATGTGAAGACCGCCAGGAGTGCGTCTGGTGCCCTGTGCGGTGGGTCGTTCAACCCTCAAGAGTATGAGTGGCAAGGAAGGAGAGGCAGCCCTCCGCTCCTGGGCAGGTCTCTGGGATATGGGAGAACCCACGCGTTTCCAGCTGTTGTTATGGTGACCATCCAGGCACCTGGCTCCTCCCCCATTATGGCCAGTGGCCTTGGCTGTCGTCTGAGTGAGGGTCTCGGTCTCGTCTCAGTGAAGGTCTGGTGCCTGTGACCTTTGCTCCCCAGGCACGTCACCTGCCCCACCCTGGTCCTGGCCCCATTTCTCGCTCTCACTCTGAGGAGTGTGGCGCCGTGCCAGGCAGGTGCTTTATCCCAAAAGCCTTCAGCAATGAAAACCCAAAGCTTAACCCAGTCTCCAGGTGAGTTTCTCTCCTCCTCTCCCCTGGAGAGAAATGACACGGCTAAGTGGGGAGCTGGGGGAAGGACGAGGCAGGGGCCCTCGGGTGGGAACCACGGAGGCCTGCAGTGTCTTTTGCACACCTCAGTAGCCCACACCCCAAAAGCAGCCTGAGAAGCTCTGCCTCAGCCAGGCTGAGAGCCAGCCAGGGAGTCCCACCCGCAGCACACATGCGTCCCAGGCTGCGGTGTCAGCGTTGAAAGCATTCAGTGGCCAGGAACAGTGGCTCATGCCAGATCACGAGGTCAGGAGTTCAAGACCAGCCTGGCCAATATGGTGAAACCCCGTCTCTACTAATAATACAAAAATCAGCCGGGTGTAGTGGCACGTGCCTGTTGTCCCAGCTACTCAGGAGGCTGAGGCAGGAGAATAGCTTGATCCCGGGAGGCAGAGGTTGCAGTGAGCTGAAGTCGCACCACTGCACTCCAGCCTGGGTGGCAGAGCAAGACCCCATCTCAAAAAAAGAAAAAAGAAAAAAAAAGAAAGCATGTAGTTCAGAAAAGACCCTCCCCAGTCCCTCTCCATCATCTGTGGCTACGGTGGCAATATCAGGAAACCACAAATGGCTCAACCCCAGCCCCGCCCCAGCTGCCTCTCTGGGTGCCAAGAAGGAAGATGGCTAAGAGTCCATCCCCATCCCAGAAGCCCAAGCCCTGGAGACAATAACAGCCCCTTTCCTCTCATCTCACAGGTCCTTGTGGTTGACCTCGTCAATAGCCGGTTCCTCAGACAGGTGAGTGAAAAGGCCAATGGCGGCCTCCTGCTCCCTTTGTCTTTACCTATTTGTTGTTTGGGGCTCATCGCTCCAGCCTTGGAAAGGCTCCATGGCATTGCAGAGCAGGGTGGCAGAGCTGTGTGATCCCAGGACTGAGCTAGGCTGAGGACAAGCCAGAAGGCAAGGGGCAAAGAGGAACGGTTTGGGCAAAGGATTGATGTCCACGTGTTCTGACACAAAATGGTTTTCTAACAATTAGAAAAAGAATCTTTGTAATCTTATAACTATTGGCACCTTGATTTTTCAATATGCTTTTTAATTTTTTAAAAAGCTGGGCACAGTGGCTCACGCCTGTAATCCCATCACTTTGGGAGGCTGAGACGAGTGGATCACTTGAGGTCAGGAGTTCAAGACCAGCCTGATCAATGTGGTGAAACCCTGTCTCTACTAAAAATACAAAAGTTAGCCAGGCGTGGTGGCGGGGGCCTGTAGTCCTAGCTACTCGGGATGCTGAGGGGAATCGCTTGAACCCAGGAGGCAGAAATTGCAGTGAGCTGAGATCACATGCACTCCAGACTGAGTGACAGAATGAGACTCCATCCCAAAAAAAAAAAAAAAGAGAAATGGGATCTCACTATGTTGCCCATGCTGGTCTCAAACTCCTGGCCTCAAGTGATCTTCCCACCTCAGCCTCCTGAGTGGCTGGAGGCGTACACGACCATGCCCAGCTTCAACATGCATTTAAATAATATTTGGCCCAGCCTGGTGTCTCACACCTATAATCCCCACATCTCCAGAGGCTGAGGCAGGAGGATCACTTGAGCCCAGGAGTTAAAGACCTGCCTGGAACAACATGGTGAGACCCTTGTCTCTACAAAAATCTTGTAACATTGGCCGGGCGCGATGGCTCATGCCTCTAATCCCAGCACTTTGGGAGGCTGAGGCCAGTGGATCACCTGAGGTGAGGAGTTCGAGACCAGCCTGGCCAACATGACAAAACCCTGTCTCCACTAAAAATACGAAAAAGCTGGGCATGGTGGCATGCACCTGTAGTCCCAGTTACTCGAGGGACTGAGGCAGGAGAATCGCTTAAACCTAGGAGGCAGAGGTTGCAGTGAGCCAAGATCATGCCATTGCCCTCCAGCCTGGGAGACAAAGGAACTCTATCTAAAAAATATGTAAATAAATAAATTTAAATATAAAAATAAAAAATAGCCAGGCACAGTGGCTCACACCTGTATCTCAGCACTTTGGGAGGCCGAGGCAGGCAGATCACCAGAGGTTGGCAGTTCAAGACCAGCCTGATCAACATGGAGAAACCCTATCTCTACTAAAAATACAAAATTAACCAGGCATGGTGGCACATCCCTGTAATCCCAGCTACTCAGGAGGCCGAGGCAGGAAAATCGCTTGAACTCAAGAGGCAGAGGTTGCAGTGAGCCGAGATCACACCATTGCACTCCACCCTGGACAACAAGAGCAAAATTCCATCTCAAAAAAATATATATATACATAAAATAATTACCCAGGCT
Source organism: Saimiri boliviensis (assembly GCF_048565385.1). Lineage (NCBI taxonomy): Eukaryota > Metazoa > Chordata > Mammalia > Primates > Cebidae > Saimiri > Saimiri boliviensis. Next base: position 17,094,783 of record NC_133458.1, read on the forward strand.
TGCTGGTGTGCACCTGTAGTCCCAGCAGCTACTTAGGAGGCTGGGGCAGGAGGATTGCTTAAGCCTGGGAAGTCAAGGCTGCAGTGAATTGAGATCATGCTACTGTATTTCAGCCAGAGTGATAGAGTGAAACCCCTTCCTGAAGAAAAAAAAGGAGAGAAAAAGAGACAGGGAAAAAAATATGTGTGTGTGTGTGTGTGTGTGTGTGTGTGTGTGTGCGCATGCGCATGCACATATCTTAAAAGGACTGAAAGGAAAACTCACTAAAACATTAATGCTTCTTGTCTTAGGGAGGGAGACGGTAAGGAGACAGATTATGAGTGATTTTAAATTGTTTTAGTACATTCATATATTTTGATAATCATCAGTTAGTTCCATTAGCAGAGGAAGTAAGTAACACACATGTATTTTCTCTTTTTTTTTTTTTTTTTTTTTTTTCTGAGAGAGTCTCACCCTGTCACCCAGGCTGGAGTGCAGTGGCACAATCTTGGCTCACTACAACCTCCAACTCCCAGGTTCAAGCTATTCTCCTGCCTCAGCCTGGGACTACAGGCACGTGCCACCATGCCCAGCTAATGTTTTATATCTTTTTTTTTTTTTTTTTTTTTTTTTTTTTTTTGAGACGGAGTTTCGCTCTTGTTACCCAGGCTGGAGTGCAATGGCGCGATCTCGGCTCACCGCAACCTCCGCCTCCTGGGTTCAGGCAATTCTCCTGCCTCAGCCTCCTGAGTAGCTGGGATTACAGGCACGCGCCACCACGCCCAGCTAATTTTTTGTATTTTTAGTAGAGACGGGGTTTCACCATGTTGACCAGGATGGTCTCGATCTCTTGACCTCGTGATCCACCCGCCTCGGCCTCCCAAAGTGCTGGGATTACAGGCTTGAGCCACCGCGCCCGGCTATGTTTTATATCTTTAATAGAGACAGGGTTTCACCATGTTGGCCAGGCTGATCTTGAACTCCTAACCTTGTGATCTGCCCGAATCAGCCTCCCAAAGTGCTGGGATTACAGGCATGAGCCACGGTGCCTGGCCCACACACATCTATTTTCTTTTTATCATTTGCTAGAAAGGCCTAACAACTTCTTATTTATTTGTTTGTTTGAGACGGAGTCTTGCCCTGTTGCCCAGGCTGGAGTGCAGTGGCACAATCTGGGCTCACTGCAACCTCCGCCTCCCGGGTTCAAGTGATTCTTTTGCCTCAACCTCCTAAATAGCTGGGATTACAGGCATGTGCCACCACACCCAGCTAAATTTGTATTTTTAGTAGAGACACGGTTGCACCATGTTGGTCAGGTGGGTCTTGAACTCCTGACCTCAGGTGATCCGGCCACCTCGGCCTCCCAAACTGCTGGTATTACAGGTGTGAGCCACCGCACCTGGCCCAAGAGGCGTAACTTCTATCAGATCTTGCAAGAAGTAATTAAAGTAATTACAGAAAATTTCTCTGGACATTCTGATGGATTACTTCTAAATGTTGCCACATTGCTGAGAAGTTTAGTAGCATGAACACTGGTTTGTGTTTTGTTTGTTTGTTTTTTTTGCTGCCGTGCAGTGGTGCAACCTCAGCTCACTTCAACCTCCACCTCTCAGATTCAAGTGATTCTCCTGCCTCAGCCTCCCAAGTAGCTGGGGTTATAAGCATGCGCCACCACGCCCAGCTAATTTTGTGTGTGTGTATTTTTGTATCTTTAGTAGAGACGGGGTTTGATCCCAAGCCAGCCTTGGGTCATGCAGGCTGTCTGCCCTGGCTAGAATCCCCTGGTTAGCACTGGCTACCCTACAGGATGGGGAAGTGGAAATTATGTATTGAATATCCTCTCAGTGCCAAGCCCTTTCACAGGGTAATTGTACTGCATTTTAGCTTCACAACAAGGTACAGATTGATTGGTTGTCCATTTTACAAGTCGGGAAAATGAGCCTCCCCGTTGCTTGTAAAAAGTAGGGTCAGCCTGGCAAAGTGGCTCGCGCCTATAATCCTAGCACTTTGGGAGGCCAAGGCAGGCGGATCACTTGAGGTCAGGAGTTTGAGACTAGCCTGGCTAACATGGTGAAACCCTGTCTCTACTAAAAATACAAGAAAATTAGCCAGGCGTGATGGCACGTGCCTGTAGTTCCAGCTACTCTAGGGCTTAAGGCAGGAGAATTACTTAAACCTGAGAGGTAGAGGTTGCAGTGAGTTAAGATTGCACCGTTGCAGTCCAGCCTAGACTACAAGAGTGAAACTCTTGTCTACAAATTAAAAAAAAAAAAAAAAAGGCCGGGCGCAGTGGCTCAAGCCTGTAATCCCAGCAGTTTGGGAGGCTGAGGTGGGTGGATCACGAGGTCAAGAAATCGAGACCATCCTGGTCAACATGGTGAAACCCCGTGTCTACTAAAAATACAAAAAATTAGCTGGGCATGGTGGCATGTGCCTGTAATCCCAGCTACTCAAGAGGCTGAGGCAGAATTGCCTGAACCCAGGAGGCGAAGGTTGCGGTGAGCCGAGATCACGCCATTGCACTCCAGCCTGGGTAACGAGCGAAACTCCGTCTAAAAAAAAAAAGTAGGCCGGGCACAGTGGCTCACGCCTATAATCCCAGCACTTTGGGAGGCCAAGGTGGGCAGATCACCTGAGGTTAGGAGTTTGAGACCAGCCTGGCCAACATGGTGAAACCCCATCTCTACTAAAAATACAAAAAAATTAGCCCGCTGTGGTGGTATGCACCTGTAGTTCCAGCTACTCGGGAGGTTAAAGCAGAATTGCTTGAACCTGGGAGGCGGAGGTTACAGTGAACCAAGATCACGCCATTGCACTCCAGCCTAGGCTGCAAGAGCGAAACTCCATCTCAAAAAAAAAAAAAAAAAAAAAAAGTAGGCTCAAGATTGAAACCTCAGACCTCTGGCTCTCGGTTGTGTTCCTTCCATGAAACTGGGGACTGAGCCAGGCCTGCTCTGCCAGTGTGACCTGCGGCCTGGACGCAGCCACCATCCACAAGCCCACCTGCTGCTTCTGCTTTCCAGATGGATGACGAGGACTCCATCCTGCCCCGGAAGCTTCAGGTGGCCCTGGAACGCATACTGGAACAGAGGAATGAGCTGGCCTGTGAGCAGGACGAAGGGCCCCTGGAAGGCAGGCATGGTAAGCGTTCAGCCACCTCCCATGCGTCCCTCCCTTCCACTCTCAGGGTCAGGGGACAAATGGGCAGTGCCCTCCCTTCCTCTTGGTCCTGGGCCAAGTAGGAACATGGGCGACGGAGACATAAGGAGAGAAACCCCGGCCTCATTTTCTTTGTCTGGATTTCATTCTCACTATGAATTGTGGGAAAGATTTTCCCACCTCCCCATTTTGGCCCTAAAGTATCTGTTTAAAGGGGGTGTGTGGAAATTATCTGGGCATGGTGGCACATGCCTGTGGTCCCAGCTACTTGGGAGGCTGAGGCAGGAGGATCCCTTGAGCCCAGGAGGTTGAGGCTGCCATGAGCCACACCACTGCACTCCAGCCTGGGCAACAGAGTGAGACCCCATCTCAAAAAAATCAAAAATTAAAAACTGTTGCTAGGCGTGGTGGCTCATGCCTATAATCCTAGCACGCTGAGGGACCAAGGCAAGTGGATCACCTGAAGTCAGGAGTTCAAGACCAGCCTGGCCAACATGGTGAAACCACGTGTCTACTGAAAATATAAAAATTAGTTGGAAGTAGTGACAAATGCCTGTAATCCTAGCTACTTGGGAGGCTGAGGCAGGAGAATCACTTGATCAGGAAGAAGAGGTTGCAGTGGGTGAGATCATACCACTGCACTCCAGCCTGCATGACAGTGCAAGACTCCATCTCAAAAAATATATAAAAGTCCAGGCGCAGTGACTCACGCCTGTAATCCCAGCACTTTGGGAAGCCAAGGTGGGTGGATCACTTGAGGTCAAGAGTTCGAGACCAGCCTGGCCAACATGGTGAAACGCCATCTCTACTAAAAATACAAAAATTAGGCCGGCGCGGTGGCTCAAGCCTGTAATCCCAGCACTTTGGGAGGCCGAGGCGGATGGATCACAAGGTCGAGAGGTCGAGACCATCCTGGTCAACAAGGTGAAACCCCGTCTCTACTAAAAATACAAAAAATTAGCTGGGCATGGTGGTGCGTGCCTGTAATCCCGGCTACTCAGGAGACTGAGGCAGGAGAATTGCTTGAACCCAGAAGGCGGAGGTTGCAGTGAGCCGAGATCGCGCCATTGCACTCCAGCCTGGGTAACAAGAGCGAAACTCCGTCTCAAAAAATAAATAAATAGGCCGGGCGCGGTGGCTCAGCCTGTAATCCCAGCACTTTGGGAGGCCGAGGCGGGTGGATCACGAGGTCGAGAGATCGAGACCATCCTGGTCAACATGGTGAAACCCCGTCTCTACTAAAAATACAAAAAAAAAACTAGCTGGGCGTGGTGGTGCGTGCCTGTAATCCCAGCTACTTAGGAGGCTGAGGCAGGAGAATTGCCTGAGCCCAGGAGGCGGAGGTTGCGGTGAGCCGAGATCGCGCCATTGCACTCCAGCCTGGGTAACGAGAGCGAAACTCCGTCTCAAAAAAAAAAAAAGGCCGGGCGCAGTGGCTCAAGCCTGTAATCCCAGCACTTTGGGAGGCCGAGGCGGGTGGATCACGAGGTCAAGAGATCGAGACCATCCTGGTCAACATGGTGAAACCCCGTCTCTACTAAAAATACAAAAAATTAGCTGGGCATGGTGGTGCGTGCCTATAATCCCAGCTACTCAGGAGGCTGAGGCAGGAGAATTGCCCGAACCCAGGAGGCGGAGGTTGCGGTGAGCCGAGATCGTGCCATTGCACTCCAGCCTGGATAACAAGAGCGAAACTCCGTCTCAAAAAATAAATAAATAAAAATAAAATAAAATAAATAAATAAATAAATAAATTAGTTGGGTGTGCCGGGCCCTGTGGCTCACGCCTGTAATCCCAGCTCTTAGAGAGGCAGAGGCAGGAGGATATCTTGAGCCCAGGAGTTCGAGCCCTATGTGGGCAATATAGTGAGAACCCCCCCATTCTCCACAAAAATGAAAAAGATAAAAAGACAAAAATTAGGCCGGGCACGGTGGCTCAAGCCTGTAATCCCAGCACTTTGGGAGGCCGAGGCGGGTGGATCACAAGGTCGAGATATCGAGACCATCCCGGTCAACATGGTGAAACCCCGTCTCTACTAAAGATACAAAAAAAATAGCTGGGCATGGTGGTGCGTGCCTGTAATCCCAGCACTCAGGAGGCTGAGGCAGGAGAATTGCCTGAACCCAGGAGGCGGAGGTTGCGGTGAGCCGAGATCGCGCCATTGCACTCCAGCCTGGGTAACAAGAGCGAAACTCCGTCTCAAAAAAAAAAAAAAAAAAAAAAAAAATTAGCTGGGCATGGTGGCACGTGCCTGTAATCCCAGCTACTCAGGAGGCTGAGACAGGAGAATTGCCTGAACCCAGGAGGCGGAGGTTGCGGTGAGCCGAGATCGCGCCATTGCACTCCAGCCTGGGTAACAAGAGCGAAACTCCGTCTCAAAAAAAAACAATAAATAAATAAAATTAAAAAAAAAAAAAAAAAAAAGACAAAAATTAGCTGGGTGTGGTGGTATACGCCCATAATCGCAGCTATTTGGGAGGCTGAGGCAGAGGAATTGCTTGACCCAGGAGGCAGAGGTTGCAGTGAGCCAGGATTGTCTCAGCCTGGGCGACAGAGTGAGACTCCATCTCAAAAATAAATAAATAAATAACTTTTAAAAAAATTTTAAATTAGACCAGGCAAGGTGGCTCATGTCTGTAATCCCAGCACTTTGGGAGGCTGAGGTGGGCAGATCACAAGGTCAGGAGATCGAGACCATCCTGGCAAACATGGTGAAATCCCATCTCTACTAAAAATACAAAAAAATTAGCTGAGTATGGTGGCGCACACCTGTAGTCCCAGCTACTTGGGAGGCTGAGGCAGGAGAATTGCTTGAACCCAGGAGGTGGAGATTGCCGTGAGCTGAGATCATGCCACTGCACTGCAGTCTGGGCGACAGAGCAAGACTCCATCTCAAAAAAAAAAAAAAAAGTTTTTTAATTGAAAAAATTTAGTGGAGACCGGGCGTGGTGAGAGGCCAAGGCAGGAGGATCACCTGAGGTCGAGAGTTCCAGACCAGTATGGCCAACATGAAGAAACCCCATCTCTAAAAAATTAAGTGGGGAAAGAAATGTCTTAATAACCTAGGGTAATCTTCCTCCTGGATAATCACAGTTTCCATCGAGGGAACTAGCAGTTACTGTATTTTGATTATTAATTGGCTTGTCTTAAGGGCTGTGGCCCGGCCTGTCTGCCCTCACCGTTCCTGGGCCTTCCTCGCCTTACTCAGGCCCAGAGTCCAGCCCCTTGAATGAGGTGGTGTCTGAAGCCTTTGTCCGCTTCTTCGTGGAGATTGTGGGACACTACTCCTTGTTCCTGACATTGGGCGAGCGCGAGGAGAGAACCCTGCAGCGGGATGCCTTCCGCAAAGCCGTCTCCTCCAAAAGTCTCCGCCGCTTCCTAGAGGTCTTCATGGAGACTCAGATGTTTCGAGGCTTCATCCAGGAGCGGGAGCTGCGTCGGCAGGATGCCAAAGGTTAGGGGCGTCTTCTCTGTTGGCACCGAGTCAGCTAGAGGTGCCCATTATTCCAGGTGGCTGATGAGCAGGGAGAAAGATCACAGGGCAAGGGCACAGACCGGACAGTGTCCCCATCCCCCCGGAGAGCTTGCAGGCATGCCCTGACTGAGCTGGTGGAAAGGCTCCCTCCCCTGCCTTCTCTGTTTCCTCTGCTGGCCTCTCCCAGAACCACATGCCAGTGTCTATGGCAAGGTCTCCTTCTATCAAATTCTTTCCAAACTGGTGAAATTCTCAGGCTGGGTGCAGTGGGTGACTCACACCTGTAATCCCAGCACTTTGGGAGGCCGAGGCATGTGGATCACTGAGGTCAGGAGTTTGACACCAGCTTGGACAACATGGCACAACCCCTTATCTACAAAAAATATTTTAAAAAATTAGACCAGCATGGTGGTGTGCACCTGTGGTCCCAGCTACTCGGAGGCTGAGGCGGGAGGATCACTTGAGCCTGGGAGGTAGAGGTTTCAATAAGCTGAGATCATGTCACTGCACTAGAAAAACTGATTGGAGAGTATGAGTTACAGGAGGCACCTGCCAAAGGAGTGTTTTAAATATTAATAGATCTCCAGGATACATTTAAATATCTCTTTACTGATCACTTGGTAAGAGAGATGGGAGACACACAAGCTTAAAAACTACCTGGAGGCCGGACATGGTGGCTCACACCTGTAATCCCAGCACTTTAGGAAGGCCAAGGTGGGCAGGTCACGAGGTTAGGAGTTCGAGACCAGCCTGACCAACATGGTGAAACCCCATCTCTACTAAAAATACAAAAATTAGCTGGGCGTGGTGGCACACGCCTACAATTCTAGCTACTCAGGAGGTTGAGGCAGGAGAATCACTTGAACCCAGGAGGCGGAGGTTGCAGTGAGCCAAGATTGTGCCGTTGCATTCCAGCCTGGGCAACAAGAGTGAAGCTCCATCTCAGGAAAAAAAAAAAAAAAAAAACACCCTACCTGGAAAAGGCCAGGTGCAGTGGCGTGTGCCTGTAATCCCAGCACTTCGGGAGGCCTAGGCAGGCAGATCATCTCAGGACAGGAGTTCGAGACCAACCTGGCCAACTTGGTAAAACCCTGTCTCTACTAAAAATACAAAAATGCCACGTCTGGTGGCACACGCCCGTAATCCCAGCTACTCAGGAGGCTGAGGCAGGAGAATCGCTTGAATCCGGGAGGCAGAGCTTGCAGAGAGTCACGATCCAGCCATTACACTTCAGCCTGGGCAGCACAGCTAAACTGTGTCTCCAAAAAAAAGGCCGGCGCAGTGGCTCATGCCTGTAATCTCAGCACTTTGGGAAACTGAGGCGAGTGGATCACGTGAAGTCAGGAGTTTAAGAACAGCCTGACCAACATGATAAAACTCTGTCTCTACTAAAACTACAAAAAAAGTTAGCTGGGCATTGTGGCAGGTAACTGTAATCCCAGCTATTCAGGAGGCTGAGGCAGGAGAATCGCTTGAACCCAGGAGATGGAGGTTGCACATCTCCTGGGTGACAAGAGCAAAACTAAAAAAAAAAAAAAAAAAAAAAAATCCTGGAAAGAACCCTCTGTCCATGAAAGATCAGTCAGCAGTGAAGACAGAGTGCCTGAACCTCAGACCCTAGGAGTCTGAGAAGCTGCCTAGGAGATGGCCTGTCAGCCTCTGTGGAGGGACTCCGGGAAAACTAAGCCGTCTCGGCCGGGCGCGGTGGCTCAAGCCTGTAATCCCAGCACTTTGGGAGGCCGAGGCGGGTGGATCACAAGGTCGAGAGATCGAGACCAACCTGGTCAACATGGTGAAACCCCGTCTCTACTAAAAATACAAAAAAAATTAGCTGGGCATGGTGGCGCGTGCCTGTAATCCCAGCTAATCAGGAGGCTGAGGCGAGAGAATTGCCTGAACCCAGGAGGCAGAGGTTGCAGTGAGCCGAGATCGCGCCATTGCACTCCAGCCTGGGTGACAAGAGCGAAACTCCGTCTCAAAAAAAAAAAAAAAAAAAAAAAAAAACTAAGCCGTCTGACCAAGGCACTCTTACGGGAGAATACAGGGAAATGGGAGTGCATGGGCACTCCTCCCAAGCCAGATCAGTCTGGTTCATCTTTAAAACCGCCTGCCACGGCCAGTCGTGGTGGCTCACGCCTGTAATCCAAGCACTTTGGAGGCCAAGGCGGGCGGATCACCTGAGGTCAGGAGTTCAGGACCAGCCTGACCAACATGGTGAAACCCCATCTTTCAAAAAAAAAAAAATTGGCCGGGCGCGGTGGCTCAAGCCTGTAATCCCAGCACTTTGGGAGGCCGAGGCGGGTGGATCACGAGGTCAAGAGATCGAGACCATCCTGGTCAACATGGTGAAAACCCGTCTCTACTAAAAATACAAAAAAATTAGCTGGGCATGGTGGCGCGTGCCTGTAATCCCAGCTCCTCAGGAGGCTGAGGCAGGAGAATTGCCTGAACCCAGGAGGCAGAGGTTGCAGTGAGCCGAGATCGCGCCATTGCACTCCAGCCTGGGAAACAAGACCGAAACTCCGTCTCAAAAAAAAAAAAAAAAATTTAAAAAAAAAAAAACCGCCTGCCTGACACAGTGCAGATGCTTGGCAGGCGTTTGTTGAATAAAAATAGGATTTTATCTAGGAGGTGACTTTACAGCCTTCCAAAGACAGTTACTGCACAGGTGGGGCAACGATAAGGGCAGTAAAACCCTTATACATCTCCTGATTCACAGCGTGTCTATGGGAGCAGCTTACCCTCAGGAAGAAGTTTCTGTTTTCTCTGGTAGGGAGGAAATGGACACGTTTAGACATGCAAAGACCAAGACCTACAATGGCTGGGATTTCTCTGGTTAACAGGTCTGTTTGAGGTCCGAGCCCAAGAGTATCTGGAAACCCTCCCCAGTGGAGAGCACAGCGGCGTCAATAAGTTCCTGAAGGGACTAGGTAAGGCCCTGGGCTCCAGGTCCCCAGCCTGCGTGCCTCTGAGCTGTCTGTCACAGAGTCCCCGCCAGTCCCCTCCACTGGAGCCAGCGCCCTGAATAACAAGAGCCCTACGGCCTGCCCTGGGCAGATGCTACGGTTCTCATTTTAACTACCGGTTCTCTTCTGTCCCCAAAGAGGAAACAAAGGAAGCAGTGCCCCCAGCACCCCCTTTTTCTGGGCCCCTGGGCTTTCTTGCTATCTTCTTTCTCCATGATCTACACTCTAAAACCTCAGGGGAACTGAGCCGAGGGAGCATGGCAGGAACCCGACAAGGGTATCTGGCAACAAAGACTCGCACTGGTGTCCAAAATTCCCCTGGAAAGTAGAAATGTGAGACCTACAAGGACTGCAGTTTAATTAGTAAGAGGCCCTGACAGGGAAAGGGAGGATAAAGAAGACAACAGGAAAACAGGACAGAGGCCCCAGTAGGGAAGCGTCTGCGGCAGTGAGGCCCTCCCACAGAGCCTGCAAGGGGTGTCATGTCTGTGCCTCCTGCAGGACGGAGGGCTGCCTGGAAGAGGAGTGTTTTAAATATACACACATTGACCGGGCGCGGTGGCTCAAGCCTGTAATCCCAGCACTTTGGGAGGCCGAGGCGGGTGGATCACGAGGTCGAGAGATCGAGACCAACCTGGTCAACATGGTGAAACCCCGTCTCTACTAAAAATACAAAAAATTAGCTGGGCATGGTGGCGTGTGCCTATAATCCCAGCTACTCAGGAGGCTGAGGCAGGAGAATTGCCTGAACCCAGGAGGCGGAGGTTGCGGTGAGCCGAGATCGCGCCATTGCACTCCAGCCTGGGTAACAAGAGCGAAACTCCGTCTCAAAAAAAAAAAAAAAAATATATACACACATTACATTGCTGTGTACTTTCTCTTCCCTTGGCTCCTGAGGGATGTGTTGATTCGGTGCTTCCTTTACTACCACAGCAGAAGCCAGCCCTCCTAAACAGCTCTGATGGTCTTCGTTTCAAACCCCCCAAGTCTGAGGAAGACCCCAGGGGAATCTCTGGAAAGAACAACCCCCCTCGGTTTCTCCAGAGCAAGGGATGAGGCTTCCCTAGTTGGCGTGGGGGCCCCGTTACCCACAACACTTCGGGGTGAAAAGGGCAAGACTGATGTCACCGTCCTTTGCCTTGTGAAATGTTCTCATTTTCTTTCTTTTAGGCAATAAAATGAAATTTCTCCACAAGAAATAACTCTCAGCTCAACCTCAAGGGAAAACTTCCTCCTTGTGCTGCCACATGCTTTAAAAACAGTTCCTGGTGGCCTTTCTGCAAGGCTGGGTCCCAGGTAGTCTCGGTGCCGAACTGGAGGCCATGGTGGCTTCCGTCCGAGGATGGGCTCTCCCCGGGATGAGGGCCTGGGAGCCGCCGGGAGGACAGCCCTGGAAAGGGAGCCTGAGACCAGGCGTGTCGCTGACATGCAAATGGATTGTTTTGGTGGTTGGGTTTTTTTATCTTAGATATTAAAAGTAAGGAAAATGTGTGGATTTTCTGTTTATTACACCAAGGCCAGGAGGAGCCTGTCCTGCCGTGTGTTCCTCTCCTTCGTCCCATCGCCGCTCAGCAGTAAAGCCAAGAGGAGTGGTGATGGGCAACAGAAATGAGGTGCTCCGACTAGGTGCGGTGGCTCATGCCTGTAATCCTGGCACTTTGGGAGGCCAAGGCAGGTGGATCACCTGAGGTCAGGAGTTTGAGACCAGCCTGGCTAACATGGCAAAACCCCATCTCTATGAAAAATACAAAATCAGCCAGGCGTGGTAGCACATGCCTGCAATCCCTACTCGGGAGGCTGAGGCAAGAGAATCACCTGAAGCCTGGAGGTGGAGGTTGTGGTGAGCTGAGATTGTGCCATTTCACTCCGGCCTGGACAAGAGTGAAACTCCGTCTCAGGGAAAAAAAAAAAAAAAAAAAAGAGCCGGGCGCGGTGGCTCAAGCCTGTAATCCCAGCACTTTGGGAGGCCCAGGCGGGTGGATCACGAGGTCCAGAGATCGAGACCATCCTGCTCATCATGGTGAAACCCCGTCTCTACTAAAAATACAAAAAATTAGCTGGGCATGGTAGCACGTGCCTGTAATCCCAGCTACTCAGGAGGCTGAGGCAGGAGAATTGCCTGAACCCAGGAGGCGGAGGTTACGGTGAGCCGAGATCGCGCCATTGCACTCCAGCCTGGGTAACGAGCGAAACTCCGTCTCAAAAAAAAAAAAAAAAAAAAAAAAAAGAAATGAGGTGCTTCTCCGGGCAGGACTGAGGACACACAAGGACTAAGAGGGGAGCAGGTGGGGCCGGTGCCTCGGGTTCAGGGCACCAGGCCTGCTGGTGAAAGGCTGGGCCCTGGTCCTGGACTGGAAGCTAGGGAGGAATGGTAGGGGATGGGGCTGTAAACGGATATGACTTCCCAGACACACTGCTCCTCCAGAAGGGTCAGTGATGCCACCTGGTGGCCGAGGCCATGGACCTCTCTCCCCAAATGGACCTAACTCTTCCTGACTGCCTTTTTCTCTTAGAAGCTATGAAACTGTCCACTGCCTGAGTAGACCCTGGCTTTTAGAGGCACACACAAAAAGAGGAAGTCTGGGCCTGGCGTTATCCCACACTTTGGGAGGCCAAGGCGGGTGGATCATGGGGTCAGGAGTTCGAGATCAGCCTGGCCAACATGGTGAAACCCCATCTTTTTAAAAAAGAAAAAATTTTTTAAAAATACAAAAATTAGCCAGACTTGGTGGTGGGTGCCTGTAGTCCCAGCTGCTCGGGAGGCTGAGGCGGAAGAATTGCTTGAACCCAGGAGGCGGAGGTTTCAATGAGCCTAGATTGGGCCACGGCACTCCAGCCTGGGCAACAGAGCCAGACTCCATCTAAAAAAAAAAAAAAAAAATGTCTGTTAGTCAACTGTTCTTGGGGTCCTCAAGTTTATGATACTGCCTACAGCCCACCTTCCAACACATCGCCACGACTCCAACCCCATTCCCGTCTCATTCCAGGGCCCAGGGCAGCGTTCATGATGCACTGCGTGCACATGTGGGGGACTTCTGCGGCTGATGATAACAAGACAGAGGGTGAGAACACTGGGGCAGCATCATTAGCCTTGTGCAGCCAGAGGCAGCTTGTGTCCTCTGGACCAGGAGCAGGGAGAGTGCAGAGAAGGCTGAAACCTCAGGGCGACCCAAGAGCTGTCCTGCAGCGGGGACGATGGGGGGCAGGAAGAGCCCGCATGCAGCATAGGCAGGTTCTCAGAGCAGGTGTCAGGGCCACCACCCTGCCGACTACTGCCCACAGCCCTCAGCAGTGACCCGCACAGAAACACAAAAGGAAGGGGCACCAACCTCAACAAGGACCTGGGGGGAGCCCCGTTGTGCCTAGCAAGGGGTCTCAACCTTTAGGGAACGGGAGGAAGGGGCCTTCAGAGAATAAACAGAAACAAGAGGAAATGAGGGGAGGTGACCTCTCATCCTTCCTCTTAGCTGGAGTTATGGATCACTCCTCCTCTCCAAGTTCTACCCAGGCTTTGGTGTGTCCATAGGGTTTTCAGGGGCAAGGATCCACAGTTTACATCAAATTCTCAAAGATGCCCCCAGGCTGTGCATAAAAATTAACCTGGCTGGCAGGGCGCAGTGGCTCACCTGTAATCCCAGCACTTTGGGAGGCCAAGGTGGGTGGATCACCTGAGGTCAGGAGTTCAAGACCAGCCTGGCCAACATGGCAAAACCCCAACTCTACTAAAAATAAAAAAATAAAAAAATTAGGCGAGTGTGGTGGTGCACGCCTGTAATCCCAGCTACTTGGAAGGCTAAGGCAGAAGAATCACTCGAACTTGGGAGGCAAAGGTTGCATTGAGCCGAGATCATACCACTGCCCTTCAGCCTGGACAACAGAGCAAGAGTCCTTCTGAAAAAAAAAATAAAAGCAAAAACCTGGCTGGATGTGTGTGGATGGGGACTGGGGCATGTCTGAATGAGAATCCCTGAATCCTTGAGTGTGGGGGTTTAGAAATATGTATAGAACAAGCTCCTCACACTAGTCAGCTATATTAATAGTCTGCATATTTTTGTATTGCCCAGAAAGGATCACTTTTTGGAATAACTTTCTTTTTTTAACTTATTTCACATTATACTGTTTACTTAGTAACTTCAAGTGAATAAATACACATCCTTTCTTTTTTTTTGAGACGGAGTTTCCCTCTTGTTACCCAGGCTGGAGTGCAATGGCGCGATCTCGGCTCACCGCAACCTCCGCCTCCAGGGTTCAGGCAATTCTCCTGCCTCAGCCTCCTGAGTAGCTGGGATTACAGGCACGCGCCACCATGCCCAGCTAATTTTTTGTATTTTTAGTAGAGACAGGGTTTCACCATGTTGACCAGGATGGTCTCGATCTCTTGACCTCATGATCCACCTGCCTCGGCCTCCCAAAGTGCTGGGATTACAGGCTTGAGCCAGTGAGCCCGGCCTAAATACACATCTTTATCAATATTCCTAATGACTGTATAACATTCCATTTTGTGGGGATACAAAAAGCTATGAGTTCATCAGTCTTTGGGTCCTTAGGCATACAGGACGTTTCCCATTTTTAACATCATAACATTGAAAAAAGCATCTCTGTACAAGTATCTTAACACACTTCCCCCATCTTCATTTTCATGTCTGCTTAAAGTAAAATATACGTACTTTTAAAATACACATACAGGGCCAGGAGCAGTGGCTCACACCTGTAATCCCAGCACTTTGGGAGGCAGAGGCTGACAGATCACGAGGTCAAAAGATCGAGACCAGCCTGGCCAACATGGTGAAACCCTGTCTCTACTAAAAATACAAAAATTAGCTGGGCATGGTGGCAGGCGCCTATAATCCCAACAACTTGGGAGGCTGAGGCAGGAGAATTGCTTGAACCCAGGAGGCAGAGGTTACAGTGAGCCGAGATCACACCACTGCACTCATGCCTGGCGACAGAGCGAGACTCTGTCACAAAAAATTTTTAAAAATTAGGCCGGGCGCGGTGGCTCAAGCCTGTAATCCCAGCACTTTGGGAGGCTGAGGCGGGTGGATCACGAAGTCGAGAGATCGAGACCATCCTGGTCAACATGGTGAAACCCCGTCTCTACTAAAAATACAAAAAATTAGCTGGGCATGGTGGCGCGTGCCTGTAATCCCAGCTACTCAGGAGGCTGAGACAGGAGAATTGCCTGAGCCCAGGAGGCGGAGGTTGCGGTGAGCCGAGGTCGCGCCATTGCACTCCAGCCTGGGTAACAAGAGCGAAACTCCGTCTCAAAAAAAAAAAAAAAAAAAAAAAATTAAAAAAAATTTAAATTTTTACAGGCCGGGAGCGGTGGCTCAAGCCTGTAATCCCAGCACTTTGGGAGGCCGAGGCGGGTGGATCACGAGGTCAAGAGATTGAGACCATCCTGGTCAACATGGTGAAACCCCGTCTCTACTAAAAATACAAAAAATTATCTGGGCATGGTGGCTCATGCCTGTAATCCCAGCTACTCAGGAGGCTGAGGCAGGAGAATTGTTTGAACCCAGGAGGCAGAGGTTGCGGTGAGCCAATATTGCGCCATTGCACTCCAGCTTGGGGAACAAGAGCGAAACTCTGTCTCAAAAAAAAAAAAAAATTAAATTTTTACAAAGACATATAGTACAGCCTAACAAACATTCACAAATGGCCAGAATCAAAATGGAGACACACACAAAAAAAATACTTGTGTGAGAACATCTGCCCAGCAACTGCCTGTCCAGCCTCAGACTGGTGCCAGCCTCATTATGGATCCTTATAGCCAAGGATAAAGATCTCAGAACAATTATATAATCCTATCTACTTTTCCTTTAAAAATCCTGTCTTAGGCCGGGTGCCGTGGCTCAAGCCTGTAATCCCAGCACTTTGGGAGGCCGAGGCGGGTGGATCACGACGTCAAGAGATCGAGACCATCCTGGTCAACATGGTGAAATCCCGTCTCTACTAAAAATACAAAAAAATTAGCTGGGCATGGTGACACGTGCCTGTAATCCCAGCTACTCAGGAGGCTGAGGCAGGAGAATTGCCTGAACCCAGGAGGTGGAGGTTGCGGTGAGCCGAGATCGCGCCATTGCACTCCAGCCTGGTTAACGAGAGCGAAACTCCGTCTCAAAAATAAATAAATAAATAAATAAAAATAAAATTAAATAAATAAATAAATAAATAAAAACCCTGTCTTGGTCCGGCACGGTGGCTCACACCTATAATCCTAGCACTTTGGGAGGCCGAGGCGGGCGGATCATGAGATCGAGAGATCAAGACCATCCTGGCCAACATGGTGAAACCCCGTCTCTAAAAAATAAAAATAAAAATACATTTTAAAAAATTAAAAAATAATGAAAAAAAATAACCCTGTCTTCCTTTACCTCCCTGAATACGCAGCATATAGTTTACTATGTTCCGTGTATTCCAATTGCAATGGCTATTCTCAGATAAACATGGTTTTCTCTTAGGAAAAAGAAGGTGGGCACAGTGGTTCCTGCTTATGATCCTAACACTTTGGAAGTCTAAGGTGGGAGGATCACTTGAGACCAGCCTGGGCAACATAGTGAGTCCACCCCATCTCTACAAAAAAATTTAAAATTAGTGAGGCTAATTTTAGCCTAACACTTTGGGAGATCAAAGCAGGTGGATCACCTGAGGTCAGGAGTTCAAGACCAGCCTTGCTGACATGGTGAAACTCTATCTCTACTAAAAATTACAAAAATCAGCCGGACATGGTGGTGCATGCCTATAATCCCAGCTACTCAGGAGGCTGAGGCAGGAGAATTGCTTGAACCTGGGAGGTAGAGATTGCAGTGAGCCAAGACTGCACCATTGCACTCCATCCTGGGCAACAAGAGCAAAACTCCGTCTCAAAAATTAAAATTAAAATTAACCTTTTATTTTTTGAGACAGTGTCACACTCTGTCACCTAGACTGGAGTGCAATGGGGCAATAGTTCCCCCAAATGCCTGTATTTACAGTACGTCTTAGGTAGCTCATTTCCTCAGGTGACCGATAGCCTCTCTTATAGGCAAATTCTCCCTTAAGTTTCACTGACAGAGAGTGATCTCAGAGTTAAGTTTTGGAAACAACTCTTCAGTCCTCCATGTCCTAAATTCAGCATTACCTAAGAGCTTCTAAAGTGCTTCGAAGAATAAAAACATCAAGCCTGTAAGGCCGAGGTGGGTGGATCCCCTGAAGTCAGGAGTTCAAGAACAGCCTGGCCAACATGGAGAAATCCCATCTCTACTAAAAATACAAAAATTAGCTGGGCGTGGTGGCAGATGCCTGTAATCCCGGCTACTCGGGAGGCTGAGACAGGAGAATTGCTTAAACACAGGAGGTGGAAGTTGCAGCGAGCCAAGATCGCACCATTGAACTCCAGCCTCAGCAACAGAGCAAGACTCCATCTCAAAAAGAAAAAAAAAGAAAACCAAATACCACGTTTCTGCTTATCAGTGGGAGCTAAATGATGGGAACACCAAATACTGGTGCCTACTTGAAACTAGAGGGGTGGAAGAAGAGAGAAGATTGGAAAAAAAAATCACTATTGGGTACTAAGCTTAGTACCTGGATGATGAAATGATCTGTACTATGAATCCCTGTAACACCAGTTTACTTTTTTTTTTTTTTTTTTTGAGACAGAGTTTCACTCTGTTGTCCACGCTGGAGTGCAGTGGAGTAACCTCGGCTCACTGCAACCTCCACCTCCCGGGTTCAAGAGATTCTCCTGCCTCAGCCTCCCCAGTAGCTGGGACCACAGACGCCTGCCATCACACCCCAGCTAAGTTTTGTATTTTTAGTAGGGATGGGGTTTCACCATGTTGGCCAGGCTGGTCTCAAACTCCTGACCTCAGGTGATCTGCCCACCTCAGCCTCCCAAAGTGCTGGGATTTCAGGCATAAGCCACCTCGCCCAGCCATGAGTTAACTTATATAACAAACCTGCACATGTATCCCGAACCTAAAATCAAAAAAAAAAAAAAAAAAAGCAAATGGCAAGTGAGCAGGCCATGTACCTGCTGGCACCTATTCAGGCCAATTAGCTTCAGTCCATGCTCGTACAGCGACCACACCCGGCCCTCACCCAGCACCAAGCTGGAGTTCAGCAGCCCGACCTCTGACTGCTTTCTGGCGTTAACAGATGCTGGCAGCAGGCCAGAGAGCAAACCGTCTGACCTTTGATCAGCCCTGGGCTCCGTACCCGTCCCTCTTGCTCTCCTCGTCTTCTGCCCATCCCTGCTTCCTGGCCCAGGATAATCCTAAAAGACCACACAGTTAAGGTCCAATACTGGAACCTCACAACAGGTTGTCCCTCCTGCTATAGAACTAATTCCAGTACCCCTCACCCTGCCACCACCCCTGACCCTTGCCCCAGGGGAATGTGGACCAGGTGTGAAACAGCTATCCAATGGCGCTGTGGGTGAGCGAAGAGGACTCCCCGCAGGTTGAGGCTGCAGTGAGCCCTGATTGCACCACTGCACTCTAGCCTGGGCAACAGCCTCCATCTCAAAAAAAAAAAAAAAAGAATTAAAAGAGATGGGGCTAGGAGAGTGAAGGGTGAAGCCACAGATACCCCATATCTGGAGATGAGGGCCATTTGCCCTCTGAGGAAGAAGGCGAGATGAGGGTCTGCCACACAAAGCAGAGGCTTCACCGTCTGCACTTCCTGGCCTTACCAAATTAAAAGCAAAAAGCAGAGCTGAGCTCAATGGCTCAGGCATGTAATCCTACAGCATTTTGAGAGGCCCAGCTGGTGAATCATTTGAGGCCACAAGTTTCCAGACCAGCATGGGCAAAATAACAACACCAAGTCTTAAAAAAAAAAAAAAAAAAAAAAAAAAAGGCCAGGCGCAGTGCCTCACGCCCATATTCCCAACACTTTGGGAGGCTGAGGCAGGCAGATGACTTGAGGTCAGGAGTGCAAGACCAGCCTGGCCAACATGGTGAAACCCCATCTCTAATAAAAATACAAACACTAGGCCTGGTATGGTGGCTCACGCCTGTAATCCCATCACTTTGGGTGGCCGAGGTGGGCGGATCACCTAAGGTCAGGAGTTCGAGACCAGCCTTACCAAACATGGAGAAACCTCGTCTCTACTAAAAATAAAAAATTAGGCCGGGCGCGGTGGCTCAAGCCTGTAATCCCAGCACTTTGGGAGGCCGAGGCGGGTGGATCACGAGGTCGAGAGATCGAGACCATCCTGGTCAACATGGTGAAACCCCGTCTCTACTAAAAGTGCAAAAAATTAGCTGGGCATGGTTGCACGTGCCTGTAATCCCAGCTACTCAGGAGGCTGAGGCAGGAGAATTGCCTGAGCCCAGGAGGCGGAGGTTGCGGTGAGCCGAGGTCGCGCCATTGCACTCCAGCCTGGGTAACAAGAGCGAAACTCCGTCTCAAAAAAAATAAATAAATAAATAAATAAATAAATAAAAAAAATAAAAAATTAGCTGGGCGTGGTGGCACATGCCTGTAATCCCAGCTATTGGGAGGCTGAGGCAGGAGAACTGCTTGAATTCAGGAGGTGAAGGATGCAGTGAGCCGAGATTGCACCATTGCACTCCAGCCTGGCAACAAGAGCAAAACTCTGTCTCAAAAAGAAAAAAAAAAAAAAAAAAAAAAAAAATATATATATATATATATATATATATATATACACACACACAAAAAAAAAAAAAAAAAAATAGCTGTGTGTGGTGGCGAAAGCCTGTAGTCCCAGCTACTCTGGAGACTGAGCAGGAGGTGAAGGCTGCAGTGAGCCAGGATTGCACAACTGCACTCCAGCCTGGGTGACAGAGCGAGACTCTGCCTCAAAAGAAAAAAAAGAAGAAGAAAGTTTAGCCGGGCGCGGTGGCTCAAGCCTGTAATCCCAGCACTTTGGGAGGCCGAGGCGGGTGGATCACGAGGTCGAGAGATCGAGACCATCCTGGTCAACATGGTGAAACCCCGTCTCTACTAAAAATACAAAAAACTAGCTGGGCGTGGTGGCGCGTGCCTGTAATCCCAGCTACTCAGGAGGCTGAGGCAGGAGAATTGCCTGAGCCCAGGAGGCGGAGGTTGCGGTGAGCCAAGATCGCGCCATTGCACTCCAGCTTGGGTAACAAGAGCGAAACTCCGTCTCAAAAAAAAAAAAAAAAAGAAAGTTTAAATTTAAATTATTTTATTTCATTGAGATAGAGTCTCACTCTGTTACCCTGACTAGAATGCAGTGGCACAATATCAGCTCACTGCAACTTCCGCTTCCAGGGTCCAAGTGATTCTCCTGCCTCAGCCTCCCAGGTAGCTGGGATTACAGGTGTGCACCACCACACCCAGCTAATTTTTGTATTTTTAGTAGAGACAAGGTTTCACCATGTTGGCGAGGCTGGTCTTGAACTCCTGAACTCAAGTGATTCACCTGCCTCAGCCTCCCAAAGTGCTGGCATTACAGGTATGAGCCACTATGCCTGGCCACAAAAAAAAAAAAAAAAAAAAAAAAAAATTTTTTTTTGAGACAGAGTCTCCCTCTGTTGCTAGGCTGGAGTGCAGTGGCACAATCTCGACTCACTGCAACCTCTGCCTCACAGGTTCAAGCGATTGTTCCGCATCAGCCTCCCGAGTAGCTGGGACTACAGGCGTGTGCCAAACACCAGGCTAATTTTTGTATTTTTCATAGAGACAGGTTTTCACCATGTTAGCCAACATGGTCTCAATCTCTTGACCTGGTGATCCACCAACCTCGGCCTCCCAAAGTTCTGGGATTACAGGCATAAACTACCGTGTCCAGTCGATGATAGAACTCTTTATCTTGGTTTATGGTTACATTGTGGGTGTACGTGATTGTCAAAACTCACTGAACAGGCTGGGCAGAGTGGCTCACACATGTAAGCCCAACAGTTTGAGAGGCCAAGGTGGGTGGATTACTAGAGTTTAGGAGCTTGAGGCCAGCCTGGCCAACATGGTGAAACCCTGTCTGTAAAAAAAAATACAAAAATTAGCTTGGCAAGGTAGCACACACCTGTAATCCCAGCTACTTGGAGGTGGAGGCTAAAGTGGGAGGATTGCTTGAGGCTGGGAGGTCAAGGCTGCAGTGAGCCTTCAGTTCACCACTGCATTCCAGCCTGTGTAACAGAACCAGATCCTGTCTAAAAAAAAACAGAAAGAAAGAACATCACTGAACATGTAAGATCTGTGCATGTTATTGCATGTAAATTATTATTATATATTTTTTGAGACAGAGTCTCATTTTGTCACCCAGACTGGAGTGCAATGGTGCAATCTTGGCTTACTGCAACCTCCACCTCCCGGGATTAAGCAATGTTCCTGCCTCAGCCTCCTGAGTAGCTAGGATTACTGGTGGCGGCCACCATGCCTGGCTAATTTTTGTATTTTTAGTAGAGACGAGGTTTCGCCATATTGACCAGGCTAGTCTTGAACTCCTGACCTCAAGTGATCTGCCCACCTCGGCCTTCCAAAGTGCTGGGATTACAGGAGTGAGCCACTGAGCCCCGACACCCTGATTTTTTTTTTTTTCTGCAGATACATTGGCTGAAAGTGTAAATTATTTCTCAATTTGAGAAATGTAATTGAAAAACATACTGGGGGAAAAAATCACCCCATCAAAAAATATCATTAGGAGAGTGAAAATATACGTCATACACTGGAGAAAGATATTTGTAACACATATACCCAACAAAGGATTAGTATCTTTTTTTTTTAAAGACAGGGTTTCACCATGTTGGTCAGGCTGGTCTTGAACTCCTGACCTCAAATGATCCGCCCGCCTGGGCCTTCCAGAGTGCTAGGCTTACAGGTGTGAACCACTGTGCCCAGCCAGGATTAGTATCTTTTTTTATTTCTTTTCTTTTTGTTTTGTTTTGTTTTGTTTTGTTTTTTTTGTTTTTTTTTTTTTCCTTTTTTTTTTTTGTTTTTTTTTTTTTTTTTTTTTTTTTGAGACGGAGTTTCACTCTTGTTACCCAGGCTGGAGTGCAGTGGCGCGATCTCGGCTCACCGCAACCTCCGCCTCCTGGGCTCAGGCAATTCTCCTGCCTCAGCCTCCTAAGTAGCTGGGATTACAGGCACGCGCCACCACGCCCAGCTAATTTTTTGTATTTTTAGTAGAGACGGGGTTTCACCATGTTGACCAGGATGGTCTCGATCTCTCGACCTCGTGATCCACCCGCCTCGGCCTCCCAAAGTGCTGGGATTACAGGCTTGAGCCACCGTGCCCGGCTTGTTTTGTTTTGTTTTGTTTTAAAGATGGCGTTTCACCAAGTTGGTCAGGCTGGTCTTGAACTCCCAACCTCAGGTGATCCGCCCACCTTGGCCTCCAAAGGACTTGGATTAAAGGCGTGAGCCACCATGCCCGACCATCTTTTTTCTTTCTTTTTTTTTTTTTTTGAGATGGAATTTCACTCTTGTTACCCAGGCTGGAGTGCAACGGCGCGATCTCAGCTCACCGAAACCTCCGCCTCCTGGGTTCAGGCAATTCTCCTGCCTCAGCCTCCTGAGTAGCTGGGATTACAGGCATGCGCCACTATGCCCAGCTAATTTTTTATATTTTTAGTAGAGACGGGGTTTCACCATGTTGACCAGGATGGTCTCGATCTCTTGACCTCGTGATCCACCTGCCTTCGCCTCCCAAAGTGCTGGGATTATAGGCCTGAGCCACTGTGCCTGGCCCATCTTTTTTATTTCTTAAGACAGGATCTGGCTCTGTCGCCCAGGCTGGAGTGTAACAGCACCATCACAGCTCACTGCAGCTTGGACCTCCTGGGCTCCACTCCACCTCAGCCTCCCAAATAGCTACAAGCACACACTACCATATCTGGCTAATTTTATGTATTTTTCTTTCCTTTCTTTCTTTTTTTCTTTTCTTTTTTTTCTTTTTCTTTTTTTTTTTTTTTTTTTTTTAATGTTTGTTTTTTTCAGATGGAGTCTCACTCTGTTGCCCAGGCTGGAATGCAATGGCTCGATCTTGGCTCACTGCAACCTCTGTCTCCCGGGTTCAAGTGATTCTCCTGCCTCAGCTTCCCAAGTAGCTGGGATTACAGGCACCTGCCACCACGACTTGCTAATTTTTATATTTTTGATAGAGATGGGGTTTCACCTTGCTGGCCAGGCTGGTCTGAAACTCTCAACCTCAGGCAATCCACCTGCCTTGAGGCGTAGAGCCATGGTGCCCGGCCAGCATAAATTTTTAATTAATATTTATGTTCACAGGAATTCACAGAAAATTGAAACTCAAAGAAGGTCACTTAGAGGCTTATATACCATTTTAACAAAAGAAAGTGGGTTTGGGCTTCAAGGGTTGATTGATTTCTTGGGGGATAGTGACTAGGAATACAGGAGAGACTAATAGCAGACAAGGGTTATTTTCGTCAGGCTTGTTTATGCAGACTCATCCTGCTGCCAGCTGTCTGTCTCTGGTGATGAGAGCTGCTCTCCTCTTTCTGGTACGTGCAGCGGGGGGCACCTTCACAGGGGAAATTCACGCCTCCTTCACTGAGGGAAATTTCTGTTCTGCTCTTAGTTGGCTAAGAAGAGGGCAGAGAACCTTCTTGCATCTGTCGAGCCTCAATTCCCTTCAGCTCAAAATAATTCTATACCAAAGTGCATCTCTTGGGGGTGGCACAACCCAATCTCCTTCCATTCAAACTGTGCACAATGCTTAGAAAAAGCCATCACCAGCCGGGTGCAGTGGCTCACGCCTGTAATCCCAACACTTTGGGAGGCTGAGGCAGGCGGATCACAAGGTCAGGAGTTCGAGGCCAGCCTGACCAACATGGTGAAACTCCGTCTCTATTAAAAATACAGGCCGGGCACAGTGGCTTACACCTGTAATCCCAGCACTTTGGAAGGCCGAGTCGGGCGGATCACCTGAGGTCTACAGTTCAAGACTAGCCCGACCAACATGGTGAAACCCCGTCTCACTAAAAATACAAAATATTAGCCGGGCATGTTGGTGCATGCCTGTAATCCCAGCTACTTGGGAGGCAGAGGCAGAAGAATCACTTGAACCCGGGAGGCAGAGGTTGCAGTGAGCCAAGGTTGCGCCACTGCACTCCAGCCTGGGCAACAAGAA
The DNA here is from genome assembly GCF_048565385.1 of Saimiri boliviensis. Classification (NCBI taxonomy): domain Eukaryota; kingdom Metazoa; phylum Chordata; class Mammalia; order Primates; family Cebidae; genus Saimiri; species Saimiri boliviensis. The sequence goes on from NC_133458.1 coordinate 17,118,421, forward strand.
CAAAACTCTGTCTCAAAGAAATAAATAAATAAAACAAAAGTAAAAAAACTAGCCGGGCGTGGTGGCATTCATCTATAATCCCAGTTACTCTGGAAGCTGAGGCAGGAAAATTGCTTGAACCTGGGAGGCAGAGGTTACAGTGAGCCATCATCTTCAAAGAAAAGAAAAAGCCATTATCTTAAAAAAAAAAAAAAAAAGTCATCATCCCCCTTCCATCCTATGTCAAGCCCAGCCAACTAGCATCTTTTTTTTCCTTTTTTTTTTTTGAGATGGAGTTTCGCTCTGTCAACCAGGCTGGCATGCAATGGTGCAATCTCGTCTCACTGCAGCCTCTGCCTCCCGGGTTAAAATGATTCTCATGCCTTAGCTTCCCGAGTAGCTGGAATGACAGGTGCATGTCACCATGCCTGGTTACCTTTTTTGTATGTTTAGTAGAGACAGGGTTTCACCATGTTGACCAGGCTGGTCTGGAACTTTTGACCTCAGGTGATCTGCCTGCCTGGGCCTGCCTGGGCCTCCCGAAGTGCTGGGATTACCAGTGTGAGCCACCGTGCTCAGCCCCAGCTGGCATCTCAAAGGCAAACCGATTATCTTGGCCTTTCCTGGGGAGTGGAGGAGACTTATGCCAGCCATTACTCCAGACTCTTACCTTCCCTCTGGAGGCCAGGGCACCAAAGGGCTGAGGGGCACAGGAGAGAGTGAGGCACAGAGCAGCTGCATCAGCACTGCCACCTGCTTACGGTGGAACCTGGGATGTGACTCCTCCCCTCCCGGCCTCCCACTGCCCCATCTGTACAACAAAACAGGTCTCTCCTGTCCCCAGCCTTGTCTGACGCCTGACACACCTCTGGCCATACCCAAGATGGGTGACCTGGAAGCCCGGTCCAGGGCCTTTAGTGACGGTGACATTGTCAGATTCAGGAGACAGGGAGGAACTGGCACCCTGTGCAAAACAAGTGGGTGCTTGAGGAGGGAGGAGGCAAGAGTTAGCTGTTGCCCCCATGTCTGCCAGGCAGCTAACAGCTGAGCTGACCTGAAAGTCAGGGCATGCCTCAGCCTGTCTTAACAGCTATTTATAGCTCCAGTGCCTCCTTATTTGGTAGCTGACTGCGCTGCAGGCTGTGGGCCTTTCTCCACAGGGGAGCCTGCCTTCCTGACAAGCAGCCGGGCTCCTGATGCAGCTCTGTCTCCTGCAGGCATCACACAGAACAGGCTCGCAGCCGTGCGAGCCTTACCTATTCCAAATGCCCTTTCAAGCCATTTACACATCTGTTACATGTTTAATTATATTAAAATACACATAACAGGGCCGGGCGCGGTGGCTCAAGCCTGTAATCCCAGCACTTTGGGAGGCCGAGGCGGGTGGATCACGAGGTCAAGAGATCGAGACCATCCTGGTCAACATGGTGAAACCCCGTCTCTACTAAAAATAATAAAAATTAGCTGGGCATGGTGGTGCGTGCCTGTAATCCCAGCTACTCAGGAGGCTGAGGCAGGAGAATTGCCTGAACCCAGGAGGCGGAGGTTGCGGTGAGCCGAGATCGCGCCATTGCACTCCAGCCTGGGTAACAAGAGCGAAACTCTGTCTCAAAAAAAAAAAAAAAAAAAGAAATTTGGACACAGACACACTTAGAGAGAAAACCGTGTGAGGATATGGGAAGGCGGCCATCTACAAGCCAAGGAGAGAGGCCTCAAAAGAAACCAACCCTGCCATTCAATACCTTGATCGCAGACTTCCAGCTTCCGGAACTGGGGGAGGACGGGTTTCTCTGAATTAAGCCACACAGTTTGCGGAACTTTGTAATGGCAGTCCTAGCAGACGCTTATGCCTCCCCTCTGTTCTCTGATCTCACCAAGAATATCCTGAGTTGGATTCCTCTTCAAATTTGATTTTTGGGGCAAAGAAAGGTTCAAATGTCAAAGCGTTGGCTTGGCTTTTGAGGCTCACCCTCCTCAGTCCTCCACAGCACAGACTCACAGACTCAGCAGGATTGCCGGGACATCTGGACAGACACCTCTTCCCATAGGCTCCTGCTGGTTTCTCAAAGAGCCATTGCCACAGCCACCCTCTCCCAGCTCTGACAGCCTTCCAACTCGCCCACCTCACAGGGCCCCACCTCACACCAAGCTTCCCAGATCTCATTTTAGCCATGAGGATCTCCCCAGTGGAGGCTGTGACCAGTGAGGCAGCATTTAACATAGACACATTTAGCATAGACCATGAACCAAGACACTGCTCCACAGGCCTGAGTCCTTCCACCCCTCCAACTCACAGACCACTGCTAAAAGAAATATTCATTTAGATTCCACTCCACACACGCTCCTTTAGTATCTTCTATGGGCTGGAGACTCCAGCAAGCGAATGGCACAAGATAAATGAGCCATTCCGGCCGGGTGTGGTGGTTCACGCCTGTAATCCAAGCACTTTAGAGGCCAAGGTGGATGGATCACTTGAGGTCGGGAGTTCAAGACCTGCCTGACCAACATGGTGAAACCCCATCTTAAAAAAAAAAAAGGTAAATGAGCCATTCCTTGTCCTCTGGAGACATCCCACCTAATGGGGAAATTTTTTTTTTTTTTTTTTTGAGACAGAGTTTTACTCTTGTTGCCCAAACTGGAGTGCAATGGCGCCATCTCAGCTCACTGCAACCTCTGCTTCCTGGGTTCAAGTGATTCTCCTGCCTCAGCCTCCAAAGTAGCTGGGATTACAGGCATGTACCACCACACCTAGCTAATTTTTGTATTATTAGTAGAGATGGAGTTTGCCATGTAGGCCAGGATGGGTCTTGGGTTGGACAAGCTTGTTCTAGGTTCTGCTGTTCTCTGCACAGAAAGACAATGACTGAGGCTACAAGCATTGCCAAGAAGGTTTTAGTCAGGGTTGGGGTACTGGTAAGGGGTAGGAGGGGTCCTGCAAGCCAGGAGATGGGAGCTCAGTGTCAAATCCATCTCTCTGATGGACTAAAACCAGGGGTAAATATAGCAGGGAAGAAATGTAACAATGTGTCAAAAAACAGGAACTAGGGAGGAGCAAGGAAGCAATCATGATGAATGAAGGATCAGGCACCTCAGTGATCTGGTGAGTTTCAGTTCTTTGATACTTTGTTTTTTCTTTTTCTTTCTTTTTTTTGAGACAGAGTCTTGCTCTGTGGCCCAGGCTGGAGTGCAGTGGTGTGATCTCAGCTCACTGCAACCTCTGCTTTGCAGGTTCAAGCGATTCTCCTACCTCAACCTCCCAAGCAGCTGGGATTACAGGCAGGCCTCACCACACCTGGCTAATTTTTGTATTTTTTTCTTTTTTTGTTAATTTTTGTATTTTTATTAGAGATAGGGTTTCACCATGTTGGTCAGGCTGGTGTGGAACTCCTGGCCTCAAGTGATCTGCAACGCCTCAGCTTCCCAAAGTGCTGGGATTACAGGCATGAGCCACCGCTCCTGGCCCGATTCTCTCTCTCTCTTTTTTTGTTTTTTTTTTTGTTTGTTTTTTTTTTTTTTTTGAGACGGAGTTTCACTCTTGTTACCCAGGCTGGAGTGCAATGGCACGATCTCGGCTCACCGCAACCTCCGCCTCCTGGGTTCAGGCAATTCTCCTGCCTGAGTAGCTGGGATTACAGGCACGTGCCACCATGCCCAGCTAATTTTTTGTACTTTTAGTAGAGACAGGGTTTCACCATGTTGACCAGGATGGTCTCGATCTCTTGACCTCATGATCTGCCCCCCTCGGCCTCCCAAAGTGCTGGGATTACAGGCTTGAGCCACTGTGCCTAGCCTCTCTCTCTCTCTCTTTCTCTCTGCTGGTCAGCCAGGTGGACTGGCTCACACCTGTAATGCCAGCATTTACGGAGACTGAGGTGGGCGATCACCTGAGGTCCACAGTTCAAGACCAACTTGACCAACATGGAGAAACCCCGTCTCTACTAAAAATACAAAAATTAGCCAGGTGTGGTGGCCCATGCCTATAATCCCATGCCTGTAATACCACCTGAGGTCACGAGTTTGAGATCAGCCTGGCCACCATGGTGATACCCCATCTCTACTAAAAAATACAAAAAATTGGCCGGGCACGGTGGCTCAAGCCTGTAATCCCAGCACTTTGGGAGGCCGAGGCGGGTGGATCACGAGGTCGAGAGATCGAGACCATCCTGTGTCGTGGACCGTCCGGACGGGTAGGCACGTCTGCCCGGGGGTCTCTCGACCTGCAAGAGGGTCCCAATACCTGGAAGAGGGAGTGCGCCTGGAAAAATAATAAAGACAGAGAGAGGCCGGGCGCGGTGGCTCAAGCCTGTAATCCTAGCACTTTGGGAGGCCGAGGCAGGTGGATCACAAGGTCAAGAGATCGAGACCATCCTGGTCAACATGGTGAAGCCCCGTCTCTACTAAAAATACAAAAAAAAAAAACCTAGCTGGGCGTGGTGGCGTGTGCCTGTAATCCCAGCTACTCAGGAGGCTGAGGCAGGAGAATTTCCTGAACCCAGGAGACGGAGGTTGCGGTGAGCTGAGATCGCGCCATTGCACTCCAGCCTGGGTAACAAGAGCAAAACTCCGTCTCAAAAAAAAAAAAAAAAAAAAAAGACAGAGAGAGAGAAAGTGAGGCGTCTGGAGGGCTGATAGGCTGTGCCTAAACAGCAAATTTTATTTTTCAAAGGCCAGGAATAAATACACTTTCTTGGCTTTGGTTTACGTCATAGTAAGAGGAATGCAAATGTATGCCTCACATGGCCTATACAATAGAGAAATCAGATACACAATGGTTGCAAGAGGAAATGCAAATGTATACCTTACATGGCCTATACAATAGAGAAGTCAGATATGCAATCAGTGGTTGTAAAAAGTAACAGAATTTCCTGTAATCACAAAGCTTGTTTACATCCAAACATTATTCCTCCTGGCTGCAGGTATCTCTGGTTTGATCTTGTTTTAGAACTGAGATGTGAAAAGGTTTTCTGGTTTTGCTCATCGGAATGTCTTTTAACCGGATTCTCCTTTGTCTACTCCTAGCTCAACTTAACTCAACTTCCCCATTCAGGAATCTCTGAGTCAGGAATCAAAGCCATCCCTTATGGTGGCATTTGCTTTGCAAATATCGACAGTTAAACCATTAGGCAGTCAGGTAAGTAAAGAAAAGGTTAAAACTTATTCCTTTTTTTTTTTTTTTTTTTTTTTGAGACGGAGTTTCACTCTTGTTACCCAGGCTGGAGTGCAATGGCGCGATCTCGGCTCACCACAACCTCCGCCTCCTGGGTTCAGGCAATTCTCCTGCCTCAGCCTCCCGAGTAGCTGGGATTACAGGCACGCGCCACCACACCCAGCTAGTTTTTTTTTTTTTTTTGTATTTTTAGTAGAGACGGGGTTTCACCGTGTTGACCAGGATGGTCTTGATCTCTCGACCTCATGATCCACCCGCCTTGGCCTCCCAAAGTGCTGGGATTACAGGCTTGAGCCACCGCGCCCAGCCAAAACTTATTCTTAAAGAGAGTCATAAAAAGGTTAAAAGCAGGAACCGGTTGCCGGCAGGGGGTCACTCGGTCTAGCAGCAACGCATAGTTTTAGGCCCAAACGATATTGTGGTTGATATTAGAAACTGATCATTCATCTTTCAGTTCCTATATTTCCGGATAGCTCGACTGCCTTCAGTAGGAAACTGTGTTTGGGATCAAACTCACCATATAGTGAGACTCACGCCTTTTAGGGGTCTCACACGGGAATGTTCCCCACAATCCTGGTCAACGTGGTGAAACCCCGTCTCTACTAAAAATACAAAAAATTAGCTGGGCATGGTGGCGCGTGCCTATAGTTCCAGCTACTCAGGAGGCTGAGGCAGGAGAATTGCCTGAACCCAGGAAGCGGAGGTTGCGGTGAGCCGAGATCGTGCCATTGCACTCCAGCCTGGGTAACAAGAGCGACACTCTGTCTCAAAAAAAATAAATAAATAAAATAAAATTAAAAATAAAAATTAAAAAAATAAAATAAAATAAATTAAAAAAATTAGCCAGGTGTGGTCATGTGCCTGTAGTCCCAGCTACTCCAAAGGCTGCGGCAGGAGAATTGCTTGAACCCTGGAGGCAGAGGTTGCAGTGGACCAAGATTGAACCACTGCACTCTAGCCTGGGAGACAGAGCAAGCCTCTGTCTCAAAAAAAAAAAAAAAAGAAAATATAGCAAAAACTGCAATAACTTTTGTACCAACCTAATACAACAGTCACTATCCATCTCCAGAATTTTTTCATCTTCCCAAATTCTTTACCCATTAAACAACTCCCCATTTGCCCTTTCCCCAACCCCAGGCAACCACCATTCTACTTTTTGTCTCTATTAATTTGACTATATTTTTTCTTATTTTATTTTGTTTTGAGACAGAGTCTCACTCTGTCGCCCATACTGCGTGGAGTGCAGTGGTGAGATCATACCTTCCTGCAGTATCGACTTCCTGGGCTTAGGTGATCCTCCCAGTTCAGCCTCCGTAGTACCTGGGACTGCTGCGCCACCATGCCTGGCTAATTTTTTGGTTTTGTTTTTTTTTTTTGTGGAGACAAAGTCTCACCGTATTGCCCTGGCTGGTCTTGAACTGCTGGGCTCAAGCGATTCTCCCACCTCGGCCTCATAAAATGTTGGAATTACAGGCATGAGCCACCACACTCAGCTCACATGTGCACTTTAAAGATGCCCAGCATTTTGATACAGCTTGGCATAGCGAAACTACAAGGCTGGCACCAAGGTCTCCCCATTAAATGGTCAGGGCTTGTTTACTTGACTCAGTTAACAGGGTTGATTGGTTTTTCAGAACAGTTTGTGTGTAGAAACCTTGAGTAGAACTTGGAAATATCCCACTTAGAAGGGTAGATAACACCAGCAGAGCTGGCAGCTGCAGGGCTCAGAGCTACCTTTCTTCCACAGCTAGAATGTAATGTAACCATGCCAGTCCTCTCCCGAAACCAGCCAGGGGCTCCCCGTGGCCTGCAAGACTCAGTCCAGCCACCAGTCGGATGCAAGTTGCCCTGACCGCCTTGGCCTTTATGCTCCAACAATAAATGCACAGCTCAGGCTGGGCGTGGTGGCTCATGCCTGCAGTCTCAGCACTTCGGAAGGCCGAGGTGGGCGGATCACCTGAGGTCAGGAGTTTGAGACCAACCTGGCCAACATGGTGAAACCCTGCCTCTACTAAAAATACAAAAATTAGCCGGGCGTGCTGTTGGGCACCTGTAATCCCAGCTACTCAGGAGGCTGAGGCAGGAGAATCTCTTGAACCCAGGAGGCAGAGGTTGCAGTGAACTGAGATCGGGCCACTGTAGTCCAGCCTAGATGACAGAGCAAGACTCAGTCTGAAAAAAAAAAAAAAGATTGAGCGCCATGGCTCACGCCTCTAATCCCAACACTTTGGGAGGCCAAGGTGAGTGAATCACGAGGTCAGGAGATAGAGACCATCCAACATGGTGAAACTCCGACTCTACTAAAAATACAGAAAAATTAGCCGGACGTGGTGGTGCATGCCTGTGCTCCCAGCTACTTGGGAAACTGAGGCAGGAGACTTACTTGAACCCAGGAGGCGGAGATTGCAGTGAGCTGAGATCGCGCCACTGCACTACAGCCTGGGTGACAGTGTGAGATTCCATCACACACACACACACACACACACACACACACACACACACAGTTAAGTCAGATCTCTTTCACTGTAATAATTGTGTCAGTTATAATTTTGGCTAAGGTAGTTTTATTGGCAGGGCCAGTGTCCCATAACACCTCTTTGCTTGGCTTGCAGAGGGGTCTTCTGTGTCCTCACATGGCCTTCCCTTTATGGGTATCTATGTCTTAATCTCTTCTTCTAAGGAGTCATGTTGGATTAGGGCCCATCCTAATAAGCTCATTTTAATGTAATTACCTCTTTAAAGACTCTTGTCTCCAAATACAGTCCCATTCTGAGATTCTGGGGGTGACGACTCTGACACATGAATTTGGGAGTGACGGATACAGTTTAGCCCATAACAGTGTCAAATTTTATAATGCTCTGTAGATCATGCTAAGGATTTTAATTTTAACTTTAAAATCAATCAGAGGCTGAGCGTGGTGGCTCACACCTGTTATCACAACACTTTGGGAAGCTCAGGCAGGAGGATCACTTGAACCCAGGAGTTTGAGACCAACCTGGCCAACATAAGGAGACCCTGTCCCTATGAAACAAAACAAAAAATTAACCAGGCATGGTGGCACGTGGCATATTCCCAGCTGCTCGGGAGGCTGAGACAGGAATGTTGCTTGAATCTAGGAAGTCAAGGTTGCGCTGAGCCATGATTTTGCCACACTACACTTCAGCCTGGGCAGCAGAGAGAGACTATTTTATTTATTTGTTTGTTTGTTTGTTTGTTTGTTTGTATCTTTTTTTTTTTTTTTTTTTTTGAGACAGAATCTCGCTCTGTTGCCCAGGCTGGAGTGCACTGGCAGGATCTTGGCTCACTGCAACTTCTGCCTCCAGAATTCAAGCAATTCTCCTCCCTCAGCCTCCCAAGTAGCTGGGACTACAGGCGCCTGCTGCAATGCCTGGCTAATTTTTTATTTTTTTATTTTTTGTATTTTAGTAGAAATGGGGTTTCACATTGTCGCCCAGGCTGTTGTCAAACTCCTGAACTCAGGCAATCCACCCATCTCAGCCTCCCAAAGTGCTGGCATTACAGGCATGAGCCTCCGTGCCTGGCCTATTTATTTATTTATTTATTTAAAGACGGAGTTTCACTCTTGTCACCCAGGCTGGAGTGCAATGGCACAATGTCAGCTCACTGTAACCTCCACCTCCTAGGTTCAAGTGATTCTCCTGCCTCAGCCTTCCGAGTAGATGGGACTACAGGCGTATGCCACCTACTTGGCTAATTTTTTGTATTTTAGTAGAGACAGGGTTTCTTTCTTTCTTTCTTTCTTTCTACCCAGGCTGGAGTGCAATGGTGTGGATCTTGGCTCACCACAACCTCTGCCTCCTGGGTTCAAGCAATTCTTCTACCTCAGCCTCCCGAGTAGCTGGGACTACAGGCCGCACCATCATGCCCAGCTAATTTTTGTATTCTTAGTAGAGACGGGGTTCACCATGTTGACCAGGATGATCTCGATCTCTTTTTTTTTTTTTTCTGTTATTGTCATATATATATACATATATATATATATATATATGTATATGTATATATATATATATATATATTTTTTTTTTTTGAGACGGACTTTCGCTCTTGTTACCCAGGCTGGAGTGCAATGGCGCGATCTCGGCTCACCACAACCTCCGCCTCCTGGGTTCAGGCAATTCTCCTGCCTCAGCCTCCTGAGTAGCTGGGATTACAGGCACGAGCCACCATGCCCAGCTAATTTTTTTTTTGTATTTTTAGTAGAGACGGGGTTTCACCATGTTGACCAGGATGGTCTCGAACTCTCGACCTCGTGATCCACCAGCCTCGGCCTCCCAAAGTGCTGGGATTACAGGCTTGAGCCACCGCGCCTGGCATATATATATTTTTTTATTGCATTTTTGGTTTTGGGGTACATGTGAAGAACATGCAAGATTGTTAGGTACACACATGGCAGTGTGGTTTGCTGCCTTCCGTCCCCTCACCTGTATCTGTCATTTCTCCCCATGCTATCTCTTCCCACCTCCTCACCCCCCGATCTCGATCTCTTGACTTCGTGATCCACCTGCTTCGGCCTCCCAAAGTGCTGGGATTATAGGCGTGAGCCACCGTGCCCGGCCTAGAGACAGGGTTTCACTGTGTTAGCCAGGATGGTCTTCACCTTTTTTTTTTTTTTTTGAGACAGAGTTTCGCTCTTGTTACCCAGGCTGGAGTGCAATGGCGCGATCTGGGCTCACCGCAACCTCCGCTTCCTGGGTTCAGGCAATTCTCCTGCCTCAGCCTCCTGAGTAGCTGGGATTACAGGCACGTGCCACCATGCCCAGCTAATTTTTTGTATTTTTAGAAGAGGCGGGGTTTCACCATGTTGACCAGGATGGTCTCGATCTGCTGACCTCCCAAAGTGCTGGGATTACAGGTGTGAGCTACCACACCCAGTCAAGAGTTTTTTTTTTTTTTTTTTTTTTGAGACGGAGTTTCGCTCTTGTTACCCAGGCTGGAGTGCAATGGCGCGATCTCGGCTCACCGCAACCTCCGCCTCCTGGGCTCAGGCAATTCTCCTGCCTCAGCTTCCTAAGTAGCTGGGATTACAGGCACGCGCCACCACGCCCAGCTAGTTTTTTGTATTTTTAGTAGAGACGGGGTTTCACCACGTTGACCAGGATGGTCTCGATCTCTCGACCTCGTGATCCACCCGCCTCGGCCTCCCAAAGTGCTGGGATTACAGGCTTGAGCCACCGTGCCCGGCAAGAGTTTTTTTTTTTTTTAATTTTTTTCTTTTTTTTTAAAGACGGGATTTCACCATGTTGGTCAGGTTGGTCTTGAACTCCCGACCTCAGGTGATCCGCCCGCCTTGGCCTCGAAAGTGCTTGGAATTACAGGCGTGAGCCACTACGCCCGGCCAAGAATTTTTTTTTTTTTTTTTTAATGAATAAACAAAGAACAAGAACTAGCACTATGGGCATGTGCCACCACACCCAGTTAATTTTTTTTTAATTTTACAATGTTGCCCAGGCTGGTCTTGAACTCCTGGGCTCAAGTGATCCTCCTCCCTCCTCAGCCTCCCAAAGTGCTGGGATTAAAGACCTGAGCAACTGAGCCCAACCCCTAGAATTTGGCTCTTTTTATCAACACGTTTTGGCCATCAATTACACGTGCAATTTTATGTTTTGGACAGGAGGCACACGACACTAAGCTCTATGTTAGCTAATTACCAAATCCAGAATGAACTGCTGCAGTCCCTCAGACTGGAGCCCCCAGACAAATATGAGGCCAGGACCAGTAGCAGCCATGAGGCCAGAGAGACACTGCGCACCTGGGATTATTCAAGTGTGGAAAATGCTCTCCCTCTCTGCCACTGTTTAGAACATTCCTACCCTCGCCCTGGGAGTCTGCTGCAGTCTCACTGGGTCTGATAACTTCTGTATGGCTGGTTGAGAAACACCCAAAGATACCCTAAAGCACGGTGTGAACTGGGGAGGAATCTGCTCAGTAGGAACACTAGCTCTCACTGCGTCTCTGTGCCTTTGAAAAATTATGACACTAGGTTGAGTGTGGTGGCTCATGCCTGTAATCTCAGCACTTTGGGAGGCCAAGGTGGGCAGATCACAAGGTCAGGAGTTCAAGACCAGCCTGGTTAATAAAGTGAAACCCCATCACTATTAAAAATACAAAAATTAGCTGGGTGTGGTGGGGGGTACCTGTAGTCTCAGCTGCTCAGGAGATTGAGGCAGGAGAATTGCCTGAACCCTGGAGGCAGAGGTTGCAGTGAGCTGAGATCATGCCACTGCACTCCAGCCTAGGCAAAAGAGCAAGACTCCATTTCAAAAAAAAAAAAAGAAAAGAAAAGGAAAAAAAAAAAAAAAAAAAAATATATATATATATATATATATATATAAAATGACACCAAGAGAAATCTGACATTGTTGCCTCTATCTTGCTTCTAATCTCCAAACTGTCCTTGGTCATTCCTGGGAGTAGGCCTAACTAGCTTTGGGAGAAATTTAGTTTATAGTTTAACCTTAGATCTAGGCTGGGTACAATGGCTCATGCCTGTAATCCCAGCACTTTGGGAGGCCGATACAGGTGGATCACGATGTCAAGAGTTTGAGACCAGCCTGGACAACATGACAAAACCTTGTCTCTACTGAAAATACAAAATTAGCCAGGTGTGGTGTCACATGCCTGTAACCCCAGCTACTCAGGAGGCTGAGGCAGGAGAATCGCTTGAACACAGGACGTAGAGGTTTCGGTGAGCCAAGATTGTACCATTGTACTCCAGCCTGGGCAACAAGAGTGAAACTGTCTCAAAAAAAAAATTAGCAAATTTTTGAATTTTTGTATTTTTAGTAGAGATGGGGTTTCACCCTGTTGGCCAGGCTGGTCTTCACCTCCTGACCTCAGGTGATCCGCCTGCCTTGGCCTCCCAAAGTGCTGGGATTACAGGGGTGAGCCAGCGCACCCCGTCGTATTTTTTAATTTTTAGCTAAGGCAGTGGAAGAGGTGATATATTGTATGGTTGCTACACTTGGCCACAAGTAGACACAGAAATAATCCAGAATGTCACAGGTCCAGGGCAAAAAAAACAACATGGACAGTTTTGGTTATGAGCAAGGTAGGTCTCAGAGGTGGTCTTGGCCATAAAGTTCTAGATGGCGATAAAGTTCTAGATCCATTGAGAAAGCTCTGCGATAGTAGCATGCAGTCCAACAGTTTGTACCAGCATCCCCAGCCTCTGGCATTCCGTGTTTCTGCTTCTGTGGCCTCCACGGGTGTAACAAGCTAGTGGTTTACTTGGAACTCTGCCTCACGTTTCTTTTGTTCTTCGGCTTCCTCATTTGCTGCTTCCTCCACTTGGCTTTCGTGGCACAGAGGTTTCCAAGAATATAGCGCTAAGCCCAAGAACTCATTTTTGTATTTTTGGTAGAGACGGGGTTTCACTATGTTGGCCAGGCTGGTCTTGAACCCCTGACCTCGAGTAACCCACCCGCTCCGACCTCACAAAGTGCTGGGATTACAGGAATGAAATGGGGTTTTGCCGTGTTTCCCAGACTGGTCCTGAACTCCTGGCCTCAAGCAATCATCCCACCTTGGCCTCCCAAAGTGCTGGGATTACAGGCACGAGCTACTGTTCCTGGCTTCAGTTAATTTTCTGGCTGGGCATGGTGGCTCACACTTGTAATCCCAGCACTTTGGGAGGCCAAGGTGAGTGAACTACTGAGGTCAGGAGTTCGAGACCAGCCTGGCCAACATGGTGAAACCCCATCCCTACTAAAAATACAAAAATTAGCTGGGCATGGTGGTGTATGCCTGTAATCCTAGCTACTCAAGAGGCTGAGGCAGGATAATTGCTTGAACCTGGGAGGTGGAGGCTGCAGTGAGCCAAGATTGCACCACTGCACTCCAGCCTGGGTGACATGATCGAAATTCTGGGGTTTCACCATGTTGGTCAGGCTGGTCTTGAATTCCCGACCTCAGGTGATCCGCCCGCCTCGGCTGCCAAAGTGCTTGGATTACAGGCGTGAGCCACCCTGCCTGGCGTCACTTATGGGCTATGTGATTACGGGCAACATTTGTGCGTGACTCTACAACCTCGTTTTCCCGGCTTTAAAGTTGCAAAGTACTCTGTACTTATCCTACGTCTAAAGGACATTGTGGGACTCAAACTAGATAATGTAGGTGAAAGGCCTCTGAAAATCATCAAGTATGGTCTTTTTTGTTTGTTTGTTTGAGACGGATTTTTACTCTTGTTGCCCATGCTGGAGTGTAATGGCATGATCCCAGCTCACTGCAACCTCTGCCTCCCAGGTTCAAGCGATTCTCCTGCCTCAGCCTTCTGAGTAGCTGGGATTACAGGCATGCGCCACCACACCTGGTTAATTTTTGTATTTTTAGTAGAAGCAGGGTTTCTCCAAGTTGGCCAGGCTGGTCTCAAACTCCTGACCTCAGGTGATCCGCCCGCCTCGGTCTCCCACAGTGCTGGGATTATAGGCATAAGCCATTTACTCAGCCTCAGAAGGTTCTTTTTTTTTTTTTTTTTGTGGCGGAGTTTCATTCTTGTTACCCAGGCTGGGCGGATCACCTGAGGTCGGGCGTTCACCATGCCCAGCTAATTTTTTGTATTTTTGGTAGAGACGGGGTTTCACCTTGTTGACCAGGATGGTCTCGATCTCTTGACCTTGTGATCCACCCGCCTCGGCCTCCCAAAGTGCTGGGATTACAGGCTTGAGCCACCGCGCCCGGCCTCTCAGAAGGTTCTTGATGACATGTGTCTAAGGTGTCAGAGCACAGCTTGCTTTTATACGTAATACGGAAACATAAACCATCAATCCATATATGCAAGATGACATTGGTTCAGTCTGGAAAGTTAGCACAATTTGAAACAAAAAAATGGGAAGACCCCAAGCAGGGAGGAGTTTTCCAGGTCATAGGTAGATAAGAGACAAATGGTTGCATTCTTTTGAGTTTCTGATTAGCCTCTCCAAAGGAGGCAATCAGATATGCATCTATCTCAGAGCAGTGGGGTGACTTTGAATAGAAGGGGAGATAGGTTGGCCCTAAGCAGTTCCCAGCTTGAATTTTCCCATTAGCTTAGTGATTTAGGGGCCCCAAGATTCCTTTTCCTTTAACACTAGTTATGTATATACACATATATATATATATACCACTTTGCCACTTTAAAGCCCGGAAAATTATATACATATATACACATATATACACACATATATACCTATATACACATATATATGCACACATATATACACACACATATATATGCCCACATACATATACATATATAGGCACACATATGTATATACACATATATATGCACACACACACACACACACACACACACATATATATATATATATATATATATATATAGTTGGTTTTTTTCTGAGACGGAGGCTTGCTGTGTTGCCCAGTCTGGAGTGCAGTGGCACGATCTTGGCTCAGTGCAACCTCCACCTCCCAGGTTCAAGTGATTCTGGTGCCTCAGCCTCCTGAGTAGCTGGGATTACAGCATGCACCACCAGCAGGCCTGGCTAAGTTTTTTGTATTTTTAGTAGAAATGGGGTTTCACCATGTTTGGCCAGGCTGGTCTCAAATTCCTGACCTCAGGTGTTCCACCCACCTTGGTCTCCCAAAGTGCTGAGATTACAGGTATGAGCCACCTCACAAGGCCAACACACTAATTATATTTTAATTTCACTTTTTAAAATCCTCCCCCTCCTCCTCCTATATTTTAATTTCAGATAAACGATAATTTTAAAGTATATCCCATGTAGTATTTGGAACATATATATATGAAACACTGATTATTTAGCTGAAACTCAAATTTAATTTGGCATCTTGATTTTTTTTTAATTTAATTTTTATTTTATAGAGATAGAGGTCTCACTATGTTGCCCAGGCTGGTCTAGAACTCTTGGCCTCAAGTGATCCTTTTGCCTCAAAGGGCTGGGATTACAGGCATGAGCCACCATGCCCGGCCTGACAACCCCATTCTAATGTCATATAACGACAGCAGTGAAAACAATAGCAAACCCGTATCTAGCAATTATTAAATGAGGTGAATGTCCTTTGAGTTTTGCAGCCATTAACTCCTTTAATATTTACAAGGAAGGTGTTTGTGTGTATGTTTGCGTGTGGCTTTTTGTTTGTTTGTTTTTGGCTTTCTTTCTTTTTTTTTTTTTTAAGACGGGGTTTCACCATGTTGGTCTGGCTGGTCTTGAACTCCCAACCTCAGGTGATCCACCCGCCTTGGCCTCCAAAGTGGGCTTTATTTCTACACTTGATCTTAGCCAAAAGGCCAAGAAGGAATTTTTGGCTTTATTTCTTTTCTTTTCTTTTTTCTTTTTTTCAGAGATGGAGTCTTGCTCTGTTGCGCAGGCTAAAGTGAAATAGTGTGATCTCCGATCACTAGCTGAGATTACAGGCATGCACCATCACACCCTGCTAATTTTTGTATTTTCAGTAGAGACAGGGTTTCACCATGTTGGCCAGGCTGGTCTCGAAGTCCTGACCTTAAGTCAGAACTGACTGAAACCGCCTTTGCCAAATTGTGACTGAGACAGTGGAAGAGATCTAATGTAACTGACTCCATCTTGCTTCTAACCTCCAAGCTGTCTTTGTTCATTCCTGGGTGTAACCTGAACTAACTTTGGAAGAAACTTAAGTTTACAGAGTTTAAATAAAGACCATAGGAGCCCTTTCCCAAAGCAGACCTCCTTCTTGTTTGGGGACTAGATTGCCTTTATAGGACTAACAAATTAGCCACAAGATTAGAAATTATGGTTTATATGGACTGTATCCTCATTTCTTGATCTTAGTTTAAAAAAAAAAAAAGAAAGAAAGAAATTATGGTTTAGGAGTCTGGGCGCGGTGGCTCAAGCCTGTAATCCCAGCACTTTGGGAGGCCGAGGCAGGTGGATCACGAGGTCAAAAGATCGAGACCATCCTGGTCAACATGGTGAAACCCCATCTCTACTAAAAATACAAAAAATGAGCTGGGCATGGTGGCGCGTGCCTGTAATCCCAGCTACTCAGGAAGCTGAGGCAGGAGAATTGCCTGAGCCCAGGAGGCGGAGGTTGCAGTGAGCCGAGATCGTGCCATTGCACTCCAGCCTGGGTAACAAGAGCGAAACTCCGTCTCAGAAGAAAAAAAAAAAATTTATATGGGCATGGTGGCGCGTGCCTGTAATCCCAGCTACTCAGGAGGCTGAGGCAGGAGAATTGCCTGAACCCAGGAGGCGGAGGTTGCGGTGAGCCGAGATCGTGCTATTGCACTCCAGCCTGGGTAACAAGAGCGAAATTCTGTCTCAAAAAAAAAAAAACAAAAAAGAAATTATGGTTTAGGAGTCAGGCAGCTGGAGTCTACTAGATTCTGACCCACCCTAAACTGCTCCTAAGACAAGTGCCCAACGCTTTGAGAGTGGGCGGATACTTGAGGTCAGGAGTTCAAGACCAACATGGCCAACATGGCAAAACCGTGTCTCTACTAAAAATACAAAAATTAGTCAGGTGTGGTGGTGGACATCTGTAATCCCAGCTACTCTGGAGACTGAGCCCGAAAATTGCTTGAACCCGGGGGTAGGGCGGAGCGCGGAGGTTGCAGTGAAGCGAGATCACACCATTGCACTCCAGCCTGGGCGATAGAGGAAGACTCAGTCTCAAAAATGCAAAGAAAAAAAAAAATCAGTGCTTGAGATATTTTGCAGGCCCTGCACTTGATAGATCAGCTGGCACCGCCCGCACCAATAAACTGGCTCATCTGATCTTGTGGCCCCCGCCCAGGAACTAACTCAGCACAAGAAGACAGCTCCGACTGTACATGATTTCATCTCTGACCAATCAGCACTCCTGGCTCACTGGCTTCCTCCCAACCCACCAAGTTATCCTTAAAAACTCTGCTCCCTATATGCTCTGGGAGACTGATTTAGGAAATAATAAAAGTCTGGTCTCCCGCATAGCCAGCTCTGCATGAATTACTCTTTCTCTATTGCAATTCCTGTCTTGATGAAGCCGCTCTGTCTAGGTAATGGGCGAGGTGAATTACTTGGGCGGCTACATGACTGGTTTAGCCTCCCAAAGTACTGGGATTACAGGCATAAGCCATCACGCCTGGCCTGTTTTTGGGTTTATTTCATCAACAAGGAAACTGAGGTGGTAACTTGCCCAATGTCACACAGTCACTATGTGCAAAACAAAAGTGCCCATGTGACTCCTAGATAGCTCAGATTTTCTGCACAGTCCTGATTTTAAGTTTTCTGTTATCCTGACAGGTTCCACTGCACACTCCTTGCCAAGCCATGTAACATTTCGTTCTAATAAATATGATCACCACACTCAGAAAATGACTAGTTTCACGCAAAGTTGTGAAGGAGATACCCACTACCACCTCTGTTAATCCTCCTTTCTCTACCAAGTGTCCCTGCTGAAAAATGACACACGCAGATGAATGGAGAAAACGCATACATTTATTAGCATGCACAGGGTATGGGTGGGGTGAATCACACAGTAATTATCCAATATCCCAGTGGGGCCCAGATAGTTGGGAGGGAGAGATTAGAAACATGGTAATTCTGTTAAGGGTAATAAATGATTATGAGGCAAAATGAAGGGATAAGCAACAGAGACTAACTTGTAAATGGTTCTCTTTGGAAACCAAATGAGCCTGAAAGACAGACATTGTCTTGTAAAAGAACCTGTTCTGGTGTGGTTACATTCTTGGTCTTCTTTCCTGCAAGAGTTCGTAAGATAATAGGCCGGGGGAGGAGAAACAATTGTTCTTGGAGGGTCTTGGGATCTTCATGTAGATTGAGGAAGTGTCTTATAACCTGTTGTTGACCTCTAGGGCATTTATTTATTTATTTATTTATTTATTTATTTTTTGAGACGGAGTTTTGCTCTTGTTACCCAGGCTGGAGTGCAATGGCGCAATCTCGGCTCACCGCAACCTCTGCCTCCTGGGTTCAGGCAATTCTCCTGCCTCAGCCTCCTGAGTAGCTGGGATTACAGGCACGCGCCACCATGCCCAGCTAATTTTTTCTATTTTTAGTAGAGATGGGGTTTCACCATGTTGACCAGGATGGTCTCGATCTCTTGACCTCGTGATCCACCTGCCTCGGCCTCCCAAAGTGCTGGGATTACAGGTTTGAGCCACCGCGCCCGGCCTATTTTGTTTCTTTCAATACAACACATTGTTATTTTTGTTTGGTATGGATGGGGAGTCAAGGCATAGTGTTGCTGGGTAATTTTGATAACATCAGAGATTGAGCACCTACTATATGCCAGGCAGAAAGGCACTTGGGATACATCCCTGCAAAGATCCCAGTCCTCCAAGAGCCTGTAATCCTAGTACTATGGGAGGTCGAGGCAAGAGGATTGCTTGAGCCCAGGAGTTCCAAACCTGCCAGGACATCATGGCAATACCCTGTCTCTACCAAAAATAACAAAAATTAGCTGGATGTAGGGGTGTGTGCCTGTGGTCTCAGCCACATGGCTGAGGCAGGAGGATCACTTGAGACTGGGAGGTGGTGATTGCAGTGAGCTGAGATGGCAGTGCTGCACTCCGGCCTGCACAACGGAGGGAGACCCTGTCTCAAAACAAAACAAATAAACAAACAAAAACCCTGGCAGATTAACTGGTGAAAAGGCTTACACATTTATTTTTATTTTTATTTTATTGGTTTTTTAGGGATGGGGGTCTCTCCATGTTGGCCAGGCTGGTCTCGAACTCCTGACCTCAGGTGATCCACCCACCTTGGCCTCCCAGAGTGCTGGGTAAGGTGTGAGCCACCATACCCGGCTGGCTTACACATTTATTAATGTGCATAGGGAGAACAGCGTGATGATCCCAATCCCTCAATGGGGTAGGGAAGCTTACATTCCTTCTTGAGGTTACTGAAAGAATAGGGAACATTCCCGAAAACAGGATATAAGGGTAAATCATATGTTGGCAACACAGGTTATGGGATGGAGAGAAACGGAGGCCTAGCTAGCCACAATGGTCTTGTTAGGTAGTTGAAACCATACAGATAGCAGCTTTCAGAAACACAATAGGTGATAAACGTTTCTTTCAGGCTTTTAAAGTTGTCAGACTCAACTAATCTTTCTTAGATCTGGGGCAGGAAGGGCTCCAAAGAAAGCC
This sequence comes from Saimiri boliviensis, assembly GCF_048565385.1. Lineage (NCBI taxonomy): Eukaryota > Metazoa > Chordata > Mammalia > Primates > Cebidae > Saimiri > Saimiri boliviensis. Next base: position 17,137,674 of record NC_133458.1, read on the forward strand.
TGGCTGTGTCCGAGCAGCTTTTCTCTACAGATGCAAATCTTTTCCACAAAAGACAGCTTTCCTTCTATTCTTGTACTTCCAACCCTTCTGAAGAAGTATATTACTTGTTTTTTTCTTTTTCTTTTTTAGCATGGAGAGGTATCTTAAAATATGTCAAAGAAGTTTGTTTAATTAGTCAATTTATTTTTGAGACAGAGTCGCACTCCGTTGCCCAGGCTGGAGTGCAATGGCGCGATCTCGGCTCACTGCAACCTCTGCCTCCCGGGTTCAAGTGATTCTCCTGCCTCAGTCTCCAGAGTAGGGATTACAGGCACACGCCACCACGCTGAGGTAACTTTTGTGTATATATATATACTTTTGGAGACGGAGTTTTGCTCTTGCTGCCCAGTGGAGTACAATGGTGGAATCTTGGTTCACTGCAACCTCCACCTCCCTGGTTCAAGTGACTCTCCTGCCTCAGCCTCCCAAGTAGCTGGGATTACAGGCATGCGCCACCACCCCCAGCTAATTCTGTATTTTTAGTAAAGATGGGTTTCTCCATGTTTGTCAGGCCGGTCTCAAACTCCTGACCTCAGGTGATCTGCCCACCTCGGCCTCCCAAAGTGCTGGGATTACAGGTGTGAGCCACCACGCCCGGCCAATTTTTGTATTTTTAGTAGACACAGTGGTTTTGCTATCTTGCCCAGGCTGGTCTCAAACTCCTGACCTCATGTGATCCGCCTACCTCTGCCTCCCAAAGTGCTGGGATTATAGGCGTGAGCCACCTACGCCTAGCCAGAAGTGTATATTTTGAGGCAAAGTGAAATATCATAGTTATCTTGCTGTGGTGTGGCCTTGGGAGATGCATTCTTTTCTCTCATTTTTGCCACCGTCCTTGTTTGCATGCGTTGGGTACATCGTGGTCTGATGATCAAGAGGCTGATTTTCACTTCCTCAAAGTAGAGACTACTGAAAAGTTAAACTTAAGGGCTTATGGAAAACTGCCTATGGAAGCTCAGGGTTTAACATGCAGCATCTGAGTGGACAGTAGGCCTTAATGGGGAAATATAATTTGGTATACTCTAAGGCAGGCGTTCCCAAATTACGGCCTTCGGGCTGCATGCGGCCCCCTGAGGCCATTTATCCGGCCCCCCCGCCGCACTTCAGGAAGGGGCATCTCTTTCATTGGTGGTCAGTGAGAGGAGCACAGGATGCGGCAGCCCTCCAACGGTCTGAGGGACAGTGAACTGGCCCCCTGTGTAAAAAGTTTGGGGACGCCTGCTCTAAGGCCTGGCGTGGTAGCTCATGCCTATAATCCCAGCACTTTGGGAGGCCAAAGCAGGAGCATCACTTGAGCACAGGTGCTGGAGACCAGCGTGGGCAATACAGTGAGATCCCATCTCTAAATAAAATAAAAAATTAAGTACAGTTTACTTTTCATAGTTTCAGAAGTAATCCTCAGAAGCTAGGATATTCCTTAATTCTCAGCCTTAAAATAGAAGGCTCTATTTAAAAGAGAATTCTGGGCTGGGCGCGGTGGCTCAAGCCTGTAATCCCAGCACTTTGGGAGGCCGAGGCAGGTGGATCACGAGGTCAAGAGATCGAGACCATCCTGGTCAACATGGTGAAACCCCATCTCTACTAAAAATACAAAAAATTAGCTGGACATGGTGGCACGTGCCTGTAATCCCAGCTACTCAGGAGGCTGAGGCAGGAGAATTGCCTGAACCCAGGAGGCGGAGGTTGCAGTGAGCCGAGATCGCGCCATTGCACTCCAGCCTGGGTAACAAGAGCAAAACTCCGTCTCAAAAAAATAAAAAATAAATAAAAATAAAAGAGACTTCTGGCCGGGTGCGGTGGCTCATGCTTGTAATCCCAGCTACTCGGGTGGCTGAGGCAAGAGAATCGATTGAACCCAGGAGGCGGAGGTTGCAGTGAGCTAAGATCCTGCTACTGCACTCCAGCCAGGGGTCTCAAAAAAAAAAAAGGGCCTTCTTTGGGACCCTCCCTTCCCCAGATCTAGGAGAGATTAACTGAGAATGTGACAACTTTAAAAGTCTGAGCCGGGTGCGGTGGCTCAAGCCTGTAATGCCAGCACTTTGGGAGGCTGAGGTGGGTGGATCATGAGGTCAAAAGATCGAGACCATCCTGGTCAACACGGTGAAACCCCGTCTCTACTAAAAATACAAAAAGTTGGGCCGGGCACGGTGGCTCAAGCCTGTAATCCCAGCACTTTGGGAGGCCGAGGCGGGTGGATCACGAGGTCAAGAGATCAAGACCATCCTGGTCAACATGGTGAAACCCCGTCTCTACTAAAAATACAAAAAAATTAGCTGGGCATGGTGGCACGTGCCTGTAATCCCAGCTACTCAGGAGGCTGAGGCAGGAGAATTGCCTGAACCCAGGAGGCGGAGGTTGCAGTGAGCCGAGGATCGCGCCATTGCACTCCAGCCTGGGTAACAAGAGTGAAACTCTGTCTAAAAAAAAAAAAAAAAAAAAAAAAAAAAATAGATAATATTATATACTAGAAAATTGCTAAGAGTAGAGCTTGGGTTTTTACCACAAACATGTACATAAATTATTCCTGCGATGTGGTATGCTAAATCTGCTTGACTGTGATAATCACTTCACTATGCATATGTATATTAAAACAATATTTACACCTTAAATATATACAATTGTAAAGACATATTTTTTAAAAGCTAGGATATTCCAGACATCTTTTGTTATTCATTATGTATTCACTGCAGTGTGAAGCACAATGCAAAGGGTTTTAAATGGATTCTCATTTAATTTTCACAGCCATCTCTGGAGTAGGTAATATTATCTATTATTATTTTTTCTCCTCCTCCTCGTCCCATTATTATTTTTTATTTTATTTTATTTTATTTTTTTTGAGACGGAGTATCGCTCTTGTTACCCAGGCTGGAGTGCAATGGCGCGATCCTCGGCTCACTGCAACCTCCGCCTCCTGGGTTCAGGCAATTCTCCTGCCTCAGCCTCCTGAGTAGCTGGGATTACAGGCACGTGCCACCACGCCCAGCTAATTTTTTGTATTTTTAGTAGAGACGGGGTTTCGCCATGTTGACCAGGATGGTCTCGATCCTCGACCTCGTGATCCACCCGCCTCGGCCTCCCAAAGTGCTGGGATTACAAGCTTGAGCCACCGCGCCCGGCCAGCTCAGTGATTTTTAAGGATATCATGTAATCCTTACATCAACCCAGTGCGGCGGGGTCTGTGCCATCCGTATTTGAGAGGATGAAACTCAGGCTGAGAGAACAGGTACCTAGCTCAAGATCTTACTAAAAAATGGGAAAGTGCAGATTCAAACCCAGGTCTTCCGTCTGCAGGTCCCTAGTCCCCAGCTCCCGCTCCACTATATCAAGCTCTGCTAGGAAGAAACCCTCTGAATGACCGGACTTTCGTCGCCGGGGTCTCCATGGGACACACCTGTACAGACCCTGCTAGCCCCGCCCCTTTCGGGAGGACACGTCCCTCCACCAATCAGCGGCGCCGTGGGCGTGCCGCGGGCGTGCACGCTCGGGGCCCTCAGTTCAAGAAGCGAGAGCGCTCGGAGACGCAACGCGGAGCAGGCCGGTACCGAGCGGGTACCTCTGTGTCCTTCCCCTCCCCTCGCCTGGCCTCGCCGTCCTTTACGCGCAGCCGGACCGGAACTATGTGATCCCGGAAGTTCCGGGGCCTTTGCTGTGTGGGATAAACAGTAATGGCGGAGGCTGCAGCTCCCGGAACAACAGCCACAACATCAGGAGCAGGAGCGGCAGCGGCGGCGGCGACAGCGGCCTCCCCCACCCCGATCCCCACAGTCACCGCCCCGTCCCCGGGGGCGGGCGGAGGGGGCGGCGGCAGCGACGGCAGCGGCGGCAGCGGCGGCGGCTGGACTAAACAGGTCACCTGCAGGTAGGACGTTGCGCGGCGGAGCGCCAGGCGCGGGGAGGGGGCGGCGGGCCGAGCCCGCGGCGCGGGAGGGAGGAGGGCTGCCGGCCGGCGGCTAGCGGCGCGGGAAGGCGGGGACCGGCGTTGTCTCAACCCCGCAGCCCTCGCTGTTGCCGCCACCGCCGCGTCCGCCGAGTCACTGCGTCAACCCCTGCTGGGCCGCGGATGCCTCAGCACTGTCCGCGGAGGCCTGGCGGTGCGCGGTCGCTGCGGGGCCGCGGGGCTGCACGGCTGCACCTCCGCCTCCCCTCTTCTCAGCGCAGCCTGCGCTGGCTGCGAGCGCATCGGGGAGAGGTGGGCTGGCTCCTGCCCTGCCGCTGGAAGGATGCGCCGGCCGCTGCCTCCGCCTCCCGGGGCTCGAGAGGTGGTCGCTTCCAGCGGGTCTCCTAGCCATCGTCTCCGGGCCTAGACTCCCGGCCAAGGGCCCCAGCGAGCTGGCCTGGCTCCTAGCCCTCTCCTCCCTCCGTGTCATCCGTTTGTAACGTCTTTTCACGTCCCTCCGCCCCCCGGTCCTCCACCCAACCGTGAGAAGACGCTTTTGTATGTCTTTGTATGTTTGTCGAGGTTGGCGGTGCTGAGCTTTGTCTTAGAAACAGGCAAAAGGGGGCCGGGGTCCTCCAATCCACCAGCGGTTTTTTGATCGGCGATTATTACCCTCCCCCAGCGCTATGTTCCTCTTTTGAAATTTACGCATCTTCTGAAGGGAGTGCAAGGGCTCTTTGCTCCCGGAAGAGAGGTTTGGTTTTGGTTTGGTATGGGAGACGAAAATTTTAGAGAAATTAAGGGATGGCGGTTGTACGGATGTGTACGCTTGTAAAAAAAACTAGCTGTACGAAGAAGAGGGCATTTAATTGTATGTTTTTTTATATTCCGGTTTCTAAATAGTGATCAGTAGCGACTGTAAGCTTATCTTTTTCTATCAGTTGAAGAAATCAACTGAACTGCCGCTTTTCGTCTGGGTGGTATTATTGATATGCAAATATATAAAAATAATTCCTAATTCCTAATAAGAACTTGTAGTATTAAGGATGCAATTTGAAACCTTCCCAGTCTTTGTGATACATTTCTCCTGGCAACGATGAAGCTCTCTCAGTTTTCAATAGGATACATTTAAGGTGTGAAGGATAAGCTTAATTATTTTATATAACGGGATAAGGCACAAACGCAATTTCAGGTCACTTGTCTTATTTATCGGTGGATTGTAAAAGTGGAATATCACAAGGAATGATGATTTCAAAGTTTTTACTCATTGAGAGAGTTATTTGAATGTCTGTTTTCCTTTTACATTGTTACACTTGATCTATATGTGCCAGTTAGAGCTTTTAAAAATTAAAACTGACCAGTTGGCGTGGCTAGGCCGGCGCGATGGCTCATGCCTGCAGTTCCAGCATTTTGGGAGACTGAGGCGGGCGGACTGTCTGATGTCAGGAGTTTGAGAGCATCGTGGCCAACACGGTGAAACCCTGTCTCTACTAAAAATACAAATATTAGCTGGGTGTGATGGTGGGCACCTGTAATCCCAACTACTTGGGAGGCTGAGGCAGAAAAATCACTTAAACCCTGGAGGCAGAGGTTTCGATGAATTGAGACCTGGTCACTCCAGCCTGGGAGAAAGAGTATAAAACTCCATCCAAAAAAAAAAAAAAGAAAAGAAAAGAAAGAGGAAGGCTTAGATTTTACTAGTTTTTGGTTTTTTGAATGAGGCAGTTTTTGTTGTTCTGCCGATTCCTTGATAGGTTTTGAGTTTTAGTGTTTGACATTGTTTTCGGTTGTTCAGGCGTTAACATGATCTCTTAAAATAGTTTTCTCCTTTAGATAAAGGAATGTCAGGTATAATTTTTCTTTTTCTGTTTTTTTTTTTTTTTTGAGGCGGAGTTTCGCTCTTGCTAACCAGGCTGGAGTGCAGTGGTGCCACCTCTACTTACTGCAACCTCTGCCTCCCAGGTTGAAGCGACTCTCCTGCCTCAGCCTCTCCAAGTACCTGGGATTACAGGCATGCACCACCGGGCCCCGCTAATTTAGTATTTTTAGTAGAGATGGGGTTGCTCCGTGTTGGTCAGGCTAGTCTCAACTCCTGACCTCAGGTGATCCACCCACCTCAGCCACCCAAAGTGTTGGGATTACAGGTGTGAGCCATGGCGCCCGGCCTAACTATGGTCTTCATTTTATACTTTGAGCTCTCCAAGAAGAGTAGGGCCCTAGTTTATCTGCAGGGCTTTCCTCAGTTCCTGGCATAGAGCAGATAGTAAATGCTTGAATGATGTTGATAAAGTCATACCTAGAATTACCCACTTGAGTGGGAACTTCGTAATATTCCTCTGCTTTTATTAAAAAAACACACACACACTTGTAAATTCAAGGACGAAGTGCTTGACAGAGCACATGTATATTTTTCCTTCTTTCTTTCTTTCTTTTTTTTTTTTTTGAGACGAAATCTCACTCTGTTGCCCAGGCTGGAGTGCAGTAGTTCGATCTCTGCTCACTGCAACCTCTGCCTCCCGGGTTCAAGTGACTCTCCTGTCTCAGCTTCCCTAGTAGCTGGGATTATACCAGACCACACGTACGCCAGCCATAACTACCTTATTCAGTCATTCAGTAAGTAAACATGGCATGCCTGCAATGGGAGAAACCATATTAGGTGTGCATGAGAGAGTGCAGATGTATATACTGTATTATAAATAAACATTTTCAATGTTTGCTAGGTAAACATCCTTTAAAGAGAATCAGGTACACGTGTGTTTTAGCGTTTGTGGTGATTTCTCCTAAAGCACATTACTCCTGTATCTAGGAATTTGACTAAGGCTGTTTTCTTCACTTAGGGGGTAATCCTCTTAAGTTAGAAGTTTTGATAAGAATGTTTTTAATTCTTAGAATCACCTGTATTTTCTTTTCTTTTTTTTTTTTTTTGAGACGGAGTTTCGCTCTCGTTACCCAAGCTGGAGTGCAATGGCACGATCTCGGCTCACCGCAACCTCTGCCTCCTGGGTTCAGGCAATTCTCCTGCCTCAGCCTCCTGAGTAGCTGGGATTACAGGCACGTGCCACCATGCCCAGCTAATTTTTTTGTGTTTTTAGTAGAGACGGGGTTTCACCATGTTGACCAGGATGGTCTCGATCTCTTGACCTTGTGATCCACCCGCCTCAGCCTCCCAAAGTGCTGGGATTACAGGTTTGAGCAACCGCGCCCGGCCCATTTTCTTAAGTTACATTTTTCCTAATGTTTCTCCTGAGGTTTTCATTGTGTTATTTCTGCAGCTTAAGTAAAACCTAAGAATACCTTTCCTAAGAAACTGTTATGCTGCCACCATCAGGCTGTTTTTCATATTTTTTGTTAGAGGAATATTAAGAAATAGAAATGCTCATTGCATCTGCTACTAGTTCCCTAGTGAGATTAGAACAGTTAATATTTAAAGAGAAGTTATAATTTGAATTTAGAGCCTGCTTTATCAGAGTGCTTCTATAATGGTAGATGAATGTTCTGGTAGTTGAAATAATACACAAAAACCATTTTTTGAGATGGAGTCTCGCTCTGTTGCCCAGCCTGGAATGCAGTCGCATGTTCTTGGCAACCTCTGCTTCCAGGGTTCAAGCAATTCCCGAGTAGCTGGGATTACAGACTCCTGACACATTCTAAGTAGAGAAGGGATTTCACCATGTTGGTCAGGCCAGGCTGGTTTCGAACTCCTGACCTCAGATGATCTACCCTCCCAGCAGCCCAAAGTGCTGGGATTATAGAGGTGAGCCACCACACCTGGCCTTTTCTTCTTTATTTTTATTTACTTATTTTATTGAGATAGGGTCTCATTCTGTCTCCTACACTGGAGTGCAGTGGCAGTGTCTTGGCTCACTGCAGCCTCCACTTTAGGCTCAAGCAACCCTCCCGCCTCAAACTCCTCAGTAGCTGGAACTACAGGCACATGCCACCATGCCCGGCTAGTATTTTTTGCATTAAAATGTTAGAGGCAGAGTCTCACCCTGTTGCCTAGGCTGGTCTTGAACTCCTAAGCTCAAGCATTTTAGCCGCCTCAGCCTCCCAAATTTCTGGGATTACAGGTGTGTGGCACCATTCTTGTCCTCAAAAGCATTGTTTTGAGACTGAGTCCCTCCTCCTGTTGCCCAGACTGAAGTGCAGTGGCGCGATAATCAGCTCATTGAAATCTCTGCCTCTTGGGTTGATTCTCATACCTCAGTCTGCCTAGGTATTGGGATTACAGGTGCTCGCCATCAGGCCTGGCAAATTTTTTTTTTGTATTTTTAGTAGAGATGGAGTTTCACCATTGCCCAGGCTGGTCTTGAACTCCTGACATCAGGTGATCCACTTGCTTCAGTCTCCCAAAGTCCTGGGATTACACACATGGACCACCCTACCCAGCCTCAAAAGTTTTTTTTTTTTTTTTTTTTTTTTTTGGAGACGGAGTTTCGCACTTGCTACCCAGGCTGGAGTGCAATGGCGCACCGCGACCTCCGCCTCCTGGGTTCAGGCAATTCTCCTGCCTCAGCCTCCTGAGTAGCTGGGATTACAGGCACACGCCACCATGCCCAGCTAATTTTTTGCACTTTTAGTAGAGACGGGGTTTCACCGTGTTGACCAGGATGGTCTCGATCTCTCGACCTCGTGATCCACCCGCCTCGGCCTCCCAAAGTGCTGGGATTACAGGCTTGAGCCACCGCGCCGGGCCATTTTATTTTTATTTTTATTTATTTATTTATTTATTTTTTGCTACAGGGTCTCACTCTTGGTCAGGCTGGAGTGCAGTGGCATGATCTCAGCTCACTGCAACCTCCGCCTCTGGGCTCAATTAATTCTCCTGCCACAGCCTCTCAAGTAGCTGGGATTACAGGCACTCACCACCACGCCTAGATAATTTTTGTATTTTTAGTAGAGATGAAGTTTTACCATGTTGGTGAGGCCGATCTTGAGCTCCTAACCTTGTGATCCACCTGCTTCAGCCTCCCAAAGTGCTGGAATTACAGGTATGAGCCACCACGTGGGGCCAAAAGTTTTTAAAATGTGGTTAATGTAATTTAAGGAAGGAAGTTACCTGAGCATGGCCACAACGCCTGACCTGCTGCTCCTCTTTTTTTTTTTTTTTTCTTTTTGAAACGGAGTTTCACTCTTGTTACCCAGGCTGGAGTGCAATGGCGCGATCTTGGCTCATCACAACCTCTGCCTCCTGGGTTCAGGCAATTCTCCTGCCTCAGTCTCCTGAGTAGCTGGGATGACCTGCTGCTCCTCCAACACCCTTGGGCTTCCCAGCGTCCTCTCATCCAGCAGTCTGTCTCAGTCCCCCCTTTCCCTGCTCTACTCTTTTTCTTTTAAGACGGAGTTTCGCTCTTGTTGCCCAGGCTGGAGTGTGATGGCACCATCTTGACTCACTGCAAACTCCACCTCTCTGCTTCAGCCTCTCGAGTAGCTTGGCTAATTTTGTATTTTTAGTGGAGATGGGGTTTCACTGTGTTGGTCAGGCTGGTCTTGAACCTTGGCCTTAGCCTTCCAAAGTGCTGGGGTTAGAGGCATGAACCACCACGCCCAGCCTTCTACCTTTTCTAAACAAGTACATATTATGTACACAGATAAAAAGGGTAATAAAACAGTCTTTACCCATCAGGAATTTACCATCTAGCTTAAGAAACAGTATACTCATTCATTAAAAGTTAAATATCAAAGTAGGAAATGTCACAGCAGATGACATTTGATTAAATGCCATATCTATTTTATAATTTCTAGAAATTCCTAAAGAGGTTGTTAAGATGCCTAGAGATACTCTGAGGGAACAGTTTGGTTCTCTTGTACCCTTGCAGGCTAACTTGCAGTTTCCTGTTCTCGATCTGGTGACACTATTAGGTTTCTAAGAGGCACAGCCATAGGCGGATTCTAGTAAACTTTATTTGTCTTTATTACCGGACAGAGACTGAATAGTGGAGGGAACTTTAGAAATGAAATGTGGCCCAGGGCTTCCACTTAAGGCAAGCTGAACTTGGGCAGTGACATTAAGGTGAATTTGGATGATGGGTTTTGGGTTTTTTTGTTTGTTTGTTTGTTTTTGGTGGCAGCATGTAGAAACAAAACACATATTTATGTTCATAGGTTTTGTTTGGAGAGAAATTCTTAGATACAGACTATCTTTTTTTGAGACCAAGTCTCGCTCTGTCATCCAGGCTGGAGTTCAATGGCACAATCTCACTGTAACCTCTGCCTCCTGGGTTCAAATGATTCTCCTGTCTAAGCCTCCTGAGTAGCTGGGATTACAGGCCCACACCACCATGCCCAGCAAATTTTTGTATTTTTAGTAGACACAGGGTTTCACCATGTTAGTCAGGCTGGTCTCGATCTCCTGACCTCAGGTGATCCACCTGCCTCGGCCTCCCCAAAGTATTGGGGTTACAGGCTTGAGCCACTGCACCCGGCCCGTACAAACTCTTCCCAAGCCAAACTGACTAGCTTGTTAAGGATAATTTTCATAAACAGTCAAAAAAATTGATAGGGAACTCAACCAGCTTTAAAGCTTACAGAAAATAATAATTTATTTATTTATTGAGATGGAGTTTTGCTCTGTTATCCAGGCTGGAGTGCAGTGGTGCGATCTAGGCTCACTGCAACCTCCTCCATCCACCTTGCAGGTTCAAGCAGTTCTCCCACCTCAGTCTCCTGAATGGCTGGGATTACAGGCACCTGCCATCATGCCTAGTTAATTTTTGTATTTTTGTAGAGACAGGATTTCACCATGTTGCCCAGGCAGGGCTTGAGCACCTGACTTCAGGTGATCTACCCACCTCGTCCTTATAAAATGCTGGGATTACAGGCATAAGCCATGGTGCCCGGCCAAAGCTTACAGAAAGTATTAATAGCTTTGCAATTGGGCAAAAGTTCAGACCTGAGTTGCATTAAGTTAACCCTAGTAACAGTTGAAAGTTAGGCTAATTATACCTATAATTTGACTTCCTACAATTTTTTTCTTTTACTTTTTTTTTTTTTTTGAGACGGAGTTTTGCTCTTGTTACCCAGGCTGGAGTGCAATGGCGCGATCTCGGCTCACCGCAACCTCCGCCTCCTGGGTTCAGGTAATTCTCCTGCCTCAGCCTCCTGAGTAGCTGGGATTACAGGCACGTGCCACCATGCCCAGCTAATTTTTTGTATTTTTAGTAGAGACGGGGTTTCACCATGTTGACCAGGATGGTCTCGATCTCTTGACCTTGTGATCCACCCACCTCGGCCTCCCAAGGTGCTGGGATTACAGGCTTGAGCCACCGAGCCTGGCCTCTTTTACTTTTTTTTGAGATGGAGAGTCACTCCTGTCGCTCAGGCTGGGATACAATGGCTTGATCTCAGCTCCTGGGTTCAAGTGAATTCTTCTGCCTCAGCCTCCCGAGTATTTGGGATTACAGGCATGTGCCACTGTGCCTGGCTAATTTTTTTGTATTTTTAGTAGAGACGGGGTTTCTCCATGTTGGTCAGGCTGGTCTTGAATTCCTGACTTCAGGTGATCTGCCCGCCTCCCAAAGAGCCCAGGGATGTCAAGGCTACAGTGAGCCATAATTGCACCACTACTCTCCAGCCTGGGTGATAGAACAAGATTCTGCCTCAGAACAAAGCCAAACCAGCGGGCTCATGCCTGTAATCCCAGCACTTGGGGAGGCCTAGGCGGGCAGGCAGATCATGAGGTCAGGAGATTTGAGACCATCCTGGCTAACAAGATGAAACCCTGTCTCTACCAAAAACAAAAAAAATTAGCTGGGTATGGTAGCACAAGCCTGTAGTCCCAGCTGCTCCAGAGGCTGAAGCAAGAGAATCGCTTGAACCCGGGAGGCAGAGGTTGTAGTGAGCTGAGATCGTGCCATTGCATTCCAGCCTGGGTGACAGAGCAATACTCTTAAAACAAACAAAAAATCTGTTTTTTGTAGAGAGGTTCTCACTATGTTGCCCAGGGTGGTTGTTAACTCCTGGCCTCCGGTGATCCTCCCACCTTGGCCCCCCTTAGGTGTGAGCCATAGTACTCTGCCTTAAAAATGCTTTCTCGCTCTGTTGCCCAGACTGGTGTATGGTACGATCTTTGATCACTGCAACCTCTGCCTCCTGGGTTCAAGCGATTCTCTTGCCTCAGCCTTCCAAATAGCTGGGATTACAGGCATTTACCACCAAATTTAGCTAATTTTTGATTTTTAGTAGAGATGAGGTTTCACCATGTTGGCCAGGATGGCTGGGTCTCCTGACCTTGTGATCCGCCTGCCTTGGCCTTCCAAAGTGCTAGGATTACAGGCGTGAGCCACTGCCCCCGGCCAAAAAGGTTTTCTTGAGGAAGTGAAACATACACAGTAGCTTGACCCTTTCCAGCATACATTGTTTCTTGACTCTTTGTCTTTGATTGTTTTTGACAGATAGAGCTGCCATTGTGGCTAAAGTTAGTGGAAAACAAGATGCCACCGCCCTAGGACTGTAAAATGACATCAGTGGTCAGACTTAATCTGCAGTAACAAGATGAATGTTTGGAATTTAAATTGATGCCTGGATCTGTGAGCAGCCTTCCTGTAGTACCCAAATGGATTATTCTTTTTTTTTTGGAGACGGAGTTTCGCTCTTGTTACCCAGGCTGGAGTGCAATGGCGCGATCTTGGCTCACCGCAACCTCCGCCTCCTGGGTTCAAGCAATTCTCCTGCCTCAGCCTCCTGAGTAGCTGGGATTACAGGCACACACCACCATGCCCAGCTAATTTTTTGTATTTTTAGTAGAGACGGGGTTTCACCTTGTTGACCAGGATGGTCTCGATCTCTCGACCTCGTGAGCCACCGCGCCCGGCCCCCAAATGGATTATTCTATGATCACAGTCTAGTTCCACTTTTTTTATGTTTATTTTTATTTTTATTTATTTTTTTGTTTTCAAGATGGAGTCTTGCTCAGTCGCCCTGGCTTGAGTGCAGTGGTGCAGTCTCGACTTACTACAGCCTCCGCCTCCCGGGTTCATGCGATTCTCCAACTTTAGTCTCCAGAGTAGCTAGGATTATAGATGCTTGATACCACTTCAGGCTAATTTTTGTATATTTAGTAATGATGGGGTTTCCCCGTGTCGGCCAGGCCTGTCTCCCAACCCAACTTCTGACCTCAGGTGATCCGCCCACCTCAGCCTCCCAAAGTGCCAGGATTATAGATAGGCATGAGCTACTGCGCCTGGCCCTTTCTTTGTGTTTATTTCATATGTTTATGTATTTGCTGGTTGAATATATTAGTTATGAATACTAATTAGTTTAAACCTTTTAAGGATTGGTTTTAATCCAGTTTTGTGGTCCTTTGTTTCACAGGTATTTTATGCATGGGGTTTGTAAGGAAGGAGATAACTGTCGCTACTCTCATGACCTCTCTGACAGTCCGTATAGTGTAGTGTGCAAGTATTTTCAGCGAGGGTACTGTATTTATGGAGACCGCTGCAGGTAAGAATTTGCTTATAAATTTGTTCAGGGGTGGGTTGGAGGAAGAATGTCAAAGTAGAAGACATAATTCTGGGCCGGGCGCGGTGGCTCAAGCCTGTAATCCCAGCACTTTGGGAGGCCGAGGCGGGTGGATCACAAGGTGGAGAGATTGAGACCAACCTGGTCAACATGGTGAAACCCCGTCTCTACTAAAAAAATACCAAAAATTAGCTGGGCATGGTGGCGCGTGCCTGTAATCCCAGCTACTCAGGAGGCTGAGGCAGGAGAATTGCCTGAACCCAGGAGGCGGAGGTTGCGGTGAGCCGAGATCGCGCCATTGCACTCCAGCCTGGGTAACAAGAGCGAAACTCCGTCTCAAAAAAAAAAAAAAAAAAAGAAGACGTAATTCTGATCACTTTATATGTAATTGATTAAAAATAATGCTTTGAAAACAACTCATGGCTGGGTGCGGTAGCTCATGCCTATAATCCCAGCACTTTGGAAGGCTGAGGTAGGAGGATTGCTTGAGCCTGGGAATTCAAGACCAGCCTGGGTAACATAGTGAAGACCGCGTGTCTACAAAATATATAAAAATCTCAGCCGGGCGTGGTGGTGTGTGTTTGTAGTCCCAGCTACTCGGAAGTCTGAGGCAGGAGAATTGCATGAACCCAGGAGATGGAGGTTGCAGTGAGCTGAGATGGTGCCACTGCACTCCAGCCTGAGTGACAGAGCGAGACTCCATTTCAAGAAAAGAAAAAAAAGATGGAAGTGCAGTAGCTTCCAAGTGCAGCCTGCATTCCAGGCTGGAGTGCAGTAGCACAATCTCGACACACCGCAACCTCCACCTCCCAGGTTCATGCAATTCTCCTGCCTTAGCCTCCTTAGTAGCTGGGGTTACAGGTGTGTGGTACCACACCTGGCTAATCTTTTATATTTTTGGTGGAGACAGGGTTTCATCATGTTGGCCATGCTGGTCTCGAACTCCTAACCTCAAATAATCTGCCTGCCTTGGCCTCCCAAAGTGCTGGGATTACAGGTGTGAGCCCTGGCGCCCGGCCACCAGGATTGTTAAGTGTGCTCACTCTTAATGGCTATTGACATGAGACGTTAGTTTCTCACCATGTGGGCCTTTTTTTTTTTTTTTTTTTTTTTTTTTGTGATGGAGTTTTGCTCTTGCTGCTCAGACTGGAGTATAATGGCATGATCTTGGCTCATCGCCACTTCCACCTCCTGAGTTCAAGTGATTCTCCAGCCTCGGCCTCCTGAGTAGCAGAGATTACAAGTGTGCACCACCATACCCGGCTAATTTTTGTATTTTTTGTAAAGTTGGGATTTCACCATGTTGGCCAGGCTAGTCTCAAACTCCTGAGCTCAGGCAATCTGCCTGCCTTGGCCTCCCAAGTGCTGGGATTACAGGTGTGATCCACTACACCTGGCCCACGTGGGCCTTTTCATAGTGAAGCTTTAGTGTCCTTAAAGCTTGGCAGCTAGCTTTCGAAACCCAGAGCAAGCAGTTCAACAGAGAAGGCAAGGACAAGCCACAGTGCCTTTATGACCTAGTGTCAGAAGTCATGTACTGTCACTTCCACTGATTCTGGACTAAGTTACTAAGTTCAGCCCACATGTAAAGGGAGAAGAATTGGGCTCCACCTTTTGAAGGGAGGCACGTCAGAGAGTTTTGGATGTACTTTAAACCACTACCCTCGGTGAGACTTTTGACAGTACGACATCGTAGTCAGTTTTAATGTCATTATCAGAAAATGTGTGAGCCACTGGGTTCAAGTGATAATAGAGTTCAGAAGAACCTGAAATTATTGGTGGGGTGGGATGTTAATGTTAAGTCATTGCGCATCTGTTTATTAGAGACTCCAGTAAGCATGGAGGGGAAAAGAGAAGATCTTTTTCAAGTGACTCTGTAGGAGCTCAGAAGTTGATCCTGGCTGGTTGTGGTGGCTCACGCCTGTAATCCAAGCACTTTGGAGGCCAAGGTGGGCGGATCACCTGAAGTCGGGCGTTCAAGACCAGCCTGACCAAAATGGTGAAACCCTGTATTAAAAAATAAAAAAAATAAGTAAAAAAGTTGATCCCATGAAAACTTTTAGTTGTTATTCATTTGCCTTTTGCAAATTTTTCATTGCAGTATTGCTGAAAAGGAAAAAAAAAAATGACACGATGACATTCTTCTCAAAAAAACTCTTTGCCAGGCATGTCTTTTGCAGTCCCAATATAAAAGGCAGAAAAAGTTGTGAGAACTTTTCCTACAATGATGAATGGGCGATTCTTTGTAGTGGTACAGTCTTGCAGGTGTTAAGGCTAATTTGTAGGGGAGCTGTGTCCTTGAACTGGGTTCCAGTCTTTTGAGAGTTACTGCCAACTGTGACTAGGGCAGGAGGAGTTGAATATTGATGAGAGTGAGGAATCCAAGCTCTCAAGCAGAGGGATGAGAATAGACTTTGAGATAGAATTGGAAAGTTACAGTAAATTAGCAGTTGGTCCTTATTTCAGAAGTGCTCTTCTGAATGGACTATGTAGATGGTGTGAATGGAAAAATTGAAGGTTAAATTGAAGAAATCTGTGCTAAGCCCTAGGCTCTGCATATTTTTTTTTTTTTTTGGAGACGGAGTTTCGCTCTTGTTACCCAGGCTGGAGTGCAATGGCGCGATCTCGGCTCACCGCAACCTCTGCCTCCTGGGTTCAGGCAATTCTCCTGCCTCAGCCTCCTGAGTAGCTGGGATTACAGGCACGCGCCACCATGCCCAGCTAATTTTTTGTATTTTTAGTAGAGACGGGGTTTCACCATGTTGACCAGGATGGTCTCGATCTCTTGACCTCATGATCCACCCACCTCGGCCTCTCAAAAAAAAAAAAAATAAATAAATAAGGCCAGAAGCAGTGGCTCAAGCCTGTAATCCTAGCACTTTGGGAGGCTGAAGTGTGCAAATCGCAAGATCAGGAGTAGAGACCAGTCTGGCCTGACCAACATGGTGAAACCCCATCTCTACTAAAAATAGAAAAATTAGCTGGGCATGGTGGCACATGCCTGTACTCCCAGCTACTCAGGAGGCTGAGGTTGCCGTGAGCCGAGATCACGCCATTGCACTCCAGCCTGGGTAACAAGAGTGAAACTCCGTTTCAAAAAAAAAAAAAAAAAAGCTGGATGTGGTGGTATATGCCTGTAAACCCAGCTACTTGAGAGGCTAAAGCAGGAAAATGGCTTGAACCAGGGAGTCAGAGGTTGTAGTTAGTGAGATCGTGCCATTGCACTCCAGCTTGGCGACAGAGTGAGACTGTCTCTAAATAAATAAATAAATAAATAAGATTTTAAAAAGGTTGGGCATGGTGGCTCATGCCTGTAATCCCACTGTAGCTGCCACATCTAGCTAATTTTTTGATTTTATTTGTAGAGACAAGGTCTCCCTATGTCACTCAGGTTGTTCTCAAACTAGTTTTCTTTTTAATAAGGATGTAGCTGCCTCTTTTCTTTAGAGAATGAGCCAGAATTAAGCTGGGTTTAGATCTCTTAGCACAAAGTGAAAGGGATTAGGGGAACTATAGTAGTCTACTTGAAAGTTTGGTGATAATTACTGAGGACAGGCTGATACAGGTGATTATTAAAAGCTTGATTATGGACTAGCTAAAGAAGGAATCTTAAATCGAGGCTTGTTCTATGACTTACTGTTTTCCTGTTAAAATTGTACCTAGGAGGCCAGGTGTGGTGTCTCATTCCTGTAATTCCAGCACTTCATTTGGGAGGCCCAGGTGGGTGGATCATGAGGTCAGGAAATCCAGACCAGCCTGGCCAAACAAGGTACAACCCAGCCTCTACTAAAAATACAAAAAATTATCTGGGTATGGTGATGGCGCGCCTGTAATCCCAGCTACTTGGGAGGCTGAGGCCAGAGAATAGCTTGAAGCCAGGAGGCGGAGGTTGCAGTGAACTGAAATCATACCACTTCACTCCATTTGGGTGACAGAGCAAGACTCTGTCTCAAAAAAAAAAAACAGAACAAAAAATGAAAAGTGAGATTTCTAAGGATACTTGCTGCTCTAACGTTTCAGAATACTGCCATCCAGTAGAACTTTGTGCAATACTGGAAATGTTCGGGTTTTTTTTGTTTTTTTTTTTTTTGAGACAGAGTTTCACTCTTGTTACCCAGGCTGGAGTGCAATGGCGCAATCTCGGCTCACCGCAACCTCCGTCTCCTGGGTTCAAGCAATTCTCCTGCCTCAGCCTCCTGAGTAGCTGGGATGACAGGCACGTGCCACCATGCCCAGCTAATTTTTTGTATTTTTAGTAGAGACGGGGTTTCACCATGTTAACCAGGATGGTCTCGATCTCTTGACCTTGTGATCCACCCGCCTCAGCCTCCCAAAGTGCTGGGATTACAGGCGTGAGCCACTGCGCCCGGCCTGAAATGTTCTTTATGTTGCTTTCTGATGGTAGCCTTCTAGCTCCATGTAGCTTTTGAATAGTCGCAGATACAGCTGAGGAAGGACTGAGGAAGTGAGTTTTCAATTTTATTTAAGGCTAAAGAGCTAAATGTGGCCGGTGATTGCTGTACTGTATAGAGCAGCTTTAGAGTCCCATTAGACCTAGAACTATCGCTTAAGTGGACCATGAGGTCATCATCTCTCCTGATAGAATAGTTCCCCACAGTTTTTGAGTGAAGTGAGATGATACAAGTGAAAGAGCATATTCATGATAGTTTCTTCTCCTCATCCTTCAGTGTACAGGATTCCATTCCATAGAACAACGCATTGAGCTTTTGTAGATGATAGCAGGATACTCGGCTTACTTTTGCTGCAAGGCCTGGTGGTTTACCTAAGGCTTACGAGGGGGAATATAATGTCTTTGGAGAAGGGTTTCACCATGTTGGGCAGGCTGGTCTGACTCCTGACCTCAAGTCTCATCAGCCTGCCTTGGCCTCCCAAACTGCTGGGATTACAGGCGTGAGATGCACCGCGCCTGGCCTTTTTTGTTTTTGAGATGGCGTCTAACTCTGTTGCCCAGGCTGGAGTGCAGTGGCGTGTTCTCGGCTCACTGCAACTTCTGCCTCATGGGTTCAAGTAATTCTTGTGCCTCAGCCTCCTGAGTAGGTGGGATTACAGGCACCCACCGCAACCCCTGGCGAATTTTTAAATTTCTACTAAAGTAGAGATGGAGTTTTGCCATGTTGGCCAGGCTTGTCTCGAATTCCTGAGCTTGGGCAATCCATCTACCTCGGCCCCCCAAAAGTGCTAGAATATGAATGTTTGAGGGAATATTGCAATGATTAAAAGCCAGCTCAGTAAAATGTTTGCCATAAGCTGGAGTGTAGAGCCTTTAGATTTTACTTTATTTTTAGATGTAAACAATAGGTACCTATAACACAGGTTACCCATGGTTAGTACTGTTTCATAAGAACCACTTGATACAAACTGTATATTACAGCATGGTTAAATTTACTACATACATAATTAATACATTGTCTGAATAAAATTCTCTGTGCTGGGCATGGTGGCTTATGCCTAGCACTTTGGGAGGCTAAGGCAGGAGTATTGCTTGAGCCCAGGAGTTGGAGACCAGTCAGGACAACATAGGGAAACCTAGTCTCTACAAAAAATAAAAAAAAAGTTAGTCAAGCATGTGGCACACTCAGGAGACTAAGGCAAGAGGATTGCTTGAGCCCAAGAGGTTGAGGCTGCAGTGAGCTGAGGTCACATTACTACATTACAACCTAGAAGATAGAGTGAGACCTTGTTAATCAGGCAGTTTCTTAGTGTAAAATGCTGAAAGAATTGTGAGAATTTTCTCAGGCAGAAAGGTGCTACCTTTCTGTTTTGTTTTTTTGAGACAGAGTTTTGCTCTGTTGCCCAGGCTGGAGTGCAGTGTCCTTATCTTGGCTCACTGCAACCTCTGCTTCCCAGGTTCAAACAATTCTCATGCCTCTATCTCCCCTGAGTAGCTAGGATCACATGTATGTGGCACCATGCCCAGCTAATTTTTTTATTTATTTTTTATTTTTTATTTATTTTATTTTTTTTTTGAGATGGAGTTTCGCTCTTGTTACCCAGGCTGGAGTGCAGTGGCACGATCTCTGCACCACAACCTCTGCCTCCTGGGTTCAGGCAATTCTCCTGCCTCAGCCTCCTGAGTAGCTGGGATTACAGGCACACACCACCATGCCCAGCTAATTTTTTGTATTTTCAGTAGAGACGGGGTTTCACCATGTTGGCCAGGATGGTCTCGATCTCTTGACCTCGTGATCCACCCACCTTGGCCTCCCAAAGTGCTGGGATTACGGGCATGAGCCACCGTGCCTGGCCCATATTGTGTGTTTTGTAAATATTGTCTGTACCTTTTAATATTGACAGCATTTTAACCGATGTGTTAGTAAAATATTCTATGTGTCTGCTTGTTGACTTTGTGTTAACCTTGCTTTGAAATCAGTCCATTTTGCCTTCAGGGTTTCTGGTAGAGTTAGCATGAGAACTATAGATTGTCAAACTGTGTGAAACTCCTGATTAGAGTGGAATTTGAGGTAATAAGTGGTATATAGCAGGAGTATGTGGCCTACAGGCCAAATCTGGCCAAAGGCCGTTGTCATAAATCAAGTTGTATTGGAACAGTTACCATATATTCATTTAAATAATGCCTACGCCTGTTTTTGGACTGCAGTTGCAGAGGTCAATAGTTGTGATGTTGACGGTATGATCTACAAAGCCTAATGTTTGATCTGCCTCCGCCTCCTGGGTTCAGGCAATTCTCCTGCCTCAGCCTCCTGAGTAGCTGGGATTACAGGCACGTGCCACCATGCTCAGCTAATTTTTTGTATTTTTAGTAGAGACGGGGTTTCACCATGTTGACCAGGTTGGTCTCGATATCTCGACCTTGTGATCCACCCGCCTCAGCCTCCCAAAGTGCTGGGATTACAGGCTTGAGCCACCGCGCCCGGCTTCTTTTTTTTTTTGAGACAGAGTCTCACTCTCTTGCCCAGGCTGGCGTGCAATGGCTTGATCTCTGGCTCATCCAACCTCCATCTCCTGGGTTCTAGCAATTCTTCTACCTTAGCTTCCCGAGTAGCTGGGATTACAGGCACCCACCACCACACCCAGCTAATCTTTGCAGGCTGGTCTTGAACTGCTGACCTCAGGTGACCTGCCTGCCTCACCCTTCCAAAGTACTGGATTACAGGGGTGAGCCACCACACCTGGCCGGCTGCTTACTTTACGTTTTTTTCTTAGGTATGAACATAGCAAGCCATTGAAACAGGAAGAAGCATCTGCTACAGAGCTAACTACAAAGTCGTCACTTGCCACTTCCTCAAGTCTCTCATCAATAGTTGGACCACTTGTTGAAATGAATACAAGCGAAGCTGAGTCAAGAAATTCAAACTTTGCAACTGTAGGAGCAGGTTCAGAGGACTGGGTGAATGCTATTGAGTTTGTTCCTGGGCAACCCTACTGTGGCCGTAGTAAGTATTCTGAAGAAGAAAATAGTTAGAGGGCTAGATAGCGGTTCATCCATTTGCTCAGCTTTGACAACTTTCCCCTTTCTCCTTCCATTCCTTTTTTAATTTAATCTAAAATTAAAATTGGATTACCTGAGATTTACAGATGGGGTGAAGGAAACTTTGAATACCAGTAAAATGAATTCAGAATGTTTTGAAAAACTGAATCCTCTCTTTAATTAGTACTTTTTGAAATTAAATTTCAATGACACAAAACATATATAAAGAAGCAGTGTTTTTTTAATAAGCCTAATCTTGGAAATGCCAGCATTAGAAATAATTCCTTTCTTTCACATGAATAAATTAGTTCAGTAGACTGTTTTGGTATTTAATTGCAGTTTTATTTTTATTTTTTGCTGTTAGGTTCTCAGTTCCCTTATAGTTCATGTATCTGCCTTATCTGTTTGGACCTTTACCACCCTCTTACACATTTTCAGCTGCGCCTTCCTGCACTGAAGCACCCCTGCAGGGCTCAGTGACCAAGGAAGAATCAGAGAAAGAACAAACCGCCGTGGAAACAAAGAAGCAGCTGTGCCCCTATGCTGCAGTGGGAGAGTGCCGATACGGGGAGAACTGTGTGTATCTCCACGGAGATTCATGTGACATGTGTGGGCTGCAGGTCCTGCATCCGATGGATGCTGCCCAGAGATCAGAGCATATAAAAGTAAGTCTTCAGTGAGATGCATGTGTTATTAGGTGTGAGAATCAGTATTTGCCCTTTCACAGCATTGTGGGTTTATTTCACAGAAATGTTGGATGAATTGAATAGTTACCAGTGAGTAGGGAATTGCTTCTTCCTTGGGCTTCTTGGATGCTTATCAAGAAGTCATTTCCAGTAAACAAAATTAACTGGGCATGAAGGTGCGTGCCTGTAGTCCCAGCTACTTGGGCCTGAGATGGATCGCTTGAGCCCAGGAGGTTGAGGCAAAAGAAAAAAAGAAAAGTCATCCTTCAGAACCTCAGACTATGGACTTAACATTTTTTTTCCCTCTTTTACAAAGTAATGTTTCTGAGATTGACATTCAATATACTTAACCCTTGGAAACACACATTTCATTGCTTTTTATTATATTTACAGAGTTGTGCAGCTGTTACCATTTTACTAACTTTAGGACACTTTTAAAAATTATTTTTTATTTCTATTTTTAAGAGACGGGGTTTCACCATCTTGGCCAGGCTGGTCTTGAACTCCTGACCTCGTGATCCACCCACCTCGCCCTCCCAAAGTGCTGGGATTACAGGCGTGAGCCACTGCACCCAGCCGGGACACTTTCTGCATCCCATACCCTTTAGTCACTC
Organism: Saimiri boliviensis; assembly: GCF_048565385.1. NCBI lineage: Eukaryota > Metazoa > Chordata > Mammalia > Primates > Cebidae > Saimiri > Saimiri boliviensis. The sequence continues at coordinate 17,159,799 of NC_133458.1, forward strand.
TTGATTCTGTCCTTCCTCTAGTTCCTGGCAATAACAAATCTGGTTTGTCTCTGGATTAGACTATTCTGGACATTTCATTTAAGTGTAATCCTGTAATGTGGTTCTTTGTGATCGGCTTCTTTCACTTAGCATACTGCTTTCAAGGTTTTCCATGTCATTGTGTGTAGCAGTTCTTCATTTTGATGACTGAATTGTGGTATGGCTAAGCCACATGAGTTGATGGACACTTAGGTCACTTCCAGTTTTTGGCTGCTATTAAGAATAAGGCTGCTGTGAACATTTGTATATAGATTTTTGTATGAAGATATGTTTTCAGTTCTCTTGGGTATATATTAAAATTTGGTTGTAGGGGGCGAGGCATGGTATAAGGTAGACATAATTTGATCCCTAACTTCAGCATACTTCTGTGAATTTAGGCAGGTTGAACTATATGTTATATATCTGCATATTGAGATATTAAAACCTACCTCTGAATATATATATATATTTTTTCTTTTAAAGATTTAGGAAAAGACATGTTTAGTGAATATGCAAGATTATGGATGACATTGCTTTTTTTTTTTGAAACGAGTCTTGCTCTGTCGCCTAGGCTGGAGTGTAGTGACACAATCTCAGCTTACTGCAGCCTCCACCTCCCTGGTTCAGGTGATTCTCCTGCCTCAGTGTCCTGAGTAGCTGGGACTCTAAGCGTATACCACCATGCCAGGCTAATTTTCGTATTTTTAGTAGAGATGGGGTTTCGTCGTGTTGGCCAGGCTGGTCTGGAACTCCAGGAGTCATGCGATCCACCCATCCTCGGACTTCCAAAGTGCTGGGAGTTTTCTGCATTTTTATATTTCCTATAATCATGTTAAAATGATGTCCACACAAAAATTGGTACATAAATGTTCTTAGCAGCATTATTTATAATAGCCCCAAGTGGGCTAATCTAACCTAACCCAAATGAACATCAATCTGTCAAGCTGAGTAGTTGAAAAATCTCAATGAAAAAATAAAAGACAAAAAAAGAAGGGCCGGGCGCAGTGGCTCAAGCCTGTAATCCCAGCACTTTGGGAGGCCGAGGCGGGTGGATCACGAGATCAAGAGATCGAGACCATCCTGGTCAACATAGTAAAACCCCGTCTCTACTAAAAATACAAAAAATTAGCTGGGCATGGTGGCGCGTGCCTGTAATCCCAGCTACTCAGGAGGCTGAGGCAGGAGAATTGCCTGAACCCAGGAGGCGGAGGTTGCGGTGAGCAGAGATCGCGCCATTGCACTCCAGCCTGGGTAACAAGAGCGAAACTCCGTTTCAAAAAAAAAAAAAAAAGAAGAAAATAATAATCTCAATGAAGAAGCTTTTTTTCCTTAAAGGCATAAAAGAGTTACGTGCCTGTTGCCCTTATTTTCTGACAGATTTTAACTAGGGCCTTAACTTAATATAGAAGCCAGAAATAACAACAGCAAACAGTATGGAAACTGTCTTTAATATAGTTGAGCTCCAAGTTTAGGGCAGAGAAAATAGGGAAATTTTTCAGTTCCTGAAGTTGAGTCCTCAGAGTTTGATTTTCTAGTACTGTAAAGTACCATCGCCAAAAACAAAAAACCCCACTCCACCTGTGTTCACTTGTAAGCAAAGCTAATTTACATGTCAGCTTGGGAACGTTTTTGTTTCAGTTGACTATTTGATCCTCTGAACGTGAATCATTGACTGTTGCTCAAGTTTTTCAGGATTCAATGACTCGATTCCACTTGTTCTCTCTCACCTTCTCTAGTCGTGCATTGAGGCCCATGAGAAGGACATGGAGCTCTCATTTGCTGTGCAGCGCAGCAAGGACATGGTGTGTGGCATCTGCATGGAGGTGGTCTATGAGAAAGCCAACCCCAGCGAGCGCCGCTTCGGGATCCTCTCCAACTGCAACCACACCTACTGTCTCAAGTGCATTCGCAAGTGGAGGAGTGCTAAGCAATTTGAGAGCAAGATCATAAAGTGAGGCTCCTCCCCAGTCTTCATTTGTGCTTTCTCTTTTGGGGAAGAATTTAGTAACTTGTGCCAACTTTCAACCAGATGGACCGCATTTAAATGCATGCATTTTATCTTGAAACTGGGATATTCTAATGGGGATTTCTTCTTTGTATTTCAGCTAGCTTCTAGGTTAGTTGGTCTATCTACTTTTATTTGAATGAGGAAACCCTGTGTATCAGTTAGTAGAATCTTCGTGCTTTTTCTGAGGAGATTGTGTTTAATGGATTATTAGCCAGTTTAGGCTCAGTGAACAAACTGATCTAGCTCTGAATGTATGTTTCCTGACGTTTTACATTTTCCACTTTCCTATTCCATCCATTAAGCTAGCCAATAATCCACCATCCTTTAAAGATTGTTCTCATAACTGAACAAAAACTACATAATCTAAACAGAGCAAAGCTACAAGAAATAAATTTATTTAAACGAAAGAAAAAGGAGTCTGTGTGAAATGTCTTCTTTTGTTTTTGTTTTTTACCTAAGTTATTTAAAAAAAAGAAAAATGAACTGGCTAGCCCTTGAGTTGGATTTATAAAGGAGGTTGTCTTGCTTGAAAGAAATGGAATGGTCAGTTGTGTGACAATATGTGGAACCCTTTCAGGAAATGCCCACGTGCCTTTCAGTTAAGTCTTTAAATCTGGAGGCGGCACACCAGGGTGTGTCCTTGAATAGTGGGCCTGTAAAGGGGAATTTGCATTGCAGCCTGTTCATTGTTTCCCAGGTCCTGCCCAGAATGCCGGATCACATCTAACTTTGTCATTCCAAGTGAGTACTGGGTGGAGGAGAAAGAAGAGAAGCAGAAACTCATTCTGAAATACAAGGAGGCAATGAGGTATGAGCACTGCAGCCTTTTCTCAAGCGAAGAGCCCAGCAGAGCTTGGGTTCACTTTGAAAAGAATGGTGCTGCATTATACACTCCTACCTCCTTCCTACCCTTCTTTTACTTCCCAGGACAGTTTATTTTGTCACCCTGGTAGCACTTACCCAGTATGTATCTTGCTGTAACACAGTACATGCCGAGGGACTGTGTTATAAAGAAGTCTCTACTGCTGACGAGTAAGGCCCCACGAGTGGGGTTCTACCTTATTCTGAATCCATGTCATAGCTGGTCCTATATTCTTGTGTGTTAGCTTTCTAGAAGATTTTCTCTCTATGGCACCTGCTTGTGCTAGAGCTATTAATCAGCATAGACTTGAACAGAGTTACCGGTTTCTAGTGTTTCATGCATTGGCGCACACACATATTTATAAGAACACACCTTGGGGAGGGCTATAAGCTGACATGCTGGTTCTATCCCTACCTGTTTAAAGAAACCCCGGATGATAGTCAAATACAGACCTGAAATCCACTGTGAATAAGGGTTGCGATATTTTCCTTTCCAGCAACAAGGCGTGCAGGTATTTTGATGAAGGACGTGGGAGCTGCCCATTTGGAGGGAACTGTTTTTACAAGCATGCGTACCCTGATGGCCGTAGAGAGGAGCCACAGAGACAGAAAGTGGGAACATCAAGCAGATACCGGGTAACTCTCACTGTTTTTTTAAAAAAGAGGGGAAATACCAAGATACCAGTTGAGTCCTGCACATACTGGGGCAGGGGAAGGAGAAGGTTAACACTCAGGTCTGGGAGTGAAATTGTAGCGTATTAAGGAAACAAACCTCAGAAAACTGGGAGGGCTAGGAAAGGAAAAAATGTGCGTTAAAGCTGTAGCCTAAACTGTTTCCGTCAAGTAACCGTAGGGGAGGAAGCGGTAAAATGGAAACCCTGACTAAGAAGTCTGGTTCGTCATGCCCTCTGGTGTGCTGGACGTTTTGCCTTTTAAACAACAGGATAGAAGATACTGCTCGACAGTGCCATCCCTATCACGGCCTTGTTTTTTACAGGCCCAACGAAGGAACCACTTCTGGGAACTCATTGAGGAAAGAGAGAACAGCAACCCCTTTGACAACGATGAAGAAGAGGTTGTCACCTTTGAGCTGGGCGAGATGTTGCTTATGCTTTTGGCTGCAGGTGGGGACGACGAGCTGACAGACTCTGAAGATGAGTGGGACTTGTTTCACGACGAGCTGGAAGATTTTTATGACTTGGATCTATAGCAACCTTGCGTGGTGTGTGAACTGGTCTGCTGACCCCAGACAGCAGCTGTCCCCTGTGGTGGTGTGACAGTGCCTGTGTTCTCTCCTAGGCAGGCCTTTCAACTCCAGGTGCTGTCGTAAGAATTTTTAGCCAGGGCCTGTCTTCTCAGCCCCTCACCTTTTCCCCAGGAGTGTGTTTTCCCTATTGAAAAAGTTACAAAAATAAATCTTAAAGTTAGTTTTTTGTAACACAAATTTAACTGTCACACAGTTAGTGTAGGTGTGTTGCGTCATCTGTTTTCCACCAGATTGCGTTTATGGACTTTTCACACACTTCATTTTGAGGACCCCAGGTTCAAAAGTAAAACCAGTGGCCCTGCTTTGGGGTCCAAAAATAGGAGTGATGAGTGAAGGGACCTAAGCTGGCCTACAGCCTTCTGCTGCAGACACGGGATGTGGCTCCTTGAGGTTTCTGGTGAAATCTGCACATCTGTGTTTTTATATCTGTTTCCTACCCTGTAATCCCTACCATGTGCACTCGTTCTGTGGTTTTGGTCTCTTGTTTAATTGCACACAAATAATACTACTACTGGGTAACCAGAACCAGGTGCGAATGTGTTGCGATTTCTACTGTTTTGCATGATAGGAAAGTTGTGAAAGAATACACATAAAAGATACAGAGGCGTAACATCAATGCAGAGTTGGAAGTGGACTTCCAAGGGCTGACATGGTGTGTATGAGTGTGGGTGTGTGATAAACTTCTCATCCCTGCATAGATGCAGTATTCTTAGCCTTAGAAAAACTTGGTTTAGTGGTTTAAGCCTTGTGTGGCAGATAGATCTTAAAGGACAAAGCAGTATATTGTTAGTTGTCAATATAGCAGTGCTTGCTCTGTCTTTATAAATAGAGAAATGGGGTTAGCCATAGAGGATAAAACTACCTGGTTATCCCATATATTAACACAAACTGGGTCTCGGATGCACAGTTGTATTTAATGTTTTACGATCTAGCCTTTCCAGTACAGGCACTTTCTAAGAAACCTTTGTCCTCATTTGGGGCATTTCGTTGTCGGGTTTTTGTGTTTGTTTTTGTGGATATTTGCCTCATTCCACCCCTGAGCTTTCAGGTAGACAGATGCGATTCAAAACTCTGTTCTAAGGTGTTTATTGTAATGGAGTAATGGGTTTGCAGTAATAAGTCATACTTTTCCACCGAAGGGGAGGAGGGCTGGGAATCCCTGAGACTAGCTGAAGTTAAGTTGTTGGAAGAATTCCTTGACTGGTGATTTTACTTGTGTGTTTTATTGCTCTGTTTACTGAAAATGACTCCGGGATGCTCCTGGTTTGTCCATCTACCGCTTTGATTCCTTGGATCCCACCCATTCTTTCACTTTAAGAAAAAAAAAAAAAAAACAAATAATTGTTGCAGAGGTCTCTGTATTTTGCAGCTGCCCTTTTGTAAGAAGCACTTTTCCCAAATAAAACAATTTAAAAAAACAAGTCGGCTGGTCTCTGTAATGAGCTATTTTGAAATGTGCCGATGTTGAAGAATAATAATTTTCTTTCAGCCGGGCGCGGTGGCTCAAGCCTGTAATCCCAGCACTTTGGGAGGCCGAGGCGGGTGGATCACAAGGTCGAGAGATCGAGACCAACCTGGTCAACATGGTGAAACCCCGTCTCTACTAAAAATACAAAAAATTAGCTGGGCATGGTGGCACGTGCCTGTAATCCCAGCTACTCAGGAGGCTGAGGCAGGAGAATTGCCTGAACCCAGGAGGCGGAGGTTGCGGTGAGCCAGGATGGTGCCATTGCACTCCAGCCTGGGTAACAAGAGCGAAACTCCGTCTCAAAAAAAAAAAAAAAAAAAAAAATTTTTCTTTCAGTCACTCTTCAATCGGTCCCTGTCAGATGTTTGTGGGGATAGGTACTTTGAGAAATGTGTGAGAGAGAGAAAGGAAACCTTAACCAGCCTGGATCATCAAACAGTTCTATGCTTGAAAGTGTTGAAGACTGGGCCACCTGATCAGCAAAAGGCACCAGCAGTGTTCTGCTACCATGCACTTGTGGTTGAACTTGCTTCATGCCCTCAGATAACGGGGAAGGTCATAACATAACTGCATTTTGAAAGTTTATTCTGCATAATTATTTTGTGAATTTTTAAGGAATTTTCGTTACTGTGAATTTTTTGTGAATAAGAACCATTCTGCCACTCCCATGGAAGACCTTCAGGTGACCTTTTTCCCACATTTATTTGTAAAAATAACTGCTGTTATAATATTTACATTAAGAATTTATGGCTGGGCACAGTGGCTCATACCTGTAATCTCAGCCCTTTGTGAGGCCGAGGTGGGCGGATCATGAGGTCAGGAGTTAAAGACCAGCCTGGCCAAGATGGTGAAACCCCGTCTCTACTAAAAATACAAAAATTAGCTGAGCATGATGGTGTGCTCCTGTCATCCCAGCTACTCAGGAGGCTGAGGCAGGAGAATCACTTGAATCTGGGAGGTGGAGGTTGCAGTGAGCAGAGATTGCACATTGCACTCCAACCTGGGCAATAGAGAGACTGCCTCAAAAACAAAAACAAAAAAACAAAAAAACAGTGTATGCTATCCATGTTTCCACATGTAGGCATCATTTCTGAGTATGTTTAGCATAACAACTGGAGATCCACTAGTAGTCTGTTCCTGTAAGCTTACAGACCAGCAACTCCCTCTCTGGGGAGTTAAGTCCACCCTCAGCTGCTGACCCCCAGAGGGATGCCAGAGAGAGAGGCCGGGCACGGTGGCTCAGCCTGTAATCCCAGCACTTTGGGAGGCCGAGGCGGGTGGATCACGAGGTCAAGAGATCGAGACCATCCCGGTCAACATGGTGAAACCCTGTCTCTACTAAAAATACAAAAAATTAGCTGGGCATGGTGGCGTGTGCCTGTGATCCCAGCTACTCAGGAGGCTGAGGCAGGAGAATTGCCTGAACCCAGGAGGCGGAGGTTGCGGTGAGATGTGTTGGGAATGCCGGAGCTAGGAGGCAGAGAGAGCCTTGAGCACTTCTGGAAAGTAAGAAGCAGCACCCTGTTTGCATATCTGAATCTTCAACAGGGAGAGGGGTTATAGCAAGGTCCAGGGAGTGGCAATTGGTCACTTCAGGAGTGAAGAGAAGTCTATTTTGGAGCAACTCTTGTATCTTGGAAAAGGCAGTGGAAGGATCTGTCCTAATCTTGAGTTATCTGTAATGTGGATTGTTAACCTCACCGTCTGCATTGAGAATGAGTTCTCTTCTTTCTCCAAGTGCAATTGCCTGTTGCGAAAGAAGCTGAGGTGTAAACACTGCTGGATGGAACATCTCACTTTGTTACTTGCACAAAACTGTAACCTCTTTCCTGCCACCATACACAATAAGTGATTTCCTAAATGTCCACGATGTGACAGTGAATACTGCCAGCGATTTGGGGGAGGGAAAAGGCTTGTCAATAAAAATATTCCTAGTCAAAGTACTGTCAAGAGATTTCCAACCCTGCAAGTGTTCATGGTTCAATTGCAGGGCCCGTCTGACTTTTTAAGGCTGAAATGTGAGCAGAAGTGTCATTTCTACTCACGTTTTTTTTTTTTTTTTTTTTTTTTGAGACAGAGTTTTGCTCTTGTTACCCAGGCTGGAGTGCAATGGCGCGATCTCGGCTCATCGCAACCTCCGCCTCCTGGGTTCAGGCAATTCTCCTGCCTCAGCCTCCTGAGTAGCTGGGATTACAGGCACGTGCCACCATGCCCAGCTAATTTTTTGTATTTTTAGTAGAGACGGGGTTTCACTATGTTGACCGGGATGGTCTCGATCTCTTGACCTCGTGATCCACCCGCCTCGGCCTCCCAAAGTGCTGGGATTACAGGCTTGAGCCACCGCGCCCGGCTCTACTCACGTTTTAAGAGCCCACAGGTGATCCTCTTTCCATGGCAATTAGTAAATTTTGAGAAGGTGGCTGTTGTACCAGCCTGGGTCACCATGTCAGGCCACCCAGCTGGAACACTCAGCTGACCCATGAGGGACATGGCATGTGAGCAGCTGATAAACCTTTGGGGTGAGAAGCCACTGAGCCAAACAGCCTGCCCTGTATTGAAATCTTGTTTAAGCAAAATACTTTTTTTTTCTTGGAGACCGAGTCTGTTGCCACTCTGGAGTGCAGTGGCAGGATTTCAGCTCAGTGCAACCTCCGCTTCCCGGGTTCAAGCAATTCTGCCTCAGCCTCCTGAGTAGCTGGGACTACAGGCGCGTGCCGTCATGCCCAGCTAATTCTTGTATTTTTAGTAGGGATGGGATTTCACCATGTTGACCAGGATGGTTTCCATCTCTTGACCTCGTGATCTGCCCACCTCAGCCTCCCAAAGTGCTTGGATTACATGTGTGAGCCACCACACCCAGCCAAAAATTTTTTAAAAACAGCCCAGATACTGACATACTTGTTCATCTCAAGTGGTTAATCCAAACTCACTCACAGGCAGTAGCTGTGTTTTATTTTCAGTGTCCAGGACTTCACAAACCTTTAAACAAGTTTACATTGTTGATAAATGGAGTGCTGTGTCATAAATTGTCTTCACAAGACAGAACTGATTTCTTTGTACTGAATGACAGGAAGAGATCCGTTGCTGATAACAGAACATGCCTCAGATCTTAGTTTACCAGAACTAGCCTGGGCTTATTGTTTAGGTCACTAGGTCTTTATCTCAGCCCCCTCATCAGTGCACAAAAGAAATAACACCACATAGTACCTGAGCAAATAAAAGCATTCTTAGATACTAGTGATTTGCCCCCTTTTTTTTTTTGAGACAGCCTTGCCCTATCGCCCAGACTGGAGTGTGATAGCACGATCTCTGCACACTGCAACCTTCTCCTGGATTTAAACTATTCTCTGCCTCCTAGGTTCAAACTAGTCTCCTGCCTCAGCTTCCCAAGTAGCTCGGATTACAGGTGGCCACCACCATGCTTGTCTAATTTTTGTATTTTTAGTAGAGGCGGGGTTTTCTCATGTAGGCCAGGCTGGTCTGGAATTCTTGACCTCAGGTGATTTGCCTCCCAGAGTGCTGAGATTACAGGCGTGAGCCATTATGCCCGGCCTAAAATCGTTAATGGATGACATTTTTAGTAAAATGAAGGTACCCACGTATTTTACAGATACTTGGGTTTTTGTGCGTGTGGGCACTGTACTAGTGCTGGAGATGCTGTGAGCAGAGCAAAGGTGGCAGAAACTGCTCATCAAACTAGCCCAGGCGCTCCCCTCCACTTACCAGGCCCTTTGCAGTTTGGTTGGTGCTGTGTGGCTAACTCACATCAAGTGCCGTATGCCTTCCTTGTCCCTCTGTTTCATGGAGGTATTGGAAGCCATGTGTTAAAGTGGCAGTCACAAGACAGGGAAGATCTGGATCTCTGTGTCATGGATAGAGGGAGAGCTCCCAACCCAAATAGCAGTTTGCATAAACGAGATAAATTGAGATTTGGGAGGTTTTTGTTTTGTTTTACCAGTAGCCTAGCGTGAAATACCCTCATATGGAAGTTGTGATCCTTCATAAAACTGATGACTGCTATAAATGTGTGAAATGAAATGACAGCTTTTGATAGGGGCCTGGGCTAGTCCCTAAATTGAGATCCAGATGGGAGAAAAGGTACCCTACAGGCAGAAGACATAGTGTGTCAAAGCCCTGAGACAGGCTAAGGCAGACACCCAACAGCTCTTCCTGGACATTACCATTAATGACACTCGGCGGCCTGCAGGACACATTCAATTTCCTGTGTTAGGTATAACTTTTACTTTCAGAAAAGTATGTACATGCAAGTCAATAACATAACAATGTCAGTAACATTTATAGGAATAATGCTGGATTGCCTTAAAATATCAAAAACAGTCTTCCGGCCCAGCGCGGTGGCTCACACCTTGTAATCCCAGCACTTTGGGAGGCCAAGGCAGGCAGATCACAAGGTCAGGAGTTTGAAACCAGCCTGGCCAACATGATGAAACCCCGTCTATATTAAAAACAGAAAAAGTAGCTGGGTGCGGTGGCATGCGCCTGTAGTCTCACCTACTCCGGAGGCTGAGGCAGGAGAATCGCTTGATGAACCTGGGAGGCAGAGGTTGCAATGAGCTGGATCGTACCACTGTACTCCAGCCTGGGCCACAGAGTGACATTTTGTCACACAAAAAAAGAATTTTTCCTACAATCTAGTGTTTCGATAAACTGTAACACACCCAACTGATCATGACCTGCTGCAGTTGGAACCAGTCTCTAGAGCAGGGCCTCTCAGTCTTTAATATGAATGGGGGAGGTTCTTGTTAAAATGTAGATTCTGATTCAGTAGGTCTGGAATAGGCACAAGACATTTATTTTTATTTTTTGAGGCTGGGTTACTCTCACCCAGGCTGGAGTGTAGTGGCACCATTGTGGCTTGCTGAGGCCTCGACCTCCTGGGCTCAAGGGATCCTGCTGCCTCAGCCTCCTGAGTAGCTGGGACCACAGGCACATGCCACCATGCTCAGCTAATTAATTTTTTTTTTTTTTTTTTTTTTTGAGAAGTCTTGCTCTGTTGCCCAGGCTGAAGTGCAGTGGCTTGATCTCAGCTCACTGCAACCTCTGCCTCAGCCTCAGGAGTAGCTGGGACTACAGGCACACACCACAACACCCAGCTAATGTTTTGTATTTTTAGCAGAGACAGGGTTTCACCATATTGGCCAGGCTGGTCTCGGACTCCTGACCTTGTTATTCACAAAATGCTGGGAATATAGGCGTGAGCCACAGTGCCCGGCCAAATTCACTCTTTTAAAGGGTACAATTTTAAAATTGTTTTAGTGTTTTAAAAAAATACAATGTTGTGGCTGGGCACGGTGGTTCATGCCTATAATCCCAGCACTTTGGGAGACTGAAGCAGGCAGATCATCTGAGGTCGGGAGTTCGAGACCAGCCTGACCAACATGGAGAAACCCCGTCTCTACTAAAAATAAAAAAATTACTCAGGCATGGTGGCACATGCCTGTAATCCCAGCTACTCAGGAGGCTGAGGCAGGAGAATTGCTTGAACCCGGGAGACGGAGGTTGCGGTGGCTTGAGATCGCACCATCGCACTCCAGCCTGGGCAACAAGTGCAAAACTCTGTCTCAAAAAAAAAAATAAATAATAATAATAAAAAATACAGTGTTGGCTGGTACAGTGGCTCATGCCGGTGATTCCCAGCACTTTGGGAGGCTGAGGCAGGCAGATCACCTGAGTTCAAGTTTGAGACCGGTCTGGCCAACACGGTGAAACCCCAACTCTACTAAAAATATACAAAAATGAGCCAGGTATGGTGGCACGTGCCTGTAGTTCCAGCTACTCAGGAGGCTGAGGCAGGAGAATTGCTTGAACCCAGGAGGCGGAGGTTGCGGTGAACTGAGATTGCACCACTGCATTCCAGCCAGGATGACAGAGTGAGAATCTGTCTCAAAAAACAGTATGCTTGGGAGGCCGAGGCAGGTGGATCACAAGGTCAAGAGATCGAGACCATTCTGGTCAACATGGTGAAAGCCCGTCTCTACTAAAAATATGAAAAATTAGCTGGGCATGGTGGCGCATGCCTGTAGTCCCAGCTACTCAGGAGGCTGAGGCAGGAGAATTGCCTGAACCCAGGAGGCGGAGGTTGCGGTGAGCCGAGATCGCGCCATTGCACTCCAGCCTGGTTAACAAGAGCGAAACTCCATCTCAAAAACAAATAAATAAAACAGTATGCAATCCTCACTACTAATTCCAGAACCTTTTTATCACCACCCCCAATCCCACCAAGAAACCTCTATATCCATTAGCAGTCACTCCCCATTACTCCCTTTCCCTAGCCCCTGGCAACCACTAACCCATGCTACTACTACATAGAGACAGGATTTCTGTCTATGGATTTGCCTATCCTGGACATTTCATATAGATGGAGTTCTATGTGGCTTTTTGTGGCTGGTTTATTTGACTTAGCATAATGTTTTCAAGTTTCATCTGTGCTGTAGCATTTATCAGTACCTCATTTCTTTTCATAGCTGGCCAGTGTATTATTTCAGGGGTTCCCAACCCCCGGGCCGTGTACCTGTACCAGTACCAGTACCAATCGGTGGCCTGTTAGGAACCGGGCCTCACAGTAGGAGGTGAGCGGCAAGCAAGCATTACTGCTGGAGCTCTGTCTTCAGTCAGATGAGCATTAGATTCTCATACTGTGAACCCTCTTGTGAACTGTGCGTGCGAGGGATCTCGGTTGCGTGCTGCTTATGGGAGTCTAATTAATGCCTAATGATCTGAGATGGAACAGTTTCATCCTGAAACCATCTCTGCCACCTGCTGTCCATGGAAAAAATTGTCTTCCAGGAAACCAGTCCCTGGTGCCAAAAAGTCTGGGGATTGCTGTTGTATTGCATGGATAGACTACATTTTGTTTATTGATTCATGGCTTGATGGACACTGAAGTCATTTCCACTTTTTGGCTGTTAGGAATAATGCTGCTTTGGAACATTTGTTGTTTACAGGTTTTTGTGTGAAGATATGTTTTCAGATTCTTTGGAGTGTATACCTAGTAGTAGAATTGCTGGGTTGTATGGTAACTGTTTTTCTTTTTTTCTTTCCTTTTTTTTTTTTTTTTTGAGACAGAGTTTCGCTCTTGTTACCGAGGCTGGAGTGTAATGGCGCGATCTCGGCTCACCGCAACCTCCGCCTCCTGAGTTCAGGCAATTCTCCTGCCTCAGCCTCCTGAGTAGCTGGGATTACAGGCACGCGCCACCATGCCCAGCTGATTTTTTGTATTTTCAGTAGAGACGGGGTTTCACCATGTTAACCAGGATGGTCTTAATCTCTTTTTTTTTTTTTTTTTTTTTTTTTTTTAGACGGAGTTTCGCTCTTGTTACCCAGGCTGGAGTGCAATGGCGCGATCTCGGCTCACCGCAACCTCCGCCTCCTGGGCTCAGGCAATTCTCCTGCCTCAGCCTCCTGAGTAGCTGGGATTACAGGCACGTGCCACCATGCCCAGCTAATTTTTTGCACTTTTAGTAGAGACGGGGTTTCACCATGTTGACCAGGATGGTCTCGATCTCTCGACCTCGTGATCCACCCGCCTCAGCCTCCCAAAGTGCTGGGATTACAGGCTTGAGCCACCGCGCCCGGCCATGGTAACTGTTGTAACATTTTGAGGAACTGCCAAACTGTTTTCCAAAGCGGCTCTACCACGTTTCATTCCTGCCTACAATGTGTGAGGGTTCTAATTTCTCCACAGTCTTTTTTTTTTTTTTTTTTTTTTTTTTGAGACAGTTTCACTCTTGCCCAGGCTGGAGCACAACAGCGCCATCTCGGCTCACTGCAACCTCTGTCTCCCTGGTTCAGGCGATTCTCCTGCCTCAGACTCCCGAGTAGCTGGGATTAAGGTGCGTGCCACCATGTCCAGCTAATTTTTTTATTTTTAGTAGAGATGGGTTTTTACCATGTTGGCCAGGTTGGTCTCTATCTCCTGACCTCAGGTGATCTACCCGCCTCAACCTCCCAAAGTGCTGGGATTACAGGTGTGAGCCACCAGGCCCAACTTGCATTTTTTTTTATGCAGATGAAGTTTTACCATGTTGGCAAGGCTGGTCTTGAACTCTGGACCTCAAGTGATCCACCCACCTCAGCCTTCCAAAATGCTGGGATTACAAGCATGAGTCACCAGGCCTGGCTTTACACTACTGTCTTCAAATGAGAATTTGCATGGTGTTTTATAAATTATTTTCACGGCTGTCTTATTTGATTCTCGAACATCTGTAAAGAAGTTAAGACTGTATTGGTCTTATTATGCAAATGAAGAAACTAAGGTTTAGAAGAAGTTAAACAACTAAACCTAGTTAGTTTAAACAACTAACCCTGTCTAACAGCTAGTGTGTAAGTGCTACAGCTTTGGACTCCAAATCTATGTTTCTGTACATAGATCTGCTACTTTTGGCTGCCTTTGTGGACCTGTCTCATGTTTCTGGGTGACGTCTGTATATTTACATTATTCCTCACTGTACTATGCCCGTTATCAGTTGCCAATGGCTTATCTGTTTTCTTTTGACCCTGTGGAGTCCTAGACCTCAATATTTCAGGGGATGGGCAGGCACAGTGGCCTGTAATCTCAGCTACATGGGAGGCTGAGGTGGGAGGATAACTTGAGCCCAGGAGATTGAGGCCACAGTGTCCTATGATCACACCTGTGAATAGCCACTACACTTCAGCCTTGGCAACATAGTGAGACCCTGTCTCTTTAAAAGAAAAATGTTGTGTGTGTGTGTGTTGGGGGGGGGGTGCTGATCTGTTCTATTTGTTTTTGTTTGTTTTGAGACGGAGTCTCACTCTGTCACCCAGGCTAGAGTGCAGTGGCACGATCTTGGCGCACTATAACCTCTGCCTCCCAGATTCAAGCAGTTCTCCTGCCTCAGCCTCCAAAGTAGCTGAGACTACAGGTGTGCTCCATCATGCCTGGCTGATTTTGTATTTTTGGTAGAGATGGGGTTGCACCATGTTGGCCAGGCTGGTCTTGACCTCTTGACCTCAGGTGATCGGCTCGCCTCGGTCTCCCAAAGTACTGAGATTACAGGCATGAGCCATCGCACACGGCCTCACCAAAGAAACATTTTAAGCAACTTCTGTATATAAGGCACAATGGTAGGGACACAAAGCTAATGACAACAGAATACTTACCTTAAAGGAGGAGCTCGAGGCAGATACACAAATAGCTGTGTCCAGTGCTGTTTTCACTGAAACAGTAATAATCATCTGCAGTCTCATGACTTCATGTTTTTCCTCAGTCCTGGCCTTCTATCTCTAATTTTGTTTTTATTTATTTATTTATTTTTTGAAATGAAGCCTGGCTCTGTCACCCAGGCTGGAATGCAGTGGTGTGATCTCGGCTCACTGCAACCTCTCTGCCTCCCAGGTTCAAGCGATTCTCCTGCCTCAATGTCTCTTTTTTTTTTTTTTTTTTTTTGAGACAGATTCTTGCTCTGTTGCCCTGGCTGGAGTGCAGTGGTACAGTCTCAGCTCACTGCAGCCTCTTCCCCCCAGGTTTCAGCGATTCTCCTGCCTCAGCCTACTGGGTAGCTGGGATTACAGGCACCCGCCATCACACTTGGCTAATTTTTGCATTTTTAGTAGAGATGGGGTTTTGCCATGTTGGCCAGGCTGGTTTCAAACTCCTGACCTCAGGTGATACCCCCGCTTTGACCTCCCAAAGTGCTGGGATTACAAGCATGAGCCACCATGCCCAGCCACAACCTCTAATATTAATTGCTTGCTATTAATATTAATAGCATTAATATTAATACAGAGATCTGTGATACCCCGAGATCACCTCATCATTAGTTTCTGCAACTGGAAACCATCCTCATCTCAGATTTGGCCCCACTCCTTGCCTTCATGTATTTCTGTTTTTTGTGTGTTGTTTATTTTTTTTGAGATGGAGTTTCGCTCTTGTTACCCAGGCTGGAAGGCAATGGCATGATCTCGGCTCACCGCAACCTCCACCTCCTGGGTTCAGGCAATTCTCCTGCCTCAGCCTCCTGAGTAGCTGGGATTACAGGCACACGCCACCATGCCCAGCTAATTTTTTGTATTTTTTTTTTTTTTTTTTTCTTGAGACGGAGTTTCGCTCTCGTTACCCAGGCTGGAGTGCAATGGCGCGATCTCGGCTCACCACAACCTCCGCCTCCCGGGTTCAGGCAATTCTCCTGCCTCAG
The DNA here is from genome assembly GCF_048565385.1 of Saimiri boliviensis. Taxonomy (NCBI): domain Eukaryota; kingdom Metazoa; phylum Chordata; class Mammalia; order Primates; family Cebidae; genus Saimiri; species Saimiri boliviensis. The sequence continues at coordinate 17,175,596 of NC_133458.1, forward strand.
CCTCCTGAGTAGCTGGGATTACAGGCACACGCCACCATGCCCAGCTAATTTTTTTTTGTATTTTTAGTAGAGACGGGGTTTCACCATGTTGACCAGGATGGCCTCAATCTCTTGACCTCGTGATCCACCCACCTCGGCCTCCCAAAGTGCTGGGATTACAGGCTTGAGCCACTGCGCCCGGCCAATTTTTTGTATTTTTAGTAGAGACGGGGTTTCGCCATGTTGACCAGGATGGTCTCGATCTCTTGACCTCATGATCCACCCGCCTCGGCCTCCCAAAGTGCTGGGATTACAGGCTTGAGCCACCACACCCGGCCCCATGTATTTCTGTTAATAGCATCGTATAATTCCCTTCCTTCAAATCCTTGGACACTTTGTGCTGCCTGCAGGACTAAGATCAGATCCATGGGCCTCTTCATTCTGCTTTCTCAGAAAGGTCCAGCCCAGTGCATTCCAGCAGCAGCCCTTCCTCACCTGGAGCACTGGGCTGTGTCCTCCTCCTCTTCACCTTCATGTTCATACCTCAGGCATTTCGTCAGCCTTCGTAGTCCTTTCTGTCATAGGACCCCTTGGGGTCCCAGTTTCTCGAAGACATTTTCCCAGACTCTGCTGCCAGCGCTGGGGGTTTTTCCCTACCCTAAACTGCCCTGTGACTCCATGTTGGCCACTAACCAGGTCACATTTCCCCTTCTGGGTATGTCAGCTTCCTTCCTGCTAAACGCTGAGAGTTCTTTTAGGTCAGGAAACTCCTTGATAACTTTCTCTCTCACATCTCCCAGGACAAAATATATAGTAAGGCTTAACTTGAGCAGAAGGTACACATTCTTTGAT